>NC_137542.1:39942731-40291151 GCF_963082525.1 Nesoenas mayeri
AGGCCTGGTTCCAGACCCTGCATTCCTGAATCCTGTTCCAATTTGCTGTGGAGTCCAGCCCAGGACTTCCAGGTGCCTGCCCTACAACCACCCAAGCAATGCCAGCTCCACTGCAGGCAGCGCTGCACTGCCTCAGGAAAATCAAGGTTGGTTTTGTATATTTTGTATTACTTTATCTATTTTACTAGTACTATTAGTAAAGAATTTTAACTTTTCCCAACTTGGAAGTCTCTCTCTCTTTTCTCCTATTGGCTTTCCTTGGTGAGGAGGGCAGGGGGTTAACAGAACATCTGCCATGGTTTATTGTCACCCTGCAGTAAACAGTGACATCACCAAAATCCAAAGGTCTATAAGAAATACTTTAGAAGTTATTACAGAAAGATTGCTGTGATTTTAATTTATCTTTAACTTAATTAAGGTTTCTTGACATGCTTGCAAGGGCAAAAGACACAGACGCAGAACTAACTGTTGGGTGTAGAGTGCCAATACATGTATCAGTATTAAACTTTCCTTCTAGAATTATCTGTTACATGATACCAGCCTGAAAAGAATTACAGCAGCTAAATACTACAGATGGACCTGAAAGTTTCTGTCAAGCCTCTCCCTACACTGGAGCACAGATGTTGCTTTAAAGCAAGAATTGGTATCATCTGTGTGTCTAAGCATTGGCAGGTGCCCCAATCCTTGTATGTTTAAGTAGCTTATCTAGGCTTATCTTGGTATCTATGTCGTGTAATCTGTTTAGAATAACAAGAATAACAGTTAATTATTGTAATTTACTTTTTTTGTGGCATATTACCATGGACTTCCCAGTCAGTTCTGAGTGCTAATTTCAATAATGTAAATGTCTAAGTTAACAAACTAATATTTGCTAGCGGGTATGAGAACATATATTTTATTAAAAAGGGAACAGACCTTTGTCCCCCACAATATTTTCCAGCCTTGCTTTAAAGCCCTGGGTTTTCATGTTTAATAATAATAATAATAATAATAATAATAATAATAATAACAACAATAATAATAATAATAAATGTTATTTATTCTTTTCTCCTTGAGAAATCATGTTGTCTCATTAATCCATTTATACCAATGGTTCAACTAGTCATGTTCCCTGATTTCATAATCAGTGCTTTCTTTCACACTTCGCATTAAGTAGCTGTTAGTTCTCTAATTTTACTCAGTTCTTCATTTTGGCTTTTATCCAGGAAGGCACTTGAGCATGGGCTTATTTGCCTGACTTCAGTGTAGCTACTTATGCACTGAAAGTTAGACTGTATTTAAGTTCCTTGCTGAAACGGGACTGTCTAACTATAAACCTTCATTTTTGAGCCTACTACAATTATGACTAATTTATCTTTTAAAATTTATCATTAACTTCTGGGACTCTAAAAATGTAAAATGCTTCATGGACTCCTTTCTCTTAAAGAATAAGCACAGGTTGCTTCTTCTTTTTTATTAAACATAGATTTATTGGCTAGACAGAACAAATAAAAAGTGTCATTTTACTTGATTTATTTAACAAGTTAATAAATAAATGAAAGGAACATTTTGCTTTGATCATCAAGGGGCTATGCAGCTCAAGAGACTAGAAACAGTCAAGCATAGATTTGAGTATGACACATGAAGTACTGACAGCAATTCATTACCATATCAACGCCATCTTAGTTACCATCTTGTTTGCTTGGCACAGATGTGAAGCAAGGTGATGGACTTCGTTCTATTTATAGAGGACATGTCAACATCAAAAATCGACTAATACAAGTGAACCCAATTGTTCAATAAATTAGCCATTTCCAGAGACAGTTCAAGAGCTTACTGTTTCCATTTTCTATGGCCTGTTTATGAATGTAGTCAATGCTCATAAATGGAGCTGAAACAGAGAAGAAAGACAAACAGAGGCAAACAACATTTACTTGTTTAATCCTTAATAAGAAACTAAATGAGGATATTTCTAAAATTACATATATTAATTTATCTTTGATTGAAAAAGAAAAACCAGCATCTTCTCATTAGAAGAAGTGGTATGACTTACTCATAGGAAACTACAAATAACACAGCTTGCATGGAGTATGTATAAATCAGAACCTAAACAAATGTTTTAGACAATCACATTTTTAAAGTCTCATCAGTTTCCTAAAAAATAAGTGAATAAGGGCTACATTTAAACAGTTAGCCTCGATTTTATAGACACAGAAGGGATAAGAGTCACTAAAGAATCTGCTGCTCATTTCAGGCTTCAAGGTTGTGTTGAAAGAACATTTTGTGGAAAAAGTACATCCAACATAGGTGTTCAATTCCCAGACATCATGACGACCAACGGCCATTCTAAAAGATCAGGTATATAATCCCTCATTACTTTTTTTGTATTGTTCAATTTACATGAAATCTCTTGGAAACTAATGCAGAGCTGTACAGAATGTTTCAGATATGATGTGGTCTCCTTAAAGTGACATAGCTGAGTAAGGATGATCAAGGCCCTGGCCACAAGGATAGATAGATTTACTCCAAGGAGTTTCTCTGTTGAGTTGAACTTAAGGGGACACTCACTGCCCTTCCATATTGGTAGCTCACAGAAGCATTCACAGGGACAATAGATTCACAGAGTTTTAACTTGTAACCAGGAGAACAAGAAAAACAGTGCATAAGCACACAGTCCAGAATCCAGTACTTGTCACATAGATTAGCTGATTATCCTATGTCAGACTTGGAATACACCATCATGACATTTACTTTCCTGCTAAAGTGGTATCCACATACACTCTTATCCACATTTCTACTGATGCAGAGACATAATGCTCTTTAATTTTTGTAGGTCTTAAGTTCCTATAAAATTGCAGACAGTGGGGACAGATTGATCTTAGGCTGTTCTCCAAAACACTGGGCATCTAATTTATTATGTGCCAAGATACTATAGGCTCATTTGCCTTCTTTCCTTACCACTTCTTCCTAATTATCTTTAATTATCTGTTTGTTTCCCAAATACCCTTTGCAAAATTTCTAAGTGAGTAACCGATCATGTCCTCTGAAAAAAAATCTACTCTGAATTCCTGACATGTTAATGGACTTTGTAGAATAGCCATGTACCATAATGATGGAAGGAAATTTTCTTGCTATAAAGACATCTGGTTTAATTATTAGCAGAACTGGATATTATCTATTTATGCATCCCTTTCTCAACCTCATTGAAATTAGCAATTAATCTAATAATGAATCTAGCAATTCATTATTAACTAAATATTTAATAAAACTTATCAAATCACATTACACTTATGTCCTTCAAATTAAGCACATTTCTAGACTGCATCTACTGCAATCAAGAGAAAAAAATTCAATCCTATAGTTCTTTGAACTAAGCTAAATGATGTAGGTACAGACATAAGATGAAGATGTAGGATGAGAAAACATTGACTCCTACTTCCCCTGTCCCCAAGACCAATAAGTTAACATTTTAAATCACTGACTGTATAGGTTTAATTTAAAAGCTATTGGTTAGATTTGTTAAATTTAAGTCCAAACTTGCATTACATGCAGGTACATGCAAGGCTAATTTAATAAAAAAATAGATGCCTCATCATGAACATTTTAAATTTCAAATATTTTTAACTAATTAGTTGTCAGCAGGACAGTACTATTACTGAATTAGATTTTTCATATTATTTTGGAGCACTCACACACACCGTACAGAAAAGGTTTAATCTCCATGACAGTCTTTATGTTGTTAAATCAGGCCTTTAGACAGAGAAGAGAGGTTGTCATCATCCAGTGAAGTGAAGGACTTCAGTCTGGATGTAGTGTGTGGGTTTTACTCCAGACCTATAACCTCAAAAAATATTAATATCCTAAGTACAGAATTCATAAGGTGGGATTTATTTCCTCTTAAAAGCAATTTGTATAATTCTTGAAACAGATAATACAAGAATTTGGGAAACACCCTTTTATTGGGCAGCTTGTGAAGACATAAACTCTGTTTTGGGGAGAAATCAGCTCATTGTAACTGATATCTCAGTTTATTATACATTCATTTGTGAACTAAGTTCATTCTGAAGATTAAGCTCCTTTTGTACTTTTTAAGACATAAAAAATAGTATGAGAACTCTTAAAATTTACTGATCTTGCTGAGTAATTCTCATAAGGGACAACTAAAGCAATTGGGAGTATTTAAGAATCTGCCTGGCTGGGTACTTTCTCTCCTTCTTCAGTACACATGATAAAGTAGAATTATTTTTCCATTAGAAAAAAAGTATGTGATGATTGTAGTGTTTTACTATATCTCCTCTCTTTTGGAATGCACCATCAGACTTTTGAAATGTAAGGTCTTACTGTAAGATTGGTTTAGGAGCTGACATAAAATAATTTGACAGTAGTTTTCAAATTCTATTTAGAGATCTGACTCTTCCTTCTCACTCTATGCTTGACAACATTGGAATTATCACTGAGGGACAATTCAACCTCAAGTTTCTAAATCTCATTTACTGTTATGAATCATTATAACATTTAAAGTGAATTCTGAGAAAGTTCTTCAAAGGTTTAATATGTACTATTGTTGAAGGAGATGTTCTGTGCAAGTCTTTGAACATGTTTGGTCTTGGAAACATACAATAACAAAAGGAGACAATCTTATGTGTAGCAAAGAGAGAATAAGATGGACGTGTGACCTTTCCATAGGTGACTCCTGATAGCTTTGTACATGTTACTGTGTTTTGAAATTTCAGATCCAAAGATGACTGAATAGTTGCACTGGCTGAGGATGACAATATTCACTTTGCTAACTATATGCTTAGTAGTGGGTACAGGACATAAGTATCAGAAAATCTGTATAATGCTGGTCAAACAAACTTGTTCAGCAATTGGTATTCTGAGAAGTACCCATTTTTTCCCATATGTAGTCCACTGTTTTCTCAGCAGCAGAGTACTTCTGCTTTTCAAGCTAGACAGGTGGAACATAGACTAGCTCACAGTCCTCCAGAGTCTTCTAAGTACAAAGATGTGGTCTATGTCATTAAATCTGTATACAGAACACTTCTCTGGTTGTTCTGCAGAGGTATTGTCATACTGAATATCAGAGAAAGTGCTTCTGTCACCAACTACATCTACCTTTCCCCATGTCTTTTTCTGTTCCAGATGGAAGTTGCAACACACTCTCAGATCCCCAAGTATCGTACACAGAAGAGACAGGAAAGATGTCAGTGCCTTGATTTATTTAATGGATGTAGGTTGCTCTGCCTACCCTAAAAAATCCCAGTCAACTCTGAGCTGATGGACATACAGAAAGTATTGATGAGTTTAAGAGTATCTCTCCTGGATCAATTTGCTTTTCTTCAGCCCTGACCTTTTGAAACCATCTTTCTTTTGTGATTGTATTTTGTCTGTTTCACTAAGCCTAATGTCTTCACTCATCTGCAGTAACAGTCCAAATTAATTCTGCATTTGCGTAGCTGACAGTTGGTACAGACACTGCTCTCATCCTTGAGTTGGAAATTATACAGAATTCAGAAGCCTGCCTGATTTTCTTTGCCAGGGAAAAGTTCAGGATTTGCAGCTGATGGCAGCTATAGTTGAATAAATCATAATGTGAAAGCACTGCCTTTTCTTTCTTCCCCTCTCACTGTTGTCTAACAAAATAATGCTTACAAGATGAGGAGAAAGTGACATTTCTTATACAGATCCCACCTATCACTATAGGTTAAATGAATTACCACCTTCTGGAGAACACCACTATGATGTGTTGATTTCAATACATTAATTTGTATGGTGATGAACTAATTCAAAAAAGAGAAACACTTCTTCCTCTTTTTTTCTCTCTGCCTCACAGATATGAATATTATATAGTGTTCCAAGTGTCTCACAAAAAGGCTGTGTTTCCAAGTATGATTTTATCTGCTGCTAGACCTAACTTTAAATTCTGAAAAAAAGGTGAAGCTTCTTCATTTAAAATCAATGTTTAAGAGTTAGAAAAAGTATAAAAGTATACATTACTGATTTAATACTGATATATACCATATATTTATATTTCTTTTTATCTTAAAAAAAAACCAAAAACAAACCAAAACCCCACAACAACAACAACAAAAACAAAACAAAACAACAAAAACCAAAAACAACCCACAACCTTCATGGCTGAAGACCTGCTCAACATTAAAAAACAAAAATAGCATCCATCACAAGACTGGATTACCTTTAAATCAGTGTGCTGACCCAGTAGGAAAAATGTAAGTTCATGCAATGAAAGTATGGAATTATATTAGAGAGAATTGAAATTTTACAACTTGATTTCAAAATGAATAATTATGGCTGAAAACACTTTTCAGGGTTACTTCAAGTTTACTGAAATCTATTCAGATTCAGAAGTGTCTGCAGATTCTAACTAAAAAGTAATTAAATACCACAATTTTTTAAATCACTAGTAGCTTTATTGTCTTTCTGAAGAGAATAATTCATTGTATCTTTCTGTTCCATTTAGGACCTTCACCACGCTCTCTGTATATGGACTTTGAACAAATGGATTAAAATCTCTTGAGTTTCTGAGGTGATAGACACTTTTGTTCCTGTAATGTTGTGTGCAATTATGTATAAAGGACTACAAGTTAATGAACCTTAACAACAGAAAACTATGCTCATAATAAATACATGAGCAATTTAGGTCTGACCAGGAAATTTTTGTTTGTTTTAAGGATTGTTAAACTAAAAATTACTTTCTGAATCTCTTTCCTTTATTTCTGTTGTAGGGGGTTTTTGTTTGTTTTATAAAGCCAGTGGTCTCCTGCTTTAACTACTTTCAACAGAGGTTGCACAATCACATTACCTTTCACCCTGTGCTTTTGCATTAGGGTCAGATTTTTTTACTACCTGTTGTTATTTTTTATCTTTTTATTTAAATAATATCCAAACAAATACTTTCTGATTCAGTCTTAAGTCTATGTATGTCACAGAGGGACCCTGAAATTAGTTTTTGATGGACAACAAGGTCTAAAGCAGGCTTTTGTTCTGTCCGGGAAAGTCCGGGAAAACAACTAACTAGAAACTGGGGTTATACAATCAGTTAACACCCCGGTAACATAAAATACAGGTTTGGATATCAGTTGAAGAAATTATTTGGGTACGGCAAATAAGAATAATGGAGATCCACAATGTGCATACACGTGGCTCACAAAAACAATCCCAGAGCCGTCCCTGACTCCAGGAAAATACACTCACTTGTCTAGTGAGGAAAACACTTGCTTATATTAAGACAAGGAATTATATTAAGGAAAAAACACTCGCTAGTCCAGTGAAGAATTATTTAATACAATTGCTTATTCCAGCAAGGAAAATACACTTGCTTATGTAGCGAGGAAAATATCTAGTAAGTTATCACTTACTGATGAGATGAGGCAGTCCCATTTTCGGGAGCTTACTTTAGATGCCGTCCCAGTCCAATGGGAGCGATCTTGAGGGCAGCATTTGGCCTGCAGCTCCAAGAGGACCACACAAGGGAAGCCTCGGCAGGAACCCCGTTTTTATAGTCTTGTCAGACCTGGATGTGGGCATTCCAGAAGCTTCTCAGCTCCCTCTGCACCCCACCTCTGGCTATAGGTACCCTGAAACTTCTTGGCAACCCCCCCACTCTGGCTGTGGGTGCCCAGAAAGTTCCCGACCTTTTGGCACCTCTTTCCCTCTCCTAGCTGATAGTCAGAAGGTTAAACTAAAGGAGCTATTAACTGCCCTTTTGCAGGAGTTGGGGGATGTGTTGGGGAAGAGAGTGATGTACCCACATTGAAGGAAAGCGGGGGGAGATGGGGGGAAGGGAAGAGGGGAGTGTGCATCTTTGCATCCCTCATTCATTTTGAAAAATATGTGATTTTTCTTGACTTTTCTCACACACATAATTAAATAATTTTCTCCTTTATGCTGTTGTTTCCCTGGAAATAGACAGATGAAGCTTTGTAATAACACAGCAAAACATTGCTGAGTATCAAAACATTTTCATACTCATCTTTTATTTAAAATTAAGTAACATAAAAAACCCTTTTGTTCTCCAGCTAAAAATTCTATTTTAATCACAGAGAGAACAATTTCCAATGGAATTTTTTTTTTTTTTTTGCAGCTGCTGGTATACCTGAAAAACTGATGATCTGCAGATTTTAAGCATCTTATATTGATCTAAAAGTCTCTGCAGAAGACAAAATGTCAGAATATTAAAACACTTTAATTGTATAACATGTATTATTTGCATACATCTGTGTATAGATACACAACGTTATATATAAGCGTATGTATTATATCCATAATGTAGCCTACTTCTTTAAAAAATAAAAGGAAAAAAAAGCAAAACCATAAACAAAGAAAACCACCAGCAGCAAATCAAAGCAACAAAAACAAACACAAACAAACAAACAAAAACTCCAAGGTTTTTTAGCAACATAGTTTTCTAGGTTCTTCATAGACTTCCTACTTACTTTAGTGCAATTTATTCTTGAATGGTGAAGCCAGGAAATAGATCTGAAGTTGATATAACCAATCCTTCCTAGAAAATAGATAAACATGCCAACTATTGTGATACATTAATCTGTAAATGACGACAAGATTTCAGTGGCAAAAAAAGGAAAAGATTGCTAGAGCAATTAACTACAGCAATTCTGAATGAGATTCAAATAATTATTTTCCTACATGGTACAGGTTTGTCACTGTTCTTAACCATTTTATAAATTAATACATAGCTTTGTTTCATCATCTTATACCTATGAATCATTTCTAAAAGGCTCATTAAGAAACAAAACACAAAAACAAACAAACAAACAAAACCCAAAACAAACACAACAAAATACCAACACACATATGAGAGAAAGGAACTGATGCTACCAGCACACTGTGGAAGAATGTGTACTGCTGGAAAACCCAAAATACACAGAAGAGAGGAGTCATCATCATGTTTCTGCACAGTCCATTAAGGTGGCAATCTCCATGGTATCCAGTCACAGAATGTGTGGAAATGGTTCCAGTTATGGGCAGCCCCCCTCCCTGCCTGCTTTGTCTCCCCAGGTGCCCCTTCGTAATAGGTTTGAGGCCCTGGATCTTGAAGAAGAGGTAGGTGAGGAGGTGGTACCAAGCCTGCCTACAAGATCACATAGGAAGAGGTGGTTGACTTCACAACTTAAGACTGCCTCTGATAAGAAAGAAAGAAGGCTGACTGTAATAGGAAATTCCCTTCTGAAAGGAATAGAGGGCTCAATATGCAGAGTTGACCCTCATCTTAGGGAAGTTTGTAGTCTACCTGGAGCCCAGTTCAAGGATATCGCTAGAGAGCTCCCCAAACTGGTGCATCCAACAGACTACTACCCTTTGCTGGTCTTCCAGACAGATGGGGAGGAAGCTGCTTCCCGTAGTCTGAGGGGAATGAAGAAGGATTTCAGGGTCTTGGGAAAGATGGTGAAAAACTCAGGGGCTCAAGTGATCTTCTCTTCATTCCTTGCATCTTCAAGTGACGATGTGGGATGGAATAGGAAAATTCAACCTCTAGATGGTTGGCTCCAAGACTGGTGCTACAGGCAGGGCTTTGGATTTTTTGATAATGGCTGGTTTTATAAGACTCCAGTCCAGACAGTGTTACGAAGGAAAGGTTTATCTCGCAGGGGCAAAAGGATGCTGGGGCAGGAATTAGCTGGGCTCATTTGGAGAGAGCTTTAAACTAGGCTCAAAGTGGGATGGGGTTGTAGCTGGGCTTGTCCCAGTGGGGCAGCATTCTAAAACTGATGAGGACTGGTGGCCTCCTATGCCCCTAGGGAGAAATTGGTGTGCTCTGCTCTCTCCATGAAATGCCTGTACACCAGTGCGTGGCAGCATGGGGAATAAGCAGGAGGAGTTAGAATCCTATGTTCGGTCAGGAGATTATGATCTGGTGGCAATTACAGAAACATGGTGGGACAGCTCACATGACTGGAATGTGGTCATGGATGGCTACACCCTTTTCAGGAAAGACGGGCCAGTCAGACGTGGTGGTGGAGTTGCTCTCTATGTGAGAGAGATACTACAATATACTAAATTCTGCCCAGGAGCAGATGAGGAGCGAGTTGAGAGTGTATGGGTCAGAATTAAGGGGCAGGCTGGCAGGAGTGACACTGTTGTAGGTGTCTATTACAGGCCACCAGATCAGGCTGAGGAAGTTGATGAGGCCTTCTATGGGCAGCTGAGAGTAGCCTCACAGTCACAGGCCCTGGTTGTTGTGGGTGATTTTAACTTCCCTGATGTTTGCTGGAAGGACCATTCAGCCAGCCAGCCACAGGCCAGGAGGTTCCTCCAGTGCATTGATGATAACTTCCTCATGCAGATGGTAGAGGAGCTGACCAGGAGAGGTGCACTGCTGTATCTCATCCTCACTAACAAGGAGGGTCTGGTCGAAGCAGTAACGGTTGAGGGCTGCCTGGGTTGCAGTGACCATGAGATGGTGGAGTTCAGCATCTTGTGTGGCAGGAACAGAATAGCAAGTAGAATTGCAACCCTGGACTTTAGCAGGGCAAACTTCAGCCTTTTCAAGCAATTGCTGGGGAAAATCCCATGGGCAACACTGCTTGAAGGAAAAGGGGCCCAAGATAGTTGGGTGACTGTGGCAGAATGCAAACACCTCCTCTCTCCCCCTCCCTCCTTCAGTAGGCACCAGTGAGCCTCTGGGCACCTGCGGCCAGTGTGGGGGATGTCTGGAGGCTTCAGGGCCACCCACAGCCAGTGTGGGGGTGCAGAGAAGCTTCTAGAATGCCTACAGTCAGATCTGATCTGATCTGCCAATGAAAATGGGATTCTCGTTGAGACTCCGCCCATTGTCGCGGGTCTCTCGAAGCACGAGCAAGTTGCTGCCGCTGAGAGCCCCCCGCTTCCCAAGACTGAGACTCCACTTGCCTTGCTGCCACGTGTGTAAGTATGTGTATCTCTTTAAAATAATCCTGCACCGTGTTCAGGCAAGTGTGTATTCGTCTCAGACTAAGGGCCGGCTCCGGCATTGTTTTGAGTGAAGCCACATGCATGCCCACTGCGGACCGCCTCTTGTATTAGTTGCGGCCCCTTAATAATTTTCCTCAACTGATACCCGAACCTTTATTTAAGTCACTTTGGAGTGCTAAAACCCTGTTTTCCACCGGTTTAATAAAAGTTGTTTTGGACCCTGTTGTCCCTTAAACTAACCTCGGGGTGCCTCCGTGACAGTGACATTCAGAGATTGCTTCTTCCACGCTCAGGATCAGAGCATCCCCACACGTAGGAAGTCAAGGAAGGGAGCCAGGAGGCCTGCGTGGTTGAATAGGGATCTGTTGGGTATGCTCAAGCAGAAGAGGAGAGTTTACAGGTCATGGAAGCAGGGCCTAGCCACTTGAGAGGAACATAAGGCTGCTGTTAGAGGATGTAGGAAGGCAGCTAGGATAGCCAAGGCCTCCTTAGAATTACAACTGGCAAGAGGGGTCAAGGACTGCAAAAAGAACTTTTTCAAATACATAGCAGATAAAATTAATACCAGAGGCAATGTAGGCCCACTGATGAATGGGGTGGGTGCCCTGGTGACAGAAGATACAGAGAAGGCAGAATTACTGAATGCCTTCTTTGTCTCTGTCTACTCTGTCGGAGGCTGTCCTGGGGAGCCCTGTACCCCTGAGACGCCGGATGAAGCCAGGTCAATGGAGGAGTTTGCTTTAGTCGAGGAGGACTGGGTTAGGGAGCAATTAAATAGTCTGGACATCCATAAGTCCATGGGTCCAGATGGGATGCATCCGCGGGTGCTGACGGAGCTGGCTGAAGTCATTTCTAGACCGCTCTCCATCATCTTTGCCAAGTCTGAGGAAATGGGAGAGATGCCCGAGGATTGGAGGAAAGCAAATGTCACTCCAGTCTTCAAAAAGAGCAGGAGGGAGGACCCGGGTAATTATAGACCCGTCAGCCTCACCTCCATCCTTGGGAAAGTAATGGAACAGCTTATCTTTGGTGCCATCTCAAGGCATATCAAGGATAAGAGGGTTATTAGGGGCAGTCAGCACGGCTTTACCAAGGGTAGGTCATGCTTGACCAACCTCATAGCCTTTTATGAGAATGTAACAAGGTGGATGGATGATGGCAGAGTAGTGGATGTGGTCTACCGTGACTTCAGTAAAGCCTTTGATACAGTCTCCCACAGCATCCTCACAGTTAAGTTGAGGAGGTCTGGTCTAGACAATAGAGTAGTGAGGTGGGTTGCAAACTGGCTTAAGGAGAGAAGCCAGAGAGTGGTAGTCAATGGTGTGGAGTCTAGTTGGAGGCCAGTATCTAGTGGAGTGCCTCAGGGGCCAGTACTGGGGCCAGTATTATTCAATATATTCATTAACGATTTGGACGAGAGAATTGAGTGTACTATCAGCAAGTTTGCTGATGACACTAAGCTGGGAGGAGTGGCTAACACGCCAGAAGGCTGTGCTGCCATCCAGCGGGATCTGGACAGGCTGGAGAGTTGGGCGGGGAGTAACCTGATGAAACTTGACAAGAGAAAGTGTAGAGTCCTGTATCCGGGCAGGAACAACCCCAGGTTCCAGTATAGGTTGGGAAATTACATATTAGAGAGCAGTGTAGGGGAAAGGGACCTGGGGGTCCTGGTGGACAACAGGATGACCATGAACCAGCACTGTGCCCTTGTGGCCAAGAAGGCCAATGGCATCCTGGGGTGTATTAGAAGGGGGGTGGTTAGTAGATCGAGAGAGGTCCTCCTTTCCCTCTACTCCGCCCTGGTGAGACCCCATCTAGAATATTGTGTCCAGTTCTGGGCCCCTCAGTTCAAGAAGGACAGGGAACTGCTGGAGAGGGTCCAGTGCAGGGCAACAAAGATGATTAAGGGAGTGGAGCACCTCCTTTATGAAGAAAGGCTGAGGGAGCTGGGTCTCTTTAGCTTGAAGAAGAGGAGACTGAGGGGTGACCTTATTAATGTTTATAAATATATAAAGGGTGAGTGCCACGAGGATGGAGCCAGGCTCTTCTCGGTGGCAAACAATGATAGGACAAGGGGTAATGGGATCAAGCTGGAACACAAGAGGTTCCACTTAAATTGGAGAAAAAACTTCTTCTCAGTGAGGGTGACAGAGCCCTGCCTAGGGAGGTTGTGGAGTCTCCTTCTCTGGAGACATTCAAAACCCACCTGGACATGTTCCTGTGCGATCTCACTTAGGCGTTCTTGCTCCAGCAGGGGGATTGGACTAGATGATCTTTTGAGGTCCCTTCCAATCCCAAACATACTGTGATACTGTGTGATACTGTGCATCAGGGCAGGTTTAGTCTTGACATTAGGAAGCATTTATTTGCAGAAAGGTTAGTCAAACTTAGGAATAGGCTTTCTAGAGAGATGGTCCTGTCCCATGCCTGTCAGTGTTTAAGAGGCATTTGGACAATGCACTTAATAGCATGCTTTAACTTTTGGTCAGCCCTGACGTGGTCAGGGAGTTGGACTAGGTGACCATTGTAGGTCCCTTCCAACTGAACTGCTCTATTCTGTTTTTTGTTTTGTTTTGTGCTTTGTTTTTTGTTTGTTGCTGTTGTTTTGGGGGTTGTTTTATTCAAAAATACTGTTGTAGCTTAATGTTTATGTGCAAAAGGAAAGAATAAAGAAATGGGTAGTTTGTGAAAAGGCTATTAACTAAACCATTGCAAAGTTTCAAGCTCTTGAATTTTCATGGAGAATAATTTTAATCCACTTACAAGAGTTCAAGAAGAAATAACACTAATTAATTAGAAAAAGATAAATCTTACCTATCCAGAAATGTAATCTCAACTTTTTAAAAATACCACCTCTCTTTGCATCTTCTCAGAATAAACAGTCTTCAAAGTAAGAATGTCTGTACTCATAGAATCATAGAATGGCTTGTGTTGGAAGAGACTTTAAAGATCATCCAGTTCCAAGCCACATGCTATGGGCAGGGACACCTTCAAGTAGATCACGTTGCTCAAAGCCCCATTCAACCTGGCCTTGACCACTTCCAGAGTTGGGCCAGACACAACACTTCTGGGCTATCTTTTCCTCTGCCTCGCCACTCTCATGGTGAAGAATTTCTTCCATATATCTGATCTAAATTTACATTTAGAAATCTGTGGATGTGGTCTATCTGGACTTCAGCAAGGCCTTTGACACTGTCTCCCATAATATACTCCTGCAAAAGCTGGTAGCCCATGGCTTGGACAAGTGTGCTCTACGCTGGGTTAAGAACTGGCTGGAGGGCCGGGCCCAGAGAGTGCTGGTGAATGGGGCTGCATCTAGCTGGCGGCCAGTCACTAGTGGTGTTCCCCAGGGGTCAGTGTTGGATCCAGTCCTGTTTAACATCTTTATTGTCAATTTAGATGAGGGGATTGAGACCATCATCAGCAAATTTGCTGATGACACCAAGTTGGGAGGAAGTGTCGACCTGCTGGAAGGCAGGAGGGCTCTGCAGAGGGATCTGGATAGACTGGAAAAATGGGCTGATTCCAATGGGATGAAGTTCAGTAAGGCCAAGTGCCCGGTGCTGCACTTTGGTCACAACAACCCCCTGCAGTGCTACAGGCTGGGCGCAGAGTGGCTGGAGAGCAGTCAGACAGAAAGGGACCTGGGGGTACTAATCGAAAGGAAGCTCATCATGAGCCATCAGTGTGCCCAGGTGGCCAAGAAGGCCAACGGTATCCTGTCCTGTATCAAAAATAGCATGGTCAGCAGGACAAGGGGAGTGATCCTTCCCCTGTACTCTGCATTGGTGAGGCCACACCTGGAGTATTGTGTTTAGTTCTGGGTCCCTCAGTTCAGGAAAGACATTGAAATACTGGAGCGGGTCCAGAGAAGAGCAACACGACTGGTGAAGGGACTTGAGCACAAGACCTATGGGGAGAGGCTGAGGGAGCTGGGGTTGTTTAGTCTGGAGAAGAGAAGGCTTAGAGGTGACCTCATCACTCTCTATAACTACCTGAAGGGCAGTTCTAGCCAGGTGGGGATTGGTCTCTTCTCCCAGGCAGTCAGCAATAGGACAAGGGGGCATGGGCTTAAACTCTGCCAGGGGAAATTTAGGCTGGATATTAGGAAGAAATTCTTTACAGAGAGAGTGGTCAGGCATTGGAACGGCCTGCCCAGGGAGGTGGTGGACTCGCCGTCTCTGGAGGTTTTTAAAGTGAGAATGGACATGGCACTTAGTGCCATGATCTAGTAAACAGACTAGAGTTGGATCAAGGGTTGGACTCGATGATCTCTGAGGTCTTTTCCAACCTAGTTGATCCTGTGATTCTGTGATTCTGTGATTTTTTCAATTTAAAGCCAGTATCACTTGTCCTATCACTACATGCCCTTGTAAAAAGTCGCTCTCCAGCTTTCTTGTAGGCCCCCTTTAGGTACTGGAAGGCTCCTATAAGGTCGCTTTGGAGCCTGCTTTTCCTCAGGCCAAACAGCCCCACTCTCTCAGCCTGCCTTCATAGGTGAGGTGCTCCATCTTCATGGCCCTCCTCTGGACTCACTCCAACAGGTTGATGTCCTTCCTATTTTGGGGGTCCCAGACCTGAACGCAGTACTCCAGATGAAGTCCCATGAGAGCAAAGTAGAGAGATAGAATCATCTCCCTTGACCTGCTGGTCACACTTCTTTTGATGCAGCCCTGGGTATGATTCACTTTCTGTGATGCAAGCCCACATTGCTAGCTCGTGTTGAGCTTCTCATCAACCAACACACAATTCTCCTCTGGGCTGCTCTCAGTCCCTTCATCGCCCAGCCTGTATCGATACTGAGAGCTGCCCCAACCCATGTGCAGGGTTTTGCACTTGGCTTTATTGAACTTCACGAGGTTCACAGTGCCCCATCTCTCAAGCCTGTCAAGGTCCCCCTGGATGACATCCTGTCTCTCCAGTGAGTCAACTACACCACACTGCTTAGTTCTGTTAGTAAAATTCCTGAAGGCACATTCAATCCCACTGTCCATGTCACCAGGAGAGATGTTAAACAGTGCTGGTCCCAAGAGCAGTCCCTGAGGAATACCTCTCATGACTAGTCTCCACTTGGACATCAAACTGTTGACCACAACACTTCGAGTAAAACCTTATCAATTCCTTATTTATTGAGTAGTTCTCTGTCAAATCCATGTCTCTCCAATTTAGAGACAAGAATTTCATGTAGAACAGTGTCAAATGCTTCTCCCAAATCCAAGTAGATGAACTCTGTTGCTCTTCCCTTTATCCATCAGTGCTGCAACCTCATTGTGGAAGGCCACCAAGTTTGGGAGACATAATATGCCCTTAGTGAAGCCATGTTGACTGTTACAAATAGTCTCCTTATCTTCCATATTCCTTAGCACAATTTCTGGGGGGATCTACTTCATGATCTTGCCAGACAAAGAGATAAGACTGACTGGCTAGTAGCTCCATAGATCTTCTTTTTCTCCCTTTTTAAAAATGTGGGTTACCTTTCCCCTTTTCCGGGCAGTGGAAAGTTCACTAGACTGCCATGACATCTCGAATATGATGGATAGTGTCTTAGCAACTTTATCCACCAGTTTTCTCAGGACCTGCAGCTGCATCTCATCAGGTTCTGTGGACTTGTGCACCTTCATGCTCCATATATGGTCTTGAACCTGATCTTCGCTTACAGTGGGTGGTTCTTCATTCTCCCGGTCCCTGCCTTTGCCTTCTGCGACTTGAATGGTGTGGCTAGAGTGCTTGCCAGTGAGGACTGACACAAAAAAGTCATTAAGAACCTCAGCCTTCTCCATATCCTGGATAACCCGGTCTCTCATTTCCTTCCTGAGGCGGCCCCATATTTTCTGTAATCTTCTTTCTCTAATCACCAACATGTTTGACCAGTAGGTGATGAATAAAGTATTAATTGCTATAATCACAGGGATCTATCAGAGGTTTTAGACAGCTCCAGAAATGTTTCTGAAACATTTGTATCTATTCAGAAAGAAAAAAAAAAAAAAAAAAAAAAAGAATCCTTGTGTCCTTGTGGTAATAGCTAGGATGTACTCAAAATATAAATTATTTACCACTGTGGAAAACTGTAATGTGGAGACTGAGAAAAAGTTCATTAACTAGGATAATCTGAGGACAATAGATCATAGGCTAAAAAAAAAAAGAGAAATTTAAGAGTTAGAAGTACTGTGCTACTCAGTCTGATGCTGAGAAGAATAGAAAGAAACTTGATTATCATAAGAACAGACAAATTATCCTTTTTTCACCTTAATTCACATTTCATAATTAAACTAATATATAAATATAATGTTAAATGAAAAGGCAGAAAACACAGCTCAAAAGTTATAAGTTAAAGAGTATATACTGAGTATCATAGAAAATAATGTGAAAAATTATAACATGCCACCAAAAAACATG
This sequence comes from Nesoenas mayeri, assembly GCF_963082525.1. Taxonomy (NCBI): domain Eukaryota; kingdom Metazoa; phylum Chordata; class Aves; order Columbiformes; family Columbidae; genus Nesoenas; species Nesoenas mayeri. The sequence goes on from NC_137542.1 coordinate 39,960,039, forward strand.
ATTTTTTATCAAATGCCATTATGGATTGACAGTGTATACCTGGGTTGATTCAATGTAACCCCCCATTTGTTCCTTGAGAAGGTACAAAGAATCCAAATGAGTGAACCACTTATTTTTTTCTTTGTTAAAAGCACAGTATGATTACGTTACATTGCATTTGTTCTTCAGAATGATATGTTTGTATCAGAAAGAATTGTAAAGGAAGGAAGAGCAACAGCATAATTCAAACAATAATTTCTCTGTAAAAAGTGTGGCCAAGTATGGGTAATTTTTCTGTCTCTATGGAATTCAGTCTCATTGTCTTGCTTTCACTGTCCCTGTCACTTCTGTTTGGACTAATTAATACCTTTGCATGTAAATTTTTTTCTGATGTTCAAAAAAAATATTGGTTCATCCAAGAACTTAGCAGACTGTAGCATGCAACAAGCAATTTTTTGCATCTCTTTTTTTATGTCCATCTACACGAATGTGATTTTTAACCTTTAAACATCTATCATGTTAAATTGATAATATCTTTTTTCAGTCCTTTTTTTCTAAGAAGCAGGGATAAAATATACATAAATTAATAGAAGCCCTGGTATAAGGAAGTGTTGAATATTCATAAAACCTCTTATTTCTTCCTTCCGTGTTTTTGTTTGGGTTTCTTTGTTGTTGTTGTGTTTGTTTGTTTTTCCTGTAAAAAAGAACTGGTTAAAACTTCAAGTTATTTTCTTTATTTATTATAAGTAGTTACCATTTTCCTCATCAGAATTAGAGAAACTGAGAGATATATTGACACAGAAGTTTATTTTAAAAGCTTAAACTTTATTCAGACTCATAATTTTAAATCACTCAACCTAGAAAATTTTAAGACATAAATATAAGACCAGCATCTAGATAAAAGAGTTAATTTTCTTGCAAGTTAATTCTATAATGGAATTTCAGGATCCTCTGCAACAAAGATGATAAGAATTGCCTAACGAACTTGTCTTAAGCATGACGAGCAAAATAGAATTTGATATCTTGGACTTCTGATTTTATCTTAGCCCTCTCAGAACACTATAACTGATGATCAGAGGGAAGAATTGACTTAAAAGCAAGGAAATGACACAGGAGAAACATGCAAAAATAAGACAGAAAAAAAGTATGTATTCCAATGAGGCTTGAGAGGATGCAGCATCAATGTTAGAATATTAAAGAGAGGAAGAGATGTATCAGTTCCAGAAGTACTTTATTTAATTCCTCTTGAAATCGAGTATTCTATTAAATATGAAACTGCCTGAAACACAAAACCATTTCTAATCACACAACAAATCTACATATGTGAAGGTATGCCTGCCTGAGCTCTACATGTTGTCATGAAGTTTTAATACTAATAATGCTGAGAATTACCTTCCAAGTATTCTTCCTATTAACACAACACTCCAACAGTTCTTAATAAAGCATAAAATTAATTCTGATACTAATTGCAACCTTAAACAGAAAACCTTAACCAGCAACCTTGAATAGGGAAGTAGAAGTCCAGAAATGTATGCTGAAGATTGGTAGTCACCTTTGAGAATTACAAAGTGGAGTTGTTTGGACACTGATGTTCAAAAATAGCTTGGAGGGGAGGAGTCTGTTTTTAACTGCTTAAACATATTAGTGTCACTGACAGTCTGACTCTTATTTAGAGAAGAAGACATGACTAAGTCTATATATGATCTAATATTACTAGAAGTAACACCATTTTCTGATTTCTTAAAAATGGTGGAGTTTTTATTTTCTCTCTCCTACAAGCGATCAGAAAGTGAAGGGGAAAGAGAAGCACAGTCCAAGACGAATAGACCAGTCAAAAGCATTAGCATTTTTGGTTTTGAAATTCAGCAGTTTAATAAGTACATTTATTGAAAAAGACACATAATTTGGAGTAGTGGCTTGCAGTCATCAGGATCACACATCTCTCACAAAACAGAATAAAACAAACCAAAACAAAACACAACAGAAAATCCAACCAACAAAATAGACCAACACAATATCCAGAATTCTTTAGCATCTATTGCATAATGTGGTAAACCGCTGTTTGAAATTTGTTAAGTCTTTAAAGTGTGAGAGCATTCTTAAGATATTACACATTGATTGTCATATCAATTCTAGGCCCAACCATCACAGAAAAAAGACCTACAGTAAGGAGCACAAAACAAAACAAAACAACCTAATACAGTGTAGCTTTTCTCCTACTCTTTTTAGTGATAAAATCCAAAACTTCAGAGCACAGACCATTATGATTCTGTTGTGGCCTCAGGGATTATTTAGCCTAAAGAAACAGGGGTTTAATGTTTTTTCTTTATGATTCCCATTATGTGTATTGATGAAACCAGGTTAGACACAGGACTGTCTGAGTTACAGATATTGAAAGTGAGTTCATTGAAGTTCCTGATAAGTTTACAGATTATGACATTTAAAAAAAAACAACATTAAAAATGCAACTTACTGTACAGCAGTATTTAAAAAGTAATATTGCTTAAAATGTAATGTTTTATGGCCCACTTGTTAAAGTGGCATTTAAAGATATGTAATAGCCAAGTACAGTTATTAGACTCACTGGGGTTTTCAGGGAAAGAAATTTTAAAAATATAGTGATGACTTATGTAGAAAACTCATTTATGGTAGAGACTAGGCGCAAATGTGCATTATTTTACAATAAATAAAAAAGAACATTTCCTTTCAGAGTAATTGTTTTTAAACACTATCACTGAATTAACACAGTTATTTTTCATTCAAATATTTAAATCTGATCAGGCTTTGCTTTAGCAAAATGATGGATAGACATACATTTTTAACATATTCCCACAGATTCTGGCAAATTCTGTCTATCAATTTCTATACATGGGTCAAAGTCAGTAGAAATGACACTTAGTGCATTAGAAGAACTACTGCAGAGTACATGTTATCAGGTGAAGTCTACAGAAATATAGAATAAAACGAACACTGTTTCTTGGAAATAATAGTACTGTCTCAGTATGCTAAACAATGGAGCTCCAAAATAACTGTATTCTATGTATGCAGAACTCTAGCACTTTACCTGGTTTACATTTCACATGTGGCTTTGAAAGATATTTATTATGTGACTGTAACATGCTATCCTTATCACAACTTGACTAGAATCATAATGAGGCTCTGTACTTAAAAAACATAAGATAATCAAAACAGAGATGCTAGAAGTGGAAGAACTTGTGCTATTGTTTCCTATTCCTATAGCTATAAAGATGTTCATTATTTTCAAGAAGATCAAATAACAGTACAGGGACACAGATCTACCTTACATTTCTTCTCTTTTTGTCCCACATGATATTGTTTCCATTTTCATAGTGGTTAATATTCAGCAAAGACATTCTGATCCATAGCTGGTTTTAGTCTAAGGCTACAATCGTCTCATAGATAAAGCTAGTCAAAATGTCTCAACTGAAATGAAGTGACCCCAGGTTTTCCAAGTCTTGCTTCTGAAGTTCAGTCTGAAATTTCACAACACTGAGAGGATGGAGACCACAGTTAAAGACTAACCTGTAGTTGCTTAGCCCCTGGGCTTCAAGTATTGCCCTGGACCCTTACTTTTGTAATTGTTCAACCTCTCATTTTAAAAGCTTCAGCTGGCTCAGGGAGAGGAAATAATTATCTCAAATTTTGGATAATATATTTTCATTTCAAAACAACTCAAACTGAAAAGTAGCACAGTTATTGCACTTATTTTCAAAGTGCTGAGGTTGCTTTTATTTTTTTCTGGTTTGTTTGTTTCTTTGTTCTGACTTGCACTTAACATGCCTGTACAAACGAAAAACTGTTGCCATACGTATGGGTGGAGATCCATTAAAAGCCATTAAGAATATGTATTTTGTCTCTGACAAGGTGTCTGAATTGTCTGTGATCTATGGCATATGAAATAGACTCCCATGCAACATCAGACATTTAACTTAGTGAAAATTTTTCAACCCATTGTTCATTTTCTAGCTTCTATCACTTCAGGAGAAGCAATACCTTACTTTTCAACACTTTTGTTTTTCCCCAGATAATTCTGCTTGTGAATTTAGGCTCCACAAAAATGAAACCATTTGGAGTCAAGTTACTATTATATTTAAATAAAGTGGTTCTTGTAAGACTTTCTCAAGTATTGACACACTGCAATGCTGGACCATTTACTATTCTTTTAATCCAGTTTCAAGATGATGTCCAGTGTTACTGGATGAATGCTATTTTCAGATGGGGTTTTGTGATGAAAACATTTAATATATGATATAAAACCAATTAGACCATGTGTTATAAAGAACACAAAATCTGATCTAAAGCCTACTGAAGTCAGTAAGAGCTATTTTTACAAGTTTCTTACCAGGCTTTGTTGGCTTTTAATCCACATTTTCTGAGCAAAGAGACCGTACATCTTCCAGATTAAAGGACCTTTTTTCTTAGGTGATTTATATTCCTAATTTCTGAACTGTGGTAATCACTCTACTGTCTCCATACTGAAGTCATTCTCTTGGTTTCTCTAGTTTACACTAGCAAAAGTTTACCATTCTAAAATATTTCTAATAGTGAGTACCATGGCTTAAAAGAAAGACTGAATTGACTTAACCCAATTAGCAAACCTGAAGTTCCTCTTACTCCATTATTTTTCATTAAACTGAATTTGAGTTCATCTACTTAATAAAAATAAGCCCTTTTTTTGACTATTTCTTAATGGCTCTAAAATGAAATGATTTATGTATGAGTGAAGCAGTGTGGAAGAAGTGAAGTTTGTCAGGCTATGTAAAATTCTGTAAAATCAGTACATGACAATGTAGCTGAAAATTAGAGCACATTCTTTGCATTAGTTATAAATACCTCAGATCCAAGAAAGTGACATGGGTAATGCTAAGTAGGAGAAAATGAGGAATTACTGAAATTGTTTTACTTTATGCTGGAAAAATTTTAAATGTTAATGTATTTTCATTTATTGTTAATTTTATACCTTCTCCTTGTCTTTCATTTCACTATGAGAATAGGACAGCTAAGATGTATTTCAGAACATTTGAAACATCAGGCAATTTTATGGGATTTTCTGAAAGTTAGCAACCCTAAAGATTAGTGTCATTGTTTTGTTGATGGATAATTACATCTATGTCATATGCTTACTTTGATTTCTCTTACCCATTTGCATATCAACTCTCACAGCTGCAGTATTAAAGCTGAAACTGATAGCTGTGTTTGTGTATAGGTGAGGAGGGACATGTTAGTTCCATCCTTATTGTTCTGTCAGATATTCCAGGCCCTCCAGAACAATGAGAATAGAAGGGAAGTAAAAGTGAATTGCTTTTTCTTATTTTATTTTCAGGACTTACTAAGTGGTGAGAGGAAAAACTAGGTAACTTAAAATACTTATTTGATATAGATGTTCTCAATAGCTACTTAACCTAAAGACCAAATTTATTTTGCAACAACTTTTTATTTTTAGCAGCACTGAATATATTACAGGTCCTTTCTATTGAGTGATTTACTAACATTTTTGGTTCACATTCTCCTTAGCATCTTCTTGGATACCTTTTTGAAAGAACTTGTAGCATACTTCCATTTTACAGCTTTCTTCAAACAATATTCTTCTCTCGTCATTTTGCCCTTCGAGAATGCTGAATCTATGCACACAATGCCCTAAATTGCAGAAAGTTGAGCAAATGGAGAAATATGCCATAGTGGGAAACACAAACCAAACCAAGCAAACAAAACTCCTCATTCTGCACTGAGCAGATGATGAAGCACTGAAAAAGAAAGTCTGGTGAGCATAGGAATGGAGCATGACAGTGCTGATTATGGTGAAAGGGAGAGCTCTGAAAAGGTGACAATACCAGCCTGACTTGGGATGGGCCCTGGAAATGGAAAAAGGAAAAATCAATCACAAATAAATTTCCCAAGTGTTCAAATCAACCATAGACAGATGGTCATCGGCTCATCATTTTCCCAGTTCTGTGTGCAGCCTTCCTGTCAAATATGATGGGGAAAGGAACAATTCATAGAGGCTTTCTCCTAGTATATCTGTGAATAACAAGCCATCAAACATGCAGAAAATCCATCTACAGTTAAAATTTAGGGAGGTATTTATTTCATTAATGTGAATATTCACATTTCTCTAGGATTTTCCAGCTCTGTAATACATTATGACAGTCTGATTGCATCAAAAGTGTCAATTTTCTGATCTTCAACTGTGACCACAGGACACATTTTAGAAATGGTCCTTGAAGGCTCAACATTCACTCCTCTTTCGCAGCTTCCTGGTACTCTGCAGATGTTCTTTCCGTGAGCTTATGTTTGTATGCAGGTTAATCCATTTCTCAGACAAAGTAATGTGCCTTAAACTGTAAGTGGGAATATAGGGGCACAAGTTGTCTGCTGATAAAGGTTACTTAGTCAGTTCTTAGCTCCTTAGTTCCTTAGTCCAGATTACATATTTCACAGAATCACAAAATGTTAGAGATTGGAATGGACCTCAAAAGATCTTCTAGTCCAATCCCCCTGCCAGAGCAGGAACACCTAGATCAGGTTACACAGGAATGTGTCCAGGAGGGTTTTGAATGTCTCCAGAGAGGGAGACTCCACAACCTCCCTGGGCAACCTGTTCCAGTGCTCTGTCACCCCCACCGTGAAGTTTCTTCTCATATTAAAGTAGAACCTCTTGTGTTCCAGTTTGCAACCATTGCCCCGTGTCCTATCATTGGTTGTCAGCAAGAAGAGCCTGGCTACATCTTTTGACCCTCACCCTTTACATATTTATTTGTTTAAGAACTGTAACTCACTCATTACAGACTGTTTAGATCTATTATGCAGAGAATTTTGGGATAAGTTGAACTAAAATCTTACGTTTTATCCCATCCACAAATTCTTAATAAAAAAAAAAAAAAAAAAAATAAAACATGCAGTGGGAAACACAGTTTTGAATGGAAAGAGTCAAGTGGAGTACCTTCTCATGACTTTTAACTAATGGCATTAAAGTGTCATAGTAGTACTCTGTGTTGTCAGATTAACAAGAAGCTGTAGTTAAGACACCAATACATGTGCTCAGTTGTACAAGACATTTTGTCACAGTTTAGAAGATAAATAAAACTTCTGGCATCCTTTGAATTACTTTATCTAACTGGGCTTTCCATGTTGCTGGCCTTTGATTCCTAAGACAAAAACCTCACTAGGGCACTTACTCCGTGCTTTTATTTATATTGTTAATATAAATATATGTGAATAAATATTTAAACATCTGATAATTAATTATTAAAATATAACTATTAAATATTCAAATATTGAAATATATTTACATGGATGTCTATTTATATTATTAATATAAATACATTTAGTGTAAATATGATATGATATATAATACAATGCAATACAGTGCAATGCAATATAATATAATATAATATAATATAATATAATATAATATAATATAATATAATATAATATAATATAATATAATATAATATAATATAATATAATATAATATAATATAATATAATATAATATAATATAATATAATATAATATAATAATATCTCACAATCTGCAAGAGTATCACTACCTTGTGGCAGTGTTATCACAGATTCCTAGGAAACACAAGCATTCATTGACCATGAGGAACTGGAAAGCATGAAGTGAAAATGACCACAGCTTTCAGCAGCATGACATAAGTACAAAACAATCAGTTGTCAAACTGAAGTCTCGAAATTTGCATTGTATTTGTGCTAGCCTTATTATTAGCATGTGGAATAATTCAAACTTTAACTAAATTCAACCTAGTTGTAGGATTTTAAGAAAACCTGCTTCAGTGTATGTTTTTTACTACAGTTTACCCAAGGAGAGCATGCTGTGCAGAATGAACATTCCTTCAGAAGTCTCTGAGAGCCTGTTTTGCAGCAAGGAGATGCCGGTTCTTTTGGGACTCAATAATCAAAGATAGCTTACTAGTTTGTTGACTAGAGGATGGAAATTATAGAAAATGTGATAGCAATCTCACCTGCCTTTTGCTGCTGTGAACCCCAGCTATTGCAACTCCGCTGAATCCCTCTTCACAAATCATGATGTGCTGCACAGAGTTCCCATCAATGATGAGGTTCACTAGCTCCAGGTTTTCTAGTACTTTTACAGGGTCTTTCCCACAATACAGATTCATCAGTCACTGGCAGCAGACATTAAATTTTATCAATGAGTAATTTTCAAAGGCTGATTATGGAAAAGAAAAAAAAGAACATTTAATAGGACTCCACCAGTATGTACTTTGGTCTAGCCATTTCTCATAATTTTAAATCAAGACTAGTCATCTGCATGGGCATTACCTTCTTTCGGATTTCAGAAAGGTTTTATCTTGTTGATGTAACTATATGGTCAGAATAGACATTTGTCCACTTGATAGTCAACTTATTTGATAGCAAAGATTTTCATTAGATATTAGATAAATCTTTCTGACAAACAGACAATAAAACAGGCTAGACAGGCAGTTTGTGGAACTGGACTCCCTAGAAATTATTCAAATATTTTAAAAAGTTTATTCAAATATACTTCTCTTTCCTTCAAAAATAATTTAAAGTCCCTTCAGGCCTACAGTCCCATACTTAGAAACAGAAGATTCAATGTTCAATACAGAAAAGCATCTTCATTTAATTAGCAAGCATTTCAAAATACTTATTTCTTTTTATTTTCCCTTCAGTTTCTGTAAAGTGGATCATATGCATTTTTTCTCAAATTGTGCAAACAGATATATTTTATATCACTTCCACTGAAGATTGCGATGTTGACAATATACACAAACAAGGTATTCTGTAAAGAGAAAAAGCCCTACTTCGAGATACACAAAATGCAAACAGCATGTACATTGGGGTGCATTGAAATAATCAGGAAGCAAGCTGTAAGAAACACAGATGGTATGTCTTTTTCAGATCTCCTTGTTTACTGCGTAGGCCATAATTTAGTTATCAGAACAGATGTGCCCATTGTACATAGCATATCCCTCATTTCCCCTCTTCCATTAATACTGTCAAGTGGTCGTATGAATAACAGATAATCTGATTTACTTTCTAACACTGAAAGAATTTTAAAAATATATAATTTACTGTGGGTATAATGAGGTCTGCTTTTTCAAGGTATGGAATTTCTTCAAATAGTTTGCCTGAGTTCTACTTACTGAAAATTATACTCTTCAGATTTGTTAGCTGGTCTGTACCAGCTGGTAAAGTTAAATTCACTTGGAATTGCCTGTGCACTGTACCAAGCTACATCCAAATTCTGCTCACTCTGATGATATAAAACAGATGGCTCAAAGTTTTCAGTTAAAATTATTTTGACAGAAAACAGGTTTTCAGCAGAGTGATGCTTGTTTGTGAGAAAAATGTCTCTGCTTCCTGTAGGAAAAAAAATAATCACTTTGCCTATAAAAAAAGTCTCAAAAAGTCTCAAAAAATGAGGGGACAGAATATTTTTCAATAGAAGTCCACAAACCTGAGTCATGGGATTACTGTGCAAATGCTTTGTATGTTCATAATTCTCTTTGGGTCAGGTTTTCTAGATGGATTATATTTTCTATGATGCAAAAAAATTTCATCAATTCTTCACTGGCTGAAAGAGAAGGGTTTGTGGGATGTCATGAAACAAACTCTTTAGTGAGAGACTTCAGTTGGCAGAAAATAATGCATTCAAGAGATATATAAACAACACTATCCATACATTGATTCAGCACATGCAAATCAACACTGTTGTTTTTTTTTGTTTTTTTTTTTGTTTTTTTTCCCACTATTTGTTATTTTCAAAGCTTTTCTTTTATGGTTCATTCTCCAGAAATACCATATGACATATATTTGCCAGAAGAACAGAAACACTGGTCTTCTGTGTTATCTCCTATGCAAATTTCCCTTTCCTTTGTTTTAAAATAACTGCTGTTCTTAGGTAGACTTGTGATTTGTGGATGGATGAAAACTAGGGTTATGAAACTATATGTATTATTCTTCTTTTTAGTTTCCTAAATTCAAGCCTCACTCCAAAGACTTACATTCTGCTTGCTTTTTTTACTCTTTCTCCCCTTCTCAACAACCTTTTATTGTTTCACCGATATAGTCAGCAGCTTTGACATTTGAACCAGAGACAATGGAAATAATGATTATTTGTTATGTACTTCTAATTGAAAAAATCAAATTGGATATTTATTTTGAGATAATATAGTTTTGAGCAAATTATTTATGAGACTTTACTAAGAACAGATGAAAGAAAGCAACACCTGGGAGCTCATCAATATAGTCAGAGAAGTTTCCTTTTTTTTCTGATTTATGTGACCTGTTTCTCATTGTTGTGATAGGACCAATAGGACTTTAAGCAGCAGCATTTCCCCAGGATACTTGAGTGTCATCCTACCATATGTAAAATCAAATCAAGCACTTCAATACCTATAAATAAATAGACTTGTTAAAATAAGTTATTCAAAAATATATTTCCTCTAGAACTACATTTGCTAAAGACACAGAGCATGAAAAATCAATAATCTTCACAATACTTGTTTCTTCATGAACTTCCAGTAAGCCATGGAGATTTAGATACAAAATATCTCAAGAGGTAGGTTAGCATTAACATTTTTTCATAGAGGATCACATAAGGATCAGTGTCGAGAATAAATTTTTAAAAATGGGAGTATGTTTAGACTGTTTTCATTTGACCACACATAAGCTGAACAGCAATTATGAACTTATAAGTCTTTGCAACTGGTTTGCATATTTCAGTCTAATGCATACATTTGATATCAAATATTTATATTTGACCAGAGACAGATGTATTCAACACTGAATGACAAGTAGTCAATGAAAGACAAAACAAAAACAAGACCTTCATTTTATTATTCTTGGTATAAATTTTAGAAGTCCATCTGTTTCCAGCAGAGATTTTGAGACAAACTCACACACTGACATATCTTGATCTTTTATTATCATTTATTTCCTGAACAGATAGATACACATAAGTTTAGGTTAGTTGTTAGGTATTTCACAAGTAGAAAACCAAGTTTGTTTTTTCTTGAATATGATTTATACAGTCCTAATCAGGTTATGTTGCAACAAAATTATGATAAAATATGATAGTCTGCTTCTTTCATCCTTTCATCAAGTTCATTTCACTACCAGTTTTGTAAAATATCTTGTTAATCTCTTGTTGACTGATGATACTTCTTTCCTGAAAAAAAGTAGTCAGGTCTAACTACATTGTAGTTGTGCTTCTCAGTAGACAAAAGAAATCGTAGCTGCTTCTACTGTAAGTTAGATCATACCCATTTCTAGATGATAGGCCAAGAAGGATGAACAAGGCAATTAGTTGTTCTTAATTCACTATGACTAAATTATCACTGTCTGAACTGTGAACAGTCAGGATATGAGATTTTGGTTTGGAAGGCACTGCAAATATAATTTGTGAGCCCTCAGTACACAGTCTGTGAAGTCTTTTTGATCTTTATATTTTTACATGAAATTCTGAAGATTAAAACACATAATACAGACAAAAGTAAGATCACATCTTCCCTATATCAATGATTGTAATTTACTATTTTTGTTGTTGTGTTGTATTGGTTTGGTTTGGTTTGGTTTAGTTTGAATTTTAACACCTCACAGTTCTAAAACCTAGCAAGTTAGAGGAATTGAACAGTGTGGCAGATACATCTTAAATATCCTTTCAGGAAGGAAAACTGAATAAGTGACAATACAATGAATTCATACTGGATTTCCACATAGTGGTGTTTTAAAAGAGTTCTGTTTCAATCTTCCTGAAAGATGAAATTAGAATAGTCTGTAATAAGGAAAATATTGGTACAAAAAATTGCTTATTCAAGCTTACATGTCTTTGGAGATTATCTTACAGATATATTTGTAAACTATGTACAAAGCACTCGAAGAGACTGATGGGCAGCAAGAACAACGTCCTGAATGGCAAAAATCTTGCCACAAGCTCCAGTGCCTGTGGACCTTGGAAGCTTGCCCACAGTCTCCTTTCTGAATTGTTTGTTGTTGTTTTGTTTGGTTTTTTGTGTGAGTGATTTTGTTTGTTTTTTTGTTTTTGTTTTTGTTTTTTTTTTTTTTTGTTAAGTAATTAGAAGATGTTGTTAGTTTACTGGCAGTTAGACACAGGTCAATACTCCATTCCTGCGTTGGTGTTCTTTTCCCAGCTCAAGTTTACATATCTGATCAGTCTCTTTGCTTGTATTCTTGATCAAGGAAGAGTTCGATGCAAAAGGATATGCTAGAGAGAGATGTAAACTCCTGTTAAGAGAGGTGGAAGATAATGACACACGAAGCAGTAATGTTATTATACTTTTTTCTTGCTGCATGGCATTATACAAAAATGTATGTCATTCTATCCTATTTCAGTTCTACCTTCTGTTAATTGTTGAGTATCTTTATCATTCAGCATTCTGTGATGAGCTGTCTCCTTTACTTCTTTGGAAGCAACAATACTGATGGATCACTAGTGATAGTAAACATATGACCTAAATTTCCATTATAATACCCATCCACAAACTGCATTTCAGACGTGTGGCTGACAGCAGAAAGACAATAGTATAACTACTGAGTTGCAGCAATAACTTTTTTATCTCATGCAAGAGTCAGAAATGCCCCTTCATGGCCTGAGACCACAGTGTAAATTCAACTCAGTTATTTCAAAGAAAGCACAGCAAAATAAAATGTCAAATAAAAAGAGCGTGAGCACACTTTAAAACTCTCCAAAGCCCACACATGTCAAGAATAAAGACTTACTTGACCTACAGATAAATATCCGTGGTGGTTTTGGTTTTTTTTTTAACCAAAAAGCATCTTTAATTCTACCGTAAAATGTCTCTGCATTAAAGGTGCATAAATGTCTATTATAGATAGGAGAATCTAATTATGACCAACCTTATAAATTTATGGATTAAGCCTCTTGCTGTCTGCTTTTTTCCCCTGCAAGTATGTTTCTGATATTCTGACCACAAATAATCTTTTCAAAATTTGAAACAAAACAGAGTCAAGGAAAACACATATGCTTTATGTTGCTTCTTTGATTGTGGGTAGTCTTGTCTTGTCTCACTGTGTGGCAGCCAAAATTTCGTTTATCTTTGCTTTTATTCTTTTTGAAAATATCTGGGAAAAGACATCTGAGAGACAATTCTTGTGTGAGCAGGATTTGTCACATTTTTGAGAAGACAGATCTCATTTTAAGTTCTTACCCACTTAGCAGTAAGTAATGCCTATATGTTTGATGAAATTACACCCTTTGCTAATTAATATCGATACCTTTGAAATTTTATATAATACCTTCTGTCACAGGCACTTCCAGTCTTGAAAGAATCTTAGCATCGTCTGTTTTAGTACTTCTTTATGAGTTCAATCCATCAAAACACACATTTTAAAGTTCTTTTCACATAATGTTTCACCAAACTGTAATGAACACTGGAGCGACGTGAGGAGTAGTAGTGTCAGTGGTGGAAGCACAACACAGCAGTGAGAGACACATGATGGATACATGAGGACAAGGAGATGCTGAAGCTGAAGTTGAAGCTGAATATAGGGTGTTCTCTGAGCAGCTGAGCCCAGACACTCTCAATGCACAAAGCAGCAAGGGGTCCAGCCTGCACCTGACAGTGCTGGTGATTTAAACAGGATGAAACAATCAGCCCAGCTAATTGCAATGGATTAATATCTACATATATCTGTATACATATATCAGCATGCAGGTGTGTGGCAGCATGGTGATCACCAGCAAAAAGCCACGTCCTCTGACTCTCCAGAGCTTCTAGGACCTGGCAGAACCAACGCAGACACACAGATAAAGCTCATATCAGGGCATGCAACCATCTAGGTTTTAGGCTGTAGAGTTTGCCTGGGAGTGCTCCAAGAGGTGGAAAATGATAGCAAGCATACCTGTGGGGGGCGTACCTATGTAAATAAATGGCTCTGCCTAGTGGCTGAGACAGGGAGGAGGTGGGCAGAGTCTGCAAAGGAGATAGAACAAAGGAGCTGTGCTCTGCTACTTCTTATACACACAAACCAATTCAGTGTGACTGTTACTAGAGTAGGTCCAGTATTTGTTTTGTGCCAGTATTAAGGCAGTATTACAAGGGATAAAGAGGAGTGGAAGCAAGATACTGCACAGACCTGTAAGACCAGCCCCTTCTTACTCGCTCAGCTCCCTTTACAGAAGAGGTACGAGGCTCTGGGTATAGTAGATGAAGGACATGATGAGATAGAAGAAGAGGAATCTGTACAAGTATTCTCACTGATCAACTAACTTGTCATGTCAAGAGCTCTATTAAGACCAGCACCAAGAAGAAACAATGGCAAGTTATAGTCATAGGTGACTCCATCGTGAGAACAACAGAGGCATCCATCTGTAGATTGGACCTTTTTCCAAGGAAGTTTGCTGCCTTCCTGAGGCCCAAATCAGGGATGTACCAGAAAACTGACAAGCTTATTGCACCCTTCAGATTATTACCCATTCCTGCTCTTTCGTATTGGTACTGTCACAACAAGAAGTCTAAGGTCAGTCAAAAGAGAATTCAGGGCCTTGGAAAGAGTGACAAAGGATTTAGGAGCCAAGGTAATGTTTTTCTCAGCCTTCCCAGTAATGAGGAGAGACATTAGAAGAAACAAATGTTCATCAAAACCTGGCTCTAGGACTGGCACCTCCACCAAAACTTTTTTTTTTTATGAAGATGGAATAGTCTTTGAGGCATAAAGTATTCTAGGCCTTTTGCTTGTAAGCCGGCAGGATTACTGAGAGGCTGGGGAAAAAGGGATGCCATCAAGAGATCTGAACGTAAGCCAAGCATCAGCATAGCACCACCTGAGAATGACAATGCTAATATAATCATTTACACCGCTCCAGGGAGCACTGGGGGTTTAGAAGAACATCTGAAATGCTTGTACACCAATGCATGGAGTATGAGAAACAAATCTAATGAACTGGAAGTGTTTGTCTTTTTACAGAGTTATGATGTCACTGTTACATTGAGACCTGATGGAATGAGCCCTACAATTGGTGTGTTATGGTGGAGGGCAATAGACTATTCAAGAGGGATAGGCAGGGCAGGTGAGGTGGAGAAGTTCCACTATCTGTAAGGGAGAGGTTAGATTTTACAGGCCTAAGAATTAGGGATGATGTGGTTGAAAGCCTCTGGATGAGGATTAGGGAAATGGAAAATAAAAATGTTGTAGCATGTGTTTACTATCATTTGCCGAGCCAGGATCTAAACACTAATGAGTTATTCTATCAGCAATTAGGATAAATACCTGGATTGGTAGCCCTTGTCCTTATGGGAGATTTCAACTTCCCAGACATCAACTGGGAATACCATAGGGCTGTGACAAGCAAGTCTGAGAAATTCTTGAACTTTGGTGAAGATAATTGATTGTCACAATTACTCAGTAAGCAAAATAGGAAAGATGCCTTGCAAGACTTCTTATTTGTGGATAGATAAGGACTCCTGGGAGATATGGTGATAGATGGCAGTCTTGACTACAGTGATCAAGAAACACTTGAATTTTAAATTTTTGTTTTAATGAGAAAAAAGGATCAGCAGAGTTGCTACCCTGGATTTCAAAAAGGCAAAGTTTGAAGTATTCAGGGAGCTACTTACTTAGATGATCATTATAGGTTCCTTCCCACTGAACTATTCTATTCTAAATATCTCTGACACAATGAAATTATTTTTTTTCATATTTCAATCAAGTGTAATAAAGAGGTACTTCTCTGACTACCTCTTTTAATAGTATTAAATATGTTTAAAAACTATCCATAATGTCAACATGGACCTTGAACTATCTGGCTTTTTCGCAGAAGTTCATGAATGCTAGTACTTGTAAACCAAAATAAGAATTCCTGTGACTCTCTAAAACTACTTTGGATTACATTTGGTTGTACTTTCTCTACAGTTTCTCTACAGTTACTCTACAGTTACAGTTACTTTTACTCATCTTTTTACTTATATTTTCAAATTATTAGCTTTGGTTCTTTGATATTTGGTGAGAAATATTAATAATCTTCCTTGTAAATATACCAAATATTTACACGGCATTTTTTTAATATTCAAAAAGACATCCAGATCTGATGGAATTTTACATTAATTATTGTTTAATGTATGAATAAAATCGGAGGCCAAAAGGAAAGAGGTGTTGAATTGAAAAATACAGTTATGAACACTGGCATTTGGATTAAGAAGAGCATGGGGAGTTCTGAGTCACAAAATTTAAAGTCAGAGTATATTACAATTCTTTGTCAGGGACAGAATGTAACACACTTCCTACTTTGTTCTACCTCTGTCAGATTTTGACCTATTTCTATCTTTCAGTGCAAATTCATCCACACAATAACAAAAACTAAACACTACACCAAACACCACCTCAAGTAGTGAGGTGGACTGTGAACTGGCTGAAGAAAAGAAGCCAGAAAGTCGTGGTCAATGGGACAGAGCCTAGTTGGAGGCCTCTATCTAGTGGAGTGCCTCAAGGGCCAGTACTGGGGCCTATATAATTCAACTTATTAATTAATTATTTGGATGAGGGAATGGAGTATCAAAAATAAAGCCCAAAATAACCCTGAAAACATTGCAGGTGGAATCTAATTTCTTTTTAAATTTTGAACTCATAAACTGTATTTATCTAAATTCCATAATGGTTAAGGTCTTGTAGGTAGTTTTTCTGAACTGCTTTATGTACCCAGGGGTACTGGTTTAGGCTCAGATGGAATTTCTTCCTAGTAGCTTGTGTGGGGATATGTTTTGGATTTGTGCCCAAAATAATGTTGATAACACAGTGACATTTTGAGTAGTGTTTACTTGGTGTCAAGGCCTTTTCTGCTCTTTAGACTACCCTGCCAGCAAGTAAGTTGGAGGGGCATGAAAAGTTGAGAGGGGACACAGCTGGGAAAGCTGAACTGAACTGTCAAAAGGGATAGTCTATACCTTATGACATGTTAAGTGATAAAACCGTGGAGGAGGTTGACAGGGGAGTCACTGCTTGGGCACTGGCTGGGTGTCAGTCAGTTGATGGTGCACAATTAGTTTCATTTGCATCACTTGCTTTTGCCTTTCTTTGATTTTATTTTCCTCTTTGTGTATTGTTTGTTTGTTTGCTTTCCCTTTTCCCCTCCCCCTTTTCCTTTTTTTTTTTCTTTTTTAGTATTTAGTATTAACTCACAAGTTTCTTCCTCAATTTTATCCTTCCAATTCTCCCTCCATTCTGCCAGGACAGAGGAGTGAGTGAGCAGCTGTATGGTACTTAGCTGACTAGCTGGTGTTAAACCACAATACCCAGGGAGGGAAAGATGCAGAGTCAGACATAAAAGTCCCTTGTGGAGGAGCCGGATTTCATGGCACTGGCATTCTATGTTCCAATATTTGATTGCCAAATCTGCCCATTCCATTCATCAAAAGCCTTATCTGTCTCACTGTAAATTATATACTTTTGTTTCCTGCATTTCTCCACTTCATTTTCAGACAACAAAGCATTTTCATGTTATCCTTTGTTTCTTTCTGTCTTATATTTGGCATTTTGATAGTAGCAGAATTTCTACATATGTCTGTAGCAGTTAAACAGACAAAAAGAAGGTGGGAAATATATTATTCAGTATTCTTTTGGGAGGAAAAGAAAGGAAAGGCAAGAAAAAATAAAGATGAATTAGTCAAGTTGTGAAATGAAAGGAAGTTAAACTCCAAAACAGCACTAGTCGCTTGTCAGCATACAGTCAGACAAATAAACGCTGCCAAGACCAAGTGAGGATTCACGGATTTTTTAACCTAAAGGATGATTGTTAATCATCCTTTTAAGGACTTCACCATTTTTGGCAGCTGCCTTAGACGCATTTCTCCCAATTTATTTTTTTTTTGAAGTACCATGTTGCTCTGTTTTCCATCATTTAGACCCCTTTATGCTTGCCCTGTGGGCTGAATAGTTACTACCAAAACCTAAAAGCTGAATTTACCTACTTTTTTACAGAGAACTAGATATCTCTTGGGACAAAAAGGAAGAGAAAAGAACAATCTTAAGAATGGAGATGTGACTGTTTTTCCTGTTTTCAGGCTGACACAGAGGAAAGAACCATCTTTCCCTTGGTAGCAGCTAATGCCTGTCTTCGTGGTACTCTGGGAGTGATTCTGCAGAGCACAGGAGCATTAGTCCATTTTCTTCTGTGGCTTTACTCACTGTCTAACAAAGACTAGAATAAGCAGCATGTGGCCTCCAAGGTTTTATAAAAAAATAAGTAAGCTTGACTTATGATGACTTATCTTCATTTGTCCTCCTTCTCCTCTACACAACCTGCTGGATGAAAATACAGACATTGCAGAGTGTTCTGACAGTCAAAAAAGAAGATAGTGAAGAAAGAAGCTTTCAGAGCTACAAAGCATAGGGCTCCTGGCAGCATCTTTTCTCTTTATCTACTGTGAACTTGCAACTTGAACATTTTTGCTAGTCTTAACTTTATCTACAGAAATGTGACAGCAGGCAGGATATGTGCTAACACATGCAAGCAGTGTTTAAGGCCAGAGAGAAGACTGACATCTCTGTTTTCCTTATAGAATCATAGAACCACTTGGATTGACCTTTAAGATCATCAAGTTCAACTATTAACCTAACACTATCAAGTCTATCAGTAAACCATCTCCCTAAGAACCTCGTATGTGCATCTTTTAAAGACCTCCAAGGATGGTGGCTCTACCACTTCCCTCAGCAGCCTGTTCCAATGCCTGACAACTCTTTCCATGAAGAAGTTTTTCCTGACATCCAATCCAAACCTACCCTGGCACAACTTGGGGCCATTTCCTCTTGTCCTGTTGCTGGCTATTTTAGAGAAGAGATGAACAGCCTCCTCTCTACAACCTTCTTTCATGTAACTGTAGAGAGCAATAAGGTCTCCGCTGAGCATCTGCTCTGCCAGACTAAACAACTGCACATCCCTCAGCTGCTCCTCGTAAGACTTGTCCTCCAAACCCTTCACCAGCTTCATTGCCCTTCTCTGAGCTCACTCCAGCAGTAGTTAATACAAAATGCTAGGTTGCACCAAGATTTGCAATGGTATTTTTTTGTCTGGGTCTTCTGCAGCCTCCCTCTAGGCTCACTGAAGATGAGTTCAGCCTTAGGAGGACAGCACAGATTCCACTGAGGAATGTCCTCTTTCTGATGAGGCCACTCATAAATATTTGTCAAAAAATTTGAGAATAAGGCAAACGTACTGTGATGTTTTCCCAGAACCTACTCTTGGCTTGTGGTGAACCTGCAGCTCAGATATTTCCTCAGATGTTCTCTTGATCTTGTACTATGAAATTATAATTGTTCTCTGTTCCTCCCCTTACAGTATTTGTCAATCTGCAGATATCCTTCTTTTCTTCTCCAAGTTAAGCTGTCCATTTCAGACAAATTAACCTCTTCTCTTGTTGATGTTGTTCCATAGCTTCCATTATCCTTACTCCTTTCATTAACATTTTCCCAGCTTCACGATTTCCTTTCTGAGGGGGAAGAAAGGAAACCTGAACAACACACATTTTTCAAGGTGCAGGGTCACCACAACCGTACTTTTGCCAGGAAAGGTTGGACCAGATGATCCATGTGGTACCTTCCAATGTGGTATTCTATGATTCTATGTTAACCTTCCTAAATAGAATTTATATATACATATATGTGCCTAAATGTACATGTTTCTATGTATGCACGTATATCCAAAGTAGATATTTATTTCTCTTAGCAAATTTTATTAACATGGTGACCTCTGAAAGACTCTTTCTAGATGCTAAGTTCATAATAACTTAGACTACAAGCATGAGAGGCTATTATTCTATTTTCCATAATAGCTCAGAAACATTACTTAAGAGCATAATCATTCTTGTACAGAAAAACTTTGTCTAACTCCTGTGTCTCTCTAGGAGACCACATAAATGTTAAATGCAATGGAGATGAAGGCTAGAATGAAAAGTGAAGAACAAACATTGCCAACGACTAAGGGAAAGAGATTAGCAGGAAAGCAATAAAAGTCATCCTTAACATGTGTCTGAAGTCTGCTCAACGTACAACTGTCAGACTTTACTTCTCACCTGAGAAAATGTTGAAAGCAAAAATCATTAACTGAGAAAAATGCTGGGAAAGGAGAACAAATCTCAATTTTTATTAATATTATTGCTGTAATATCCTGAAAGAGAGATGTGCAGCTTTTTTAGTTCAATGTTTTACAACTGACTCCATTGACAAAGTAAGTTTGAAAGGAAAAGATCTGCATTTCCCACCTGAAGGACCTAAGAGTAAAGCTGTTGGTACAGTTATGAAAGAAACTGCTAAATGTAACAACAATAGTCTAAACATTTACCAATGTCTGGTATGAAGCCTTTTGGTTTGAGGTTTTTGTTTGGTTGCTTGGTTGGTTGGGATTTTTTTTTCCCCTATATTCTCATAAAACAAAGAATGTGATCTTTGTGTCTTTATGCAGTGACTATATGCAATTTTCAAATCCTGCTATTCTCCTGAACTCAAAATGTTTCCAATAGGGAATCAAGACATTGCCAGCTCCCCTACTAAAGCTGCATTTCACAAGCTCCACAGGAAAACTCAAGTGTCAGAAATGTTCTTCATTGTCTGCTGCCAGTCAGTGTGAGTGTCACAGTGGCTAGCAGCAGTAGTCAGAAGCTCTTCAAAAACAAAATCTGTGTCACTGGTTCCCAAATCATCCAGAGCAGCTGCAGGTGTGTTCTGCTGCCCTTAAGCTATCCTCAGACAACATTTTGGAACTCTAAGGATTCCAAAATGCTTCTGTATCTTTGCTTTCTGTTGTAGTATATCCAAAAGTGCTATAGTGGTTTAATGTTCACCAATGACTTTATAATTGTTTGTAAGAAGGTAGATTAAGGTAAAAGAAGATTAAAATTACTTATACTTACCACATCCAGTTACAAAGATTTTTAAATACACAAGTGACATAAAAGAAGACAAAATATTTTCCACTCTTTACCCCAATATCAAAACCAAAAGAACACTTTTTTCTTCTGTTTTGTCCATATGAGAAGCTCTAGATGTTTACCTAAGTTGTTTTGTATCTCTTCAATACCAGCTCTGTTATCAAAAATATAACATCTAGCTGGTGAAGAATTCCGTTCTTTATACTCACAGCCTTGTTTGGGATTTATTGTGTTTCATTTAGATTCTAACCTCCCCAGTCTAATTTTTTTCTCCAAGATTGTAGAACCTTGTTTTATTTCAGGGAACAGTGTCAGACCTGTCATCTTGGATTGAGTATAATTTATCTGCTTTATCTTGATTTTAAAACTTTACCTTGATTTAAAACTTTTACTCTAGACAGGGGTAAAACTCTTTTCCCCCTCTATTTTAACATGACAATCCTGAGTATAACCTTTCCATATGCCAATTTACATAATTGTGCAAATTAACAACAATACTTTCCCTGCTTATTACTAATTAAGACCAGACAGAAGAATAATTCACCACTCTAGAGCAATGACTTGTTTGAAGTCTTTAACCCATCATATCTTTAAAGACAAACAGAGTACAAAAAGCAAATCTTGGCAAATTGAAATTGCTTACTGAAATAATGTCTTAGTTGGCTAAGCCCAAAGGGTGAAGCAGCAGATATCTCAAAGCATAGTTAAGATTTCTCTTTGCCAGAGTTTTTTACATGTATTTTTATATTGACTGTAAAATCAAATCAAGGCCTTCAAAGATTATGTAGATTCCATGACTGAAAAGCCACTACCATCTTATGTGAAATAATAACATGCTTCCATGTGATGGATAATATCCTTCTCCATATCATGACATGAGAAAGAGGTCAGGTAGATTCAGAAAGAAAATAGAATGTGTGTTTCTTCAGCCTTCATTCTTCCTGTTCTCTTTTTTCCTACACCTAGTATGGGACAAGGAAGGTCAGCATAGTAATGTAGGTAACAAATGTTGTGCTCCCTTTAGCAGTTTCTGGAATTTTTTTTCAGCCTCTCTCCATTCCATAAGAGTGACATTGCATTCTTCCCTTGAATGCTTTGCTGAAAACCTGTCAGGATTTGATGATCTAAGAGTTGCATTTGGTCTGCTTCAGCAGATGTCATGTGACAAAAGGAGAAATTGATATTTGCATAAAACTATCTTACTCGTGTTAAGCCTGATATGGAACCTCTGACGTTTACATCGATTTTTACTCCATGCTGGCAAAAATTAAATACTCTATATTAACCATCAAATGAAATTTTACTCAGATGAGTTTGGGAAAATATAACTGAACTGGTGAAATGTCAATGAAAATTGAGCTTAGAAATGTGTTAAGGCTTTATGAAAATTCCAAGTTCCTTGCACAAAGTTTAGCTGAGCTAATAAGTGCCTAGCGCATATGTAATGCACGATTAACTGCACTTTTCTCATTGAAAATTCATTACAATATACAGTAAAACTAAGCAAATCAACAGCTCCAAGATTGTGCTTACTTTGATGTATTCTTTGTCTTACGTTTTAAATGATTCAGTAACAAGATCCATAAGGTGTGTCAATGCTTAATTTTTTAGTGTGACATAGATACAAATGAACAACAGTTCTCAAGAAGAAATGTGCTGCTGTAGATTACAACATAAAACTTGTTAACCAGAGCTTGAGAAAAATCATGTAAGCTAAAACTGGCACAGTGCATTCCAATAACTTCATTTTTGTTAACATCATTTTAGCCAACACTATATATATACTCTTCAACCATGTTAGGATTTTCTGGCAATCAAAGATCAAGATAAATTCATCAGGTGCAAGCACCAGAGGCTACAATATGCACTTGACTCTCCAAATGGGCTGGAGTTCACCAGTTCAGTATACAACAAAGCTGCAGGACTTCTTTAAACTTGCCATAGAAAGGAAATTTTGTCTATGGAACAACAGAATTTTCCAACTATGCTTTGCTGGAAAATAAGAAATTCCTAGTCAGCTCAGTGAAAGCTGTTTTGATTATTTTACCCTGAAACAATGTAATAACCCACACCTAGAAGTAATCAACACTCAGTAAAAAATACTGCTCAGTAGGATTGCATTGCTCCTTGTGCTCTTACTGCTTCATTTTTGTGCCACCTGATGAAGAGTGGAAATTCAGTGACGTTGCAACAAGAGGTCATTTTCTGCCTCGAGGAGCTCCTCATTAAGTTTCAATTATTTAGCCAGTTTGTACAACAGTCTTTCGGTCTTCCTTACATTCCTAACAGATGTAGGTGGCTAATGTCACTTCACATATGTTTCACAGCAGATTCTTAACTATTAGAGCACTTAACAACTAAAAGTTCTTTTCCAATAGAGCATGTAAATGTGACCCCTGTTGGTTGATGTGCCTATAGTACCGGATAAGAACCACTGCATCAAGTACTGCATTGAAAGGGATGAACAGTGAGGTAACTGTCCTTATCAAATCACATTGCAAACTATAATAACAAAGCAAAAGTAAACCACATTGTAGGTGCTTTCCAGTAAAACTATCTGTTTATTAGGACTGATCAGAAAACCTATTTTTTTTTTTTTTCTGATAAGTGATTGGGTTTTAAATTTTGGTTAGTTTGGTTGGTTGGTTTTTAAACAGGATAGAAAAACAAAAACAAAACCCCTGCTTTAATTTGTGTGTAAGTGGGGGAGCAGGGCAATAAGGAAAGCATCAGGACTAAAGTGCCTTCTCCCTGGCTGGAAGTCTTGTCTGGGGCATGAGAGAGTCACATTCAAGGCTTGTGGGAGTC
Source organism: Nesoenas mayeri (assembly GCF_963082525.1). Taxonomy (NCBI): domain Eukaryota; kingdom Metazoa; phylum Chordata; class Aves; order Columbiformes; family Columbidae; genus Nesoenas; species Nesoenas mayeri. The sequence continues at coordinate 39,983,751 of NC_137542.1, forward strand.
ACTGCAGTGACTAGTTTTTCCATATCTCACATAATTAGGCCAGCCACCAATCTAGGGAGTCCTGTAAACTGTTTCTTTGTGGCTCTGAACTGTTTTATCAGACACCATATTAGCAATTATTTTCCAAATCACGCAGGTGAAAAGTTCCTGACTATCCAATGACTTATGTTAAACTTGAACCTCAGTGTCCACTATATATCTGATATGTAAATGGGCACATATGCCCATCTATACTTTCACAAATTTACATACATTCCCACATAAAAAATTACCATTACAATACTCAATATTTTACCGGAGTTTTAGTTTTGATCTTCTCTCCATGTAGAACAACGATCTGTTGATCGCAAAAACATGGCTGGATTTACCATGGGGATTTGGTAGCTTTAAGAGATTCTCATAACAGTGTTTAATGTCATATGTTTAAGTCACACATTGAAGTCAGCCCCAAAGTAAGAAAGAAGAAAAAATAAGGAACCCATGTGAGATCTTAACATCATCACTTCAGTGACAACATAAATAAAAAGATACAAAATACAACATAATGAGGTCAGGAAAGTTATTCAGAGAAGCCATATTAAAACAAAATGAACAAACAAAACAAAGAATAACAAAAGCAAAACCAAACAAAAACAACAAACAAACAACAATTTAAAAGTTTTCTGTTTTCACTTAAATTCAGCATAACAGATGTAAGAATTCTTAGTGTCAGAAAAGCAGTATAGTACCCTGAGAATGCCACACTGTTCTCTGCCTATTCTGTATCGGATAATGATTTAGAGATGTAAATTAATTTATTTACCAGGCTTGCCTTTCCTAGTTTCTCTAAAACTTTTATACCTGAATAAGTGTTTAAAAAACACTGCAAAGAAAGTTCTGGAAAGTAGCAAAGCAAAGAACTGTATTTCCTCTCTACATTTCTAAACTGAAGAGAAAAACTCCTTCATGTACCTCAGCTGGAGTTTCTCCCACCAATCAAGGATTAAACATGTATGTTCATGCAAAATTACCAGTGGATCTCTCTTCTTTTTATTAATTTTCAATTAAAATGTGGAATTAGACATAAAATTCTAGAAGCAGTTTGACCTTAACCTAAAAAAACCTCAGCATTTTTTTGTGCATAAACATCTTCTAATTAGCTCATATAAATGCAAAATATATTTCCATAGATGCATTAATAGTAGAATAAAATTTGAAATTATTAGTATATTTTAACCTGAGTTTAGAAGACTCAGAATCTCCTGTTGTGCTAGCAATTTTCAACCTCATAACATGATGTTAAACAGCATATTCCTTTCAGAAAAATGCTGAACACTGAACCCTACTATCTCCTAAAAAAGGCGTGGAGTGGAAGAGAAAGGACTGATGTAAATACATTGCAGTAAATTTATATTACATATGGACGAAAAATAAAAAAGCTAAAGTTTTATCTTATAGACTTGTGCTGGATCAGTCAAGATGGGGTTAATTTCTTCACTCTCTCTCGTCCGGGTCGGCTGCTTAGTGACCACAAGGTTTGGTGCTTTTGCTATTTCGGGCATGAGTCACGGTTCAGGGCGGGGGGGATGGTTTCAGCGAGACCAGTGTCTGGGGCGATGGGACAGTTTCAGCAGGAGCCTGCTCACCGCGGTGGGAGGCGCCGCCGCGGCGGGGCTGCCAAGTTGCGGGACTGCCGCGCAGACCGAGTGCCCGTCGCTTTCGTAGGTTCTTTCGTTATTGTTGTTAGTGCTCGCTCGTTGTTGGGGATTTTTCGTAGGTTTTTTTTTTTCTTTTTTTGGTTGGTTGTCTTTTGTGTGTGTTTTTGTTTTTGTTTGTTTGTTTGATTGATTGATTGTTTTCCTTTGCTTTTCCATTAAACTCTTCTCATCCCAACCCATGAGTTTTGCCTTTGTTTTCTGATCCTCCTCTCCATCCCATCTCCTCTCCACTCCCAAGAGGCAGGGGAAGGGTGAGTGAGCAGCATGTGTTTTTTGCCATCAGCTGGAGTGGGGGCTCAGGTTAAACTATGACAGTCTTTTTAGGAAGGCAACCAGGAGAAAATAAAAGGGTTGGGATGATGACAGAGCTGACCAGAGTGTGTTAAAGTTTACTATATTTGTTAAGGGGTCACGATGTTTCTTTCTTTGTCCACTTGCCCATGTCATCTGATTTCCTACACACTCTATGTGTTCCCTGCAGTGCTGTTCATTACATCTGGGAAAAGTATTTGGTTTATCATACAGCTGCCCTGTAAGATATCAGCCCCTTCAGCCCCTATTAGATCCTGGTTTCATTTCTTATGCATCTTTATTCATACTTTTATAAGATATTATTTTATGTTTTCATACCTCAGGCGCCATTCCTCAGAACTGATTAGTAATTGCAACCAGTCTATGGCGGTGGGGGGGGAATTTCCCCCCATTTCTTCACATCCCTTTTCTCCTTTGGCTTAGGTGCAACAGTTTTTTGTGGATTTTGAACACCCTGGGATATTCAAGCTAGAATGCTCTTGTTGCTATGTCTTCCGAATGTGTGCCAGGTCATATACAGTGTTACAAAAGGATGTGTTAAGAATATCACTCATAGATTTGCCATGAGGTTGGATGATCATGGGTGGAACGGCATGTGGGAAAACATGAGCACTCCTCACTTCCAGTGGTTTGTAGTTTCACTTCTGAACAACTGCAGGACCCTGATGAGGTGACAGAATATTTAAAAGAAAAATACTCTGGCAATTCCAAAGAAGCAGAATTTACTGCACTGTGCTGGGCCCTGGCCAGTATTTGTCAAACGTTGCTCAACTCCATGCAGCAGTCCCAGGGTGAAGAGGGGCTAACAAACTGACAAGCACTGTGGCTACTCCCATCCTTGTGCCAAAAGTTGCAGCTGCCTAGACCCCTGCGACAGGCACTGTGGCTACTCAGATCCAGGCAGCGGATGCTGCAACTGAATCAGTCTGTGTGTATATCAGTTGCCACTTTTCAGAAAAACAAATACACAAAATAATCAGTTCACTTAATGAGGGAAGATGATGACCCAGCTCCATCAAAAGAACAGGAGAAGGAGGCAGAACCAGAGATAATCACCTGGTTTCTATCCCCAGGTGAGCTGTGAGATGTGCAAAAGGATTTCAGTAGCCAGGATGGTGAGCACATTGTTGCTTGACTGCTCTAATGTTCAGATAATGTAGTGTGGAATTAGAGGGTAGGGAAGCTAAGCAACTAGGATTGCTGTCTAGGGAAAGGGGCATTGACAAGGTGATTGGAAGAAAGACACAAACCTTCAGTCTCTGGAGGCAACTTCTGTCAGGTGTGAAGGAAAGGTACCCCTTCGACGAAGATACTACCTGTCACCCAGGCAAGTGGACCACCATGGAGAAAGGTATCCAGCACGTGAGGGAATTAGCTGTTCCGGAGGTTATTTATAATGTCAGCAATAAAGATGATTTACCCACAGATTCTGATGAAATCTGGTGCACCCACTCCATGTGGTGGAAGTCCCTGTGGAGTGCACCATCATCCTGTGCCAGCTCATTGCCAGTAATGTCCTAGAAAGAGGGCAAGGGACAAAGGGTGAATTAATTTGCTGGCTAGCTCCTACGATATGAGGGAAATCTATCTTCCTTCCTGTGGGCTTGCATCTCAGCTGTGGGGAAACTGCCAGACATGCTAGCTGAAAAATTATCCTGAGAATTCCAACATTTCGAAGACAAGTTCCACTCACCATATGTACAGCCTAGGGTCACAGCTACTTGGAATAAATATCTCCCCAGTCAAGAGAGAGAATAGAGGGGATACAGTGTTTTTTTTTCTGCATGATCATGCAGAGGGCATGAGGAGGTGGGATGGGCAATTTACCTCAGTCCTAGAGGCACAGATACATGAGTTGAAAGGAAAGGCAACCTCAAGAGGACATTATGCCAGGAAAAATGCTGCCCCAGTTTCAAGCAGGCAGTTCCCCAGACAGAAGAGTTGATCTTGCTTCTGACCCTCTTGAAGGGACTTCTGATTCATTCATCCAAAGAGGAAGAAATGAATGCTATGACCAGGAGTAGAGGGGCCCTGCCTCCAGCCAGGCTGGAGGGAGGGGTACTCAGGTTTGTTGAACTATGTGGATTCAATGGCCTGAACATCGGAGCCACAAGAGTACAAGGTTCTAGTGGATGCCAGGGCCCAATGTACTCTAATTCCATCAAACTATCAAGGGATAGAACCCATCAGCATTTCTGGTGTGATTGGGGATCCCAACAACTGACTGGATTAGATGCTGAGGTGAGTTTGACTTGAAAGGACTGGCAAAAGTACCTCATTGTGACTGGTCCAGATGCTCCATGCATCCTTGGTAGATACTGCCTTAGAAGACGGTATTTTAAGAACTCAAAAGAGTACCAATGGGCTTCTGGCATAGCAGCCATAGAGACAGAGGGCATTCAACAGCTGTCTACCTTGCCCAGTCTCTCAGAGGACCCTTCTGTTGTAGGATTGCTGAGGGTCAAAGACCAACAGGTGCCGATTGCTACCATGACAGTGCACTGGCAGCAACATCGCAGTGAGACTCCTTGATTCTCATCCATAAGTTGATTTGTCAACTTGAGTGCCAAGGAGTGACAAGTAAGACTCACTCACCCTTTAACAGTCCCATATGGCCATTGAGGAGGCCAAGTGGAGAATGGAGACTAACAGTAGACAATTGTGGCCTGAATGAAGTCACACCACCGTTAAGTGCTGCCATGCCAGACATGCTGGAGCTCCAATATGAACTGGAGTCAAAGGCAGCTCAGTGATATGCCACAGTTGACACTGCTAATGTATTTTTCTCTATTCCTTTGGCAGCAGAGATTGGGCCACAGTTTGCTTTCACCTGAAGGGGTGTGCAGTACACCTGGAAGCAACTGCCCCAGAGGTGGAAACACAGCTCCACCATTTGCCATGGACTGATCCAGACTGCATTGGAGCAGGGCAAAGCTCTAGAACTCCTGTAGTACATTGACAACATCATCCTGTGCGGTGACACAGCAAAGGAAGTTTTTGAGAAAGGTGTGAGGATAATACAGATTCTTCTGCAAGCCGATTTTGCTATAAAATAAAATAAGATCAGGGGACCTGCACAGGAGATCCAGTCTTTAGGAATAAGATGGCAGGATGGACGTTGTCAAATTCCAATGGATGTAGCCAACAAAACAGCAGCTGTGGCTGCAGCAGCTAATAGAAAGGGAAACACAGACTTTCTTGGGGGTTGTGGGTTTTTGGAAAATGCACATTCCAAACTACAGATTGTGAGCCCTCTCTGTCAGATGACTCAGAAGAAGAATGACTTTGAGTGTGGCCCTGGGCAGCAGCAAGCCTTTGAACAAATTAAACAGGAGACAGACCATGCCATGGCTCTTGGGCATGTCTGGGCAGGACAGGATGTTAAAAATGTGCTCTACACTGCAGCTTGGGAGATTTGCCTTATTGGAGCCTTTGGCAGAAAGCACCAGGGGAGAGTTGAGGTTAACCTCTGTGGTTTTGGAGTCGGGGATACAGACGGTCCAAGGCCTGCTACACTCCAACTGAAAAGGAGATATCGGAAGCATATGAAGGGGTTTGAGCTGCTTCTGAAGTGTCTGGTACTGAAGCACAGGTCCCCCTGGAACTTTGAGTGCTCATGTTGGGCTAAATGTTCAAAAGGAAGGCCTCGTCTATTAATCCTGCAACAGATGCCACATGGAATAAGCGGGTTGCATTGATCACACAACAGGCTTGAATGGGAAACCTTGATCACCCAGGGATCTTAGAAGTGATCACAGGCTGGCCAGAGGGTAAGGATTTCAGAGTAGTGCCAGTAAAGGAGGTGGCATGTGCTGAAGAGACCCCACCATATAATAAGCTACCCAAGAATGAAAAGTGATATGCCTTGTTTACTGATGGGTCCTGTTGTATTGTGGGAAAGCACCAGAAATCTGGTGGAAATCTGCTGTGTGGAGTCCCACAGGGCAAGTCATAGAAACCACTGAAGGACAAGGTAAATCAAGTCATTTTGTGGAGGTAAGAAAGATCCATCTGTCTTTGCACATTGCTGAATGAGAAACGTGGCCAGGGTTTTATCTCTATACTGATTCATGGATGGTGGCAAATGCCCTGTGGGGGTGATTACAGCAATGGAAGACGAGCAGCTGACAGTGCAGAGGCAAACCCATCTGGGCTGCTGAATTGTGGTGAGATATTGCTGCCTGACTAGAGCACCTGCCTGTAAATGCACCACATAGATGCCCATGTGTCTAAAAGTCAGTCTACTGAAGAACAATAAAACAACCATCAGGGGGATTGAACTGCCAAGATTAAAGTGTCTTAGGTAGAATTGGACTGGCAACACAAAGGTGGATTATTTATAGCCCGGTGGGCCCATGATGGCCATCAAGGAAGAGATACAACATAGAGGTGAGCTTGTGATCAAGGGGTGGACTTGACCATGGACACTACTGTACAGGTTATTCACAGTTGTGAAACATGCGCTACAATAAAGGAAGCAAAGCAGTTAAAGCCTGTGTGGTGTGGGGGGTAATGACCAAAGTATAAATATGGAGAGGCCTGGCAGATTGATTATATTACACTCCCACAAACCCGACACAGCAAGTACTATGTGCTTACTATGGTGGAAGCAACCACTGGATGGCTAGAAACATAAGCCATGCCCCATGCCACTGCCCCGAACACTCTCCTAGGCCTTGAAAAGTAAGTCCAGAGATAACTGAATCAGATAACAGGACTCATTTCTGGAACAACCTCATAGACACCTGAGCCAACAAGCATGGCATTGAGTGAGTATATCACATTCTCTACCATGCACCAGTCTCCAGGAAAATCAAACAGTACAATGAGTTGTTAAAAACTACACTACAAGCAATGTGTGGTGGAACTTTTAGAAACTAGGATTAAAATTTAGCAAAGGCCACCTGGTATTAGTTAACAGCAGGGGAACTACCAATTGCGCTGGCCTTGCCCAATCGAAGCTTCCACTCAATGTAGAGGGGAGGAAAGTCCATGTGGTGTGAATGTGTTGGGGAAAACGTTTGGGTTACTCCTGCCTTGGCCAAAGGCAAACCTATCCGTGAGACTGCTTTTCCTCAGAGACCTGGGTACCCTTGGTGGGTAATGCTAGAGGATGGAGTAGTCTGATGTGTACCTCAGGGAGATTTGATACTGGGTGAGAATATAACCATGATGTGACTTATATGATGGTAGCTGCTGCAGAACAATTGTGCTCCAGGTACCCAGCCCCCTAAGCCAGAAGACAGGGATGGGGAGCAGAATGAAGTCCCAGTAATCCAAAGGGAAACGGTTAGTGACCTGCTACACCACTTGGACACCCATATGTCTGTGGGGCCAAATGGGATACACCCAACGGTGCGGAGGGAGCTGGCAGAGGTGATCACTAAGCTACTTTCCATTATCTACCAGCAATGTTATTTAACTGGGGAGATTCCAGTTGACTGGAAGTTGGCTAATGTGATGCCCATCTACAAGAGCAGCTGTAAGGAGGATCCAGGGAACTACAGACCTGTCAGTCTAACCTCGGTGCTGGGCAAGGTCACAGAGCAGATGATCTTGAGTAACATCACAAGGCACATACAAGAGAATTATATATTCAGGCCCAGTCAACATGCGTTTATGAAAGGACGGTCTCGTTTGACCAGCTTCATCTCATACAACAAGGTGATTCACCTAGTAGGTGAGCGAAAGGCTGTGGATGTAGTGTACTTAAATTTCAGTAAGGCCTTTGACACTGTATCCCACAGCATTCTCCTGGAAAAGCTGGCAGCTCATGGCCTGGATGGGTGTACTCTTTGTTGGATAAAGAACTGGCTGGAGGGTCAGGCGCAAAGAATTCTGGTGAACGGAGCCAAATCCAGTTGGCAGCCAGTCATGAATAGTGTTCCACAGGGCTCAGTATTGGCGTCAGTTCTGTTTAATCTCTTTATCAATGATCTGGATGAAGGGATTGAGTACACCCTCAGTAAGTTTGCAGATGACACGAAATTGGGTGTAAGTGTTGATCTGCTGGAGGGTAGGAAGGGCTCTGCAGAGGGATCTGGACCAGCTGGATCATTGGTTTGAGGCCAGTTGTATGACGTTTAACAAGGCCAAGTGTTGGGTTCTGCACTTGCATCACAACAACTGCAAGTAAGGCTACAGGCTCAGGGACAAGTGGCTTGAAGGCTGCTTGGCAGAGAGGGATCTGGGGGCGTTGATTGACAGACAGCTGAATATGAGCCAGCAGTATGCCCAGCTGGCCAAAAAGACCAACGTCATCCTGGCTTGTATCAGGAATAGTGTGATCAGCAGGCCTAGAGAAGTGATGGTGCCACTCTACTCAGTGAGGCCCCACTTGAACACTGTGTTCAGTTTTGAGCCCCTCATTATGAGAAGGACATTGAAGTACTCAAGAGAGTACAGAGAACTGAAATGATTCTATGGTTCTATAATACTGTAATACTATACACCAGACTAACAATATTCAGTAAGTATTTTTCAGGTTAACGAAGAATGAACTTCAACAAAACTCAATAAAGTGCAGCAATGGTGGAACGAAAGCTTGCTCCAACAACTGGTATCCAGCCACCTCCTCAAGGTCAACACCTTTGACATGCAAACCATGAACACAAACTACATGTTCCAGATGCAGCATGCAGCAATACAACACTTCAACATGACATTCCATCTTTCCTTCCTGTCCTAATAGAGTCCAAAACCACGGCCTTAATGAACATTTCAAATGAATGAGTTTATGCTATGAGCTGTGAAATTATCTGTGTATGTATATGTGTATGCCTATTCAAGGTGATAGTAATTAGTTGAAGCGTATGGCTACCTGCAAGACCTGAGCAAGACATAGCATGGTATAGAATAAGGGGTGGAATGTGCTGGGTCAGTCAAGATGGGGTTAATTTCTAGACTGCCAGGACATTGTATATTCAGTACCATATAAGGTCAAGCTCAGGTGTAAAGGCAAGACAAGCAGGGGTGTGCTCTGTCTCTCTCTCTCACCCTTGCTGCTGGTCCGGGTCGGCTGCTTCTTGACCACAAGGTTTGGTGCTTTTGTATATCGGACATGAGTCATGGCTTGGGGCAGGAGGGGTTGGTTTCAGTGTGACCTTTGGCTGGGACAATGGGAGATTTTCATCTCGAGCTGCAGCAGGAGCCTTCTCACTGCTTGGGGCGGGGGTGGGCGCTGTCATGGTGGGGTTGCCACGTAGTGTGACTGCTGCACAGATCTAGTCATGCTGTGTTCCCATTGCTTTTGTAGGTTCTTTCATTATTGTTGTTGTTACTGCTTGTTTGTTTTTGTTTTGTTTGCTTGTTTGTTTTCTTTTTCTTTTGCTGTTCCATTAAACTCTTCTTATCCCAGCCCATGAATTTTGCCTTTGTTTTCTGTTCTCCTCTCCAGCCCACTGGGGGCGGGGGAGGGATGGGCTGCCCACTGCGGGGAGGCTGGGACTAAACTATGACAGGACTTGACAGTGTTAGGTTAATGGTTTGACTTGATGATCTTGAAGGGCTTTTTGGACAAAAATGATTCTATGTATGATTCTGTGATCTTTAAAGACGCATATACTTTTATCCTGATAAACTGGTCTGACATCTTCAATGTATTGCATAATACATGGCCTAATCAGAAAAGCAAACAAACATTTCAGCTGAAGGTCTCTCTTCAAGGCTTTCATAAAAGCTGGCATTGGTATTAAAAGTAAACTCACTGAGAAGAGCATATAATGTAATAATGTAAACCTTCATTTACCATCAGTTGTAGGAAAGGCCTGCTTTGTAGTTCCATATTACAATGATTCAAGGGAGAATTTGTCTACAAGAAAACCACATTCTCTAGGCCTAATATTTATCTTACTTTACAGAAAATCTTACATGAAAAGCTGAGCAGTACAACAGAATATCGACTGGTTTTCTCTAGTAAACCTTCTGTTATGTTACCTCCAGAAACTATTTGTATCTGAATACATTTTTATATCTACTGTTTTTTCAAAAGAAAAAAAAAAAGGCTAGAAAATCAGGTTAGTGAAATATTAATAAGAGAACAGAGAAGTCATAAAAAGGCTAGAAAATAAAATCCAGGAGGTCACAAACTAGAATAAAAGACAGGAGACCAATTTTGAAGACAGGGCTCCCTTATAGTGTGACTAAAGACATAGGTACAAACTCTCCAATGTGTAAGAAAACAACATGGAAACTGTATCTCTGAGGTTGTTACCTTTCATATTTCACCTCAAACTTATGATGCCCTAAAACCAGACTTATGAAAAAAAATAGTGTTTTTTCATTACTTATTCAATACTCAGTTCCTTTGGCTTGGTACACTATGTGACTTTGGTGCAAATATTGGTAATAGGGAACTATTCTCCTCTCCTTAATTCACATAGGAAAGCAGAGTAGGAAACAGAAAGAAAAAAACAAAACATGGAAGCACAAAGGAAGCAAATGAGGCTGCAGTGTCAAAATAAGGCAATGACAGAAGTACTGTAGTGCTAGCTGTGTGACAAACGCACACACAAAATAAGATTTGAAGCCCAACTTTTAAGAATAATGAAATAAAAGAATTCTTTCTGGAAGTAGGATGGGACAGGGATGGCTTGAAGAAAACCCAAAAAGTAATGCAAGCTTCCTCAAGAAAAAAAAAAAAGTCCTTTCATTCGGCCTCTGGAAGCTCATGATTTCTGTCAGATTGCTGTTCTCCCTGTTACTGTTCTCCCTGTTACTCCCTGTTCTCCCTGTTATGTGTTCACCCTGCACATACCATCCTGAGAAATACGAGTGTTCTTGAAATAACTTCTGCAGAACTCTGGAATTGGACAAAGCAGAGATTTTGTGTAAACCATCTTAGAAAAACAGACTCATCTACAAATCTTCCTTTCTCTTTCTGAAATTATTTCTGTATTTCTTATTCCTAATTTACTAAGGAATTAAACATTTTTAATATCTGATATTAAGGAAAATATTATCAAAATTCAAATCAGCTCTTCTTGATTTTCATTTAGAGAACTAGTAGAAATCAAAGGCTTAGTTATAAATTCAGATCTAGATCAAAGAAATATTTTCTCCACCAATCCCAATTAACCTACTTTTTTTTGCATATTTGGTTCAACTTTGTCCATATCCAATACTAAAAGTATAAACTGCTAATAGTAAAGTTACAAATAGTCTGAAAAGCATTATTTCCTATTCCTTCTAGCAACCACGTATCTACCACTGCTATTGTCTGATGAGTGACTTTAAAATAGCTAAAGATAGTGTCTATTGTTGTTTTAGGGTTGGTTGGTTTGTTTGTTTTACTCTTTTTCAGTATTCAGTCTCTACACATTGATATTTGGAGGGCCACAGGGTACAACTTCTAATATTCAATATTTGTCCTCATTTATTTTTATTAGGCTGCCTTGAAGCTTTTAAAATTCCACTGCTCAGCCTTAATTTCAACTTTCCTCATTCACATACACTTAAACAGATGGTAAAAATCTATTGTTATTCTACCAGTATTATTCCAATCGATGTTAGTTTAATACAAGAAAAGTAAGGGCTTTTTTTTTTTTTTTTCAATTATAATAACAGGTTAAATTTACACAGCAAACAGATTCTGTTTTACTGACTTTTTCTCATACAAGTTTTGAAGTCTCTTCTATTCTTCTTTGCCTTTCAATGAACAGTTGCACAAAGAGTCTGAATACCCCAGAAACCTGTATCCTGAAAGCAAAACACAGAATATTATATGGTCTGGGTGAAAGATGGAAAATATTAAGTGGAAATACGGTGATGGCAGCAGAATTGCTAGGTTTTTAATGATTTGCACGTAAGTAGACACTAATGATGCATCTTCAAACAAAGAATGACTTACGTGTTGATGTGCATAACTACATAACTGAATTTTCCTCAAAGCATTGAATATATCATTAAAAAATACTATTGTAAGAAAAAAATAAAAAGCTCTTAAAATACAAGACGTAAGAGTTGTTCGTGACTTTAGTGATCATTAAAATTTAAATACACAATGCAGTGAAGTACATTTATTGTTTTGTTTTGGTTTTTTCACTTTACTAATTGGTGCATGCTTTATCTGCACTACTGCTAATGGATATGTCATCTTTAAGTTACTGTAGAGCACCCAATATTTTTGTTGTAGAAGGAAAGCACTAGATTTTTCACTAAGCTTCAGCCTAAAGCTTTGCCAGAAAACTCATTTTGATCACAGTGTTATTTTTTCAAAATAATGCAAAATGTATATGCACAAATGTAAGAACAGTATTACAACCATTTAGCATATTTTTTTGTAAATTAAGACAAATATACTTCCCATGTAGAATGTTGCCACCTGTTGTCATGGTAAGTGGGTGAAAATAACTTGGAATGGGATAAGAGCTGCTACAGATATTCATTCAGAGTACTATGTAGAGTACTATTAGAATAGCTGTTGGTTTTGGCTCTAGGTTGTTTTGTTTTGTTGTTTGTTTGTTTGTTTGTTTGTTTGTTTGTTTGTTTGTTTGTTTTTTAATGTGTCTATATTCTTACCAAATTTGTATCACCTTTATGATATTACTCATGTAATGTTATGTTTGTCTTATATTTTTCTCCTGTTTAGGAAACACTAGTGAAAGGTTTTTTACCTGTTCCACCTGTTACTTCAAATAAAGACGTTATTTATGGCTTTTATGGATTCTTTTTTTTTTATTGGTGTTCTCCCATGATTTGAATTCTTACGATTCAACAGTTAAGTGAATAATGTGATAGCAACATCAGAATGAGATGGTGCTCTTTTAAGTCTGTACTTCAGTGGTAGATAAGCATCTTGAAGAAAACAGAAGTTTTATCTTCTTACTTACATCCTAATGTCAGTTTTGAGATTTGATTTTTTTTGTTGTATTTATTCGGCATTATTTGCTGTGGTTTAAAGGACCATCATTGAAAGTAATCTTTAGAAATCTAGTCATTAATTGTATCCCTTCTAATACAGAAAAATCTAAAAATCTAAAATAAAATTCAGCCACCCAACAACACTATAATTACTTAATTTCCCATTTATTTTATATGTCTGTCTGGGGAAACTTTTAAACTCTTAGACTAGGTGTATTTCTAAAGGCATCAGAAATTCTTATTTTCTTATTGTGATTATTTCTCAAATTAAATATTTTTTATGAATTAGAGATTATTTTACATTTTTTTGTTGACAGTGTAGAGTGACAGTTATGACTGAGCTAAAAAAAAAAGCCTTTAGAACTTGCTTTTGTTTGGTTTTTTTAATAGTAAGAATCTTTAAATCAAATTAATTTTGATCTGCTAATCAAGGTACTATATACCCCTTTTCCTTTGATGCATAGGCTGAACATTCCAGTTTTAGAAAGGGAGGTTTAAATTACAATAGTATTTCCATATTAAAGCAGAGGAAAAAAATCTAAAAGAATTAGTAAAAAAAAATAATTCCCTGTTTTATAAATTATCATGAACACAATACTGAACATACTGTACTGAACTGGGAGGTTGTTTCTCCTCAATACTGTTAAGCACTTCTGTTTGGTTTTCTGTTCTTAGTTGTTTGCTCACAGAGATGAACAGAATGATATAGAGTAAGTGTTGTCAAGGTGAGAAATAGAAATGACATGTTTTTAGTTTGCTCAGTTCAGATAATTTTTGATTTTTTGTTTTTTTCTGATGATCATTCTTGAGAAAACCTTGCCAAAATTACAAATTAAAAAAAAAAAAATGTCAAACCAGATTCCACACCTAGTATAATTTTTTTTCACTGCCTGGTCATCTAAATGAGCTGTTCTTTTAATAGTATTGTAGCTAAGAGTTTCTTAATATTTCTGGCATTTCCTTTGGTTATATATTAGCTCATGAATGCACAATTTCATAACACATATGCATGATATATGCTAGAAAGCAGTTATATTTGTATTCATTTTTATAAATGTATAAACTAGAGTTTTAGCTATTTTGAATGTTTTGAAAACATTCATTGAATGTTTAGAAAACATTCAAAATTTTTATATTAATTATTCATTCTTTAGAGAACATTTTCTGAGCTATCCTTTCCTTTCTATTTTAGTTTAACAGGTATAAAAACCAAACCAAACCAAACCAAAATGAAAGAAACAAACAATCCCCCCCCCCCCCCATGTTTCTGGAAGATCTAAACCCTAAAGCTTTCATGGATTTGCAATGTTTTATTTCATAAGTCATCAACTGAAGGAGGTAATGTATTCCTCTCTTCTTGCATTATGCTTTTTGTAGGAGTTGTATTTCATTTTCCTTCCATTGGCCAGGATATTTAAGAACTGCAGCTCTCAGAATCTCTATCATGAAAAGAGACATACAGAACAGACACAGTTCCCATGAGATGGATATCTTGTCTGAGCAAGTGAATCAGTCAGCTCCTAATTATGGAGAAAAGCTAACTGGATACTTTAAATGAAGTATTTCAGGACAGTTCATTAAGCCAAGAGGAGTCCTTTAAGCTGTTTGTCCTGATAAATGTTAAAATATTCAAATATCCAGAGAGGCTGAAATTCTAAAATTCAAGTACTTCCACTCACTCTAGAAACTTTTGAGGTGTACAGCCTTATCCAAGAGCAAAATGCACAAATGAACTTCTCTACATTCTCTCAAACATGTCAGTTAATCACTGCTACAATATATTTCTCTCCAAACCAAGGTTTGGATTTTTTTAATTTTATTTTATTTTAATTTGAAAATTCCTTTGAAGCTGTTCACAATTTCTTGTGACTATGAAGTCTCCAATGAATGGTTTATTTATTTTTTTTTTTCTGTTTTTTTGTTCACGTAAAGGGATGCTAAGCTTGCTCATTTGGAATTGCCTTGACTATCTTTTATTTCTATTATATATATATGTATATATATATATATATTTACTAGTAATGTATTAGTATTTTGTTATTTTATTAAACTGTGCTTATCTCAATCCAAGTTTCCTTCTTTCCTTTTGATTCTCTCCTACTGGAGGCGTGAGGGAGGGGGTGAGTGAGTGGCTATCATGGTTGTATTGCTAGCCCAGGTTAAACTACGAAAGGATTTTACCCTTTTTAACGAGCAGGTTGTTACTAAACATTCTTGTCCTAGATTATAATTTTACATGACATTGGAATAATGTTTATTCATGGTTGCCTGTAGGATTAAGTGCTTATAATAAAAATGAAAGCTTGTTTATTTGCTGCAACAGAGACTAAGTATTTTTGTAGCTGTTTGATTAAGGGGTTGCTGTCCTTCAAAAGTTTGTCATTTGAACCTTTCTCTGGAGATAAGGCATAGGACAGTTCACGTCAACAGTTTATGAGAACAACAAACCTATTCTCCATGCTATTTACTGACTTGCAGCAATATGATTTAGGGGGTTAACACTGAGTGGCCACCAGACATGAACCAAGTTTCTGTCTCCCCCTTCTCAGCAGGACTGGAGGAGAAAATATGATTAAAAGCTCATGAGTCAAGATGAGGAAAGGAAGATCACTCACCAGTTACCATCATGAGCAAACCAGATTTGAACTGGGGAAGACCCATTTGTTGCCAGTTAAGAACACAGTAGGATAGTGAGAAATATAAACACAATAAAAACACTTTTTCCTCAACTTTCCTTCTTCGAAGGCTCAACTTCACTCCTGAATCTTCTACCTCCTCCCCACTCTGTGAGGTGCAGTGGGGTGGGAAATGGAAGCTGAGGTCAGTCCCTAACAACTCCTCTGCCTTTCTTTCCTCCTTACACTGTTTTCCCTTTCCAGCATGGCAACCCTCGCATGGGATAAAATCCTTCAAGAATTGCTCCAGTGGAGGTCCTTTCCATGGGGTACAGTCCTTCAGGAACAGACTTCTCCAGCATGAGTGCCCCAGGGGCCACAGTTTCTGCCAGGAGTCTGCTACTGCCTGGGCTCACCACGGGCTGCAGTGTGGATATCTACTCCAATGTGGTGCTCCATGGGCTGCAGTGACACAACCTGCATCACCATGGTCTTCTCCACGGCCTGCAGGGGAATCTGCTGTGGCACCTGGAACATCTCCTTCACAGTATCACAGTATTTTTGAGATTGGAAGGGACCTTGAAAGATCATCTAGTCCAATCCCCCTGCTGGAGCAGGAATGCCTAGGTGAGGTTGCACAGGAACATGTCCAGGTGGGTTTTGAATGTCTCCAACGAAGGAGACTCCACAATCCCCCTGGGCAGCCTTTCCAGTGTTCTGTCACCCTTACTGAGAAGAAGTTTTTTCTCCAATTTAAGTGGAACCTCTTGTGTTCCAGCTTGATCCCATTACCCCTTGTCCTATCATTGTTTGCCACCGAGAAGAGCCTGGCTCCATCCTCATGGCATTCACCCTTTATATATTTACAAACATTAATAAGGTCACCCCTCAGTCTCCTCTTCTCCAAGCTAAAGAGACCCAGCTCCCTCAGCCTTTCTTCATAAGGGAGGTGCTCCACTCCCTTAATCATCTTTGTTGCCCTGCACTGGACCCTCTCCAGCAGTTCCCTGTCCTTCTTGAACTGAGGGGCCCAGAACTGGACACAATATTCCAGATGTGGTCTCACCAGGGCGGAGTAGAGGGAAAGGAGGACCTCTCTCGATCTACTAACCACCCCCCTTCTAATACACCCCAGGATGCCATTGACCTTCCTGGCCACAAGGGCACAGTGCTGGCTCATGGTCATCCTGTTGTCCACCAGGACCCCCAGGTCCCTTTCCCCTACACTGCTCTCTAATATGTAATTTCCCAACCTATACTGGAACCTGGGGTTGTTCCTGCCCAGATGCAGGACTCTACACTTTCCCTTGTTAAATTTCTTTAGGTTATTCCCCACCCAACTCTCCAGCCTGTCCAGATCCCGCTGGATGGCAGCACAGCCTTCTGGTGTGTCAGCCACTCCTCCCAGCTTAGTGTCATCAGCAAACTTGCTGATAGTACACTCAATTCCCTCGTCCAAATTGTTAATGAATATATTGAATAATATTGGCCCCAGTACTGACCCCTGAGGCACTCCACTAGATACTGGCCTCCAACTAGACTCCGCACCATTGACTACCACTCTCTGGCTTCTCTCTTTAAGCCAGTTTGCAACCCACCTCACTACTCTATTGTCTAGACCACACCTCCTCAATTTAGCTGTGAGGATGCTATGGGAGACTGTGTCAAAGGCTTTACTGAAGTCAAGGTAGACCACATCCACCGCTCTGCCATCATCCATCCACCTTGTTACATTCTCATAAAAGGCTATGAGGTTGGTCAAGCATGACCTACCCTTGGTAAAGCCATGCTGACTGCCCCTAAAAACCCTCTTATCCTTGATATACCTTGAGATGGCACCAAGGATAAGCTGTTCCATTACTTTCCCAGGGACAGAAGTGAGGCTGACGGGTCTACAATTACCCGGGTCCTCCCTCCTGCTCTTTTTGAAGACTGGAGTGACATTTGCTTTCCTACAATCCTCGGGCACCTCTCCCATTTCCCAAGACTTGACAAAGACGATGAAGAGCAGTCAGCAATGACTTCAGCCAATGACTCCCTCTCATATGTCAGCAACCTCGGTGTCTACAGAGCTGTTTCTTTCCCATTTTCCTCACCCTTCTCTCTACAGCTGCTGCACAGTCTTTTTTTTACCTTTCTTAAATATATTTTCACAGAGATGCCACCAGTGTCACTGACTGGCTCAGCTTTAGGGAGTTTCAGGTCCATTTTGAAGCCAACCGAGAGTGACTCTGTTTGACATGAGAGCAGATTCTGGTGTGTTGTCACAGAAGCCACTCCTGCAGATCCTGTGCTACCAAAACCTTGCCATGTAAACTCAAAACATACTATTAACTCAAAGTCTGTGCTCTCACCTCAAGGTGCTTGTTTTCCCTCTGTATTTTATAAAGGCATACAGAATGCCTTTATAAAAACCTTAAATGACAACTCCACTCCTTAGACACCAGAAATGCCCTTAACCTAAGACTTAAGCTCATCCATGCAAAAAAGATAATTTATTTGAAAATCATTTTGGAGCTCACTACAAGTGTGTTTAGTGTCTAAATCTCCAATGTAAATCCTTATGTTATCTACATAGATACTTCAGAGTGCAAATGAAAACATTACAGTACTAATACAGTTACTACATAGACATGACAGATGAAGCAGAGCACAAACCATGAATGACAGCCACAGTCATTCTTTAGTTGTATTTTATTTATAAACACATAATTTACTCATATTTTTCCACTGGAAAGTGCTTAGATTCTAGGGTCACTCAGAGTAGAGGTATATACATTGCTTTCTGTCATGTTTCTAACCTGCAAAATTTTAGATATTTATTGATAGACACAAGGGAAGATATTTTCTGACATCGGAGCTTCTCCCTAAGCCTAACACTGCTTCCTGTTCCTTTCTCTTTTCTGCAGTGCTAGTGTAAGAAGCAGTAGCTGGCAAACCTGACACATATTTGAGCCCCAATGTGCTTCCTGTATATGAGCACCACACTGGTTCTTCCCTACCATAGGCTCCATCTTTCTTTTTTTATTGATTCCTGAAGAGATTTCAGGATATTTCAGAGTTCTAACTCAAACCTTATTTCTGGCCAAACTAACCAAATTTCTTTGTGGTTTACCTCATGTCAGTCTGGCCTCACAATTAGCAAACTGGTTTCTGCCAACTTCAAAGTGCCCAGCCTTTCCCATGTATATTCTCCTAAATATGGCAAGATACTTTAAATGACAAAATAACAGCAATAATCTCTGAATTTTTTATCTAATGTATTTATATTAAGATTTCCTTACCAAACATGGGAAAAGTATGTTCCTTCTAAAGTATAGCAAGAAAGAGACCAATAATGTCTTCAATTAATATGCCTGTTTGCAAACTGTACTCAAGCTATAAGCAAGTTTTAAAATAGTATTTTAAATCTGAAAGATTTTTGCATGGGAAATGAAATGTTTTTACTAGGAGAGTTTGAAATGATATTTTTGTACTCCTCAAAGACTTTATAAATTACTCTTCTTCATAGAAAAAAAAAAAAAGTGAAATATTTATATTTTTTGACAGAAAATCACTGGATGAAGAAATTTCGTCCCTCCTAATTACGAAACCAGTCCGAACAAGAAGTTACTGACAAAACCATTCAACAGCAAAACAATTAAAAATATAGCCTATGTACTCAGTTCTGTGATTCCATTGCAATGATTTGAAATAATCTGAATATTTACAATAAACTCCTGGGATTATCTTAGCATGTAAAAATGATGGTGATATGCCAAGAAATGATAAACAAGTAATAGTTTCTGAAGCATTTAGTGGTAGAGTGGAACTTAATAACATTAATGACACAGACTGAAATATTCAGAAAGACGCTGTTATGAATAAATAGCCTCACATCCTTCCTGTCTAGGCTAGCTCTGAGATTTACAGTATTTACTCAAATTAAATTTTATGTTGACAAACTCTCCAATGTTACTTTTAAAAGACTGTAAAAATACATCAAAATCACATTTTATGCTAAAATTAATGAAAAACAAGTAAAAATACCCTTATAGTAAGAAATATCTCCTAATAGGTGCTTATTTCCAAAATAATCAAGCTCTCCAATTTCCTAGACTTATGTTTTGGTCCAGCATGTGAGGATAAACAACAAAGAACTAGAGGACAACTTGAGAGACAGAAGAAGACTCTTTTGAGAATGCAGATATTATGCAGATCTGGGTGTTAGCTTAAAAAAAAAAAAAAAAAAAAATCAGAAAAAGCCCTGCTAAACCAGCAAACAGGCAGAGAAGCAGATCTATGCATTTAGTCCATCCACATAAAACATCTCCAGACTCAGAGAACTGTATCTGAGGTGACTAAATGCACACATTTTTCTTCTCTTGCGCGGAGTGACATTTTTTCATAAGCAAATTATATTTTCTGTGGAAATTCTAATTTTGTAACTTCCCATTAATTTGTGCAGAATCTCTCCATGTATTGTGAAATATTAATATATATCTATATCACTATGATGAAAAATAACAACCTATGTAATTCTCTTTAACACTAAAAAATAGAATTGGTTGTACACAATTTTAACTTTTGTTGTAATAGTTTTATAGTTTGGGATCATCTCTGTTCTTCAGAGCTTGTCTGTTTTCTTTAAAACACATAACTAGCAGTCTCATGAATTATTTCACAAAAAAAAAAAAATCGTTTAATTTAGAGAGATAACATCAATATACAGATAAAGAATTCCTGTAACTACAACATCATGTATTACAATTCCTGATCTAAGCAGTGTCTGAAGTTTTATTAGCTTTCATCCTCTTCCTGAAATTCTTATGGTGAATTGCCTGCTATTAAAGAATTGGTTATACTGCTCTGGCTTACAAATTAAATGTTCTGTCTGGTCTTTGGCTTAAAAGATACCTCTGACACCCTTACTCATTATCTGTTGAGGATGTTTTTTGATCAGCATTCTTATTTCAAATGGAGACATATTTTCTGTGGCTCTGGTCTCCTAGCAACATAGTTTATTATCACCGACTTTAGTCATTTCAACAGAACTGTGTTCACATTCCTTTTAATGGTTTTTAATTCTCATTATAGGTTCACAAACTTTGATATTCCATATCAGAGCTTTTTTATTTTTCTGTAACCAACAACATCTGAGGGACCAGAATAACTTCAAATGACCACCACCTAAACTTCATAGCGAAATGAATTCTAAGAGGTGAAGTAGTAGTTTGCTTTCTATAAAGAGTATACACTTAAAGGATATGTTTTGAACACGGATTCATTTGTGCTCTAAAACTTATCCTATTGTATAAATAGAATTAGAAAATCATGTGAAAGGGCAAATATGCTCAATTCTGCTCTATTTTCAGAAATAAACAAATCCAAAAATACTTTACAGTTTAGAATTCTTTATTAAAAGATTAATTTCTGGATTTATTCTTGCATGTAAAAAGCTGCACCTTTTACTATTTAGAGATGGGATTAGAATAAGAGATTGTAAGAAGTGGTTTGCCTTTTGGTGGTGGTGGTTGGTTGGTTTTGTTGTTGTTTTTTTGTTGTTGTTGTTGATTTGGGTTCTTTTCTCCAATTGATTGAAACTACTAGTTTCTATAATAGCTGTAGTCATCAAACATGGATTGAACACAGATGTGATTCTTGATGGAGTTTAAGCCTTGACCTCCAATGCATATATTTCTTCACAAATTATTTGAAGTATGGATTAAAACACACATAGCACAATTCAAATAAATTGACCTTTTTGATTTGCAGTTGGTGGATGCAAAGCAGAGTGTTCTCTCCTTAAGTCAATGCTGTAGTAATGCACAGGGCACGGAAACACTAGGGACAGCTGCCTGAGGACAAATAGCAATGTCCACCTTAATGTCTGGCTATCAAATGGAGATCTGAAATAAAACTTATTACAAAACGTTAAATTACACATTTCCTTCATTTAAAAAATTATTTATCATCTGCCACAAGGCAAAAATTATACATGTTTATATCAAGACTTACAAAGTTAAAAAAAAAAAAAAGAAAAAAAAGAGAGAGAGAGAAATAAAAGAGGGAAGTTCATGGAAATCACATTTCAAATATAATTTTTGCATAACTGCATTTTTAATGGAGTAGAATAATTAGAGATTATTTCTTGTGGCAAAGCCTTTTTGCCATCTAAAATCTCCCCCACTCCAAAAAGAAAGCAAAATTTACTAGCCTGGGATGTAGATTCAGGAGGTTGTTTTCCTGGTTTTGATATGATCTAGGAGAAAAACAAGCAGACTAGATACCTGAAATCTATTTTTTCCTATCCTGAGTTAGTGTCACGTGTCTAGCATGAAAACACATCTGTTCTCTGAGACTGAAACAGAAAATTTTTGAGAAGTTGGTCTGTTGTTTTGTTGGTTTTTTGTGTTTTTTTTTTCAATAGGATTCTGAAAGATACTTCTTCCTCTCTTCACTCTTATGTTGAAGAAATACTAATTTCAGTATCTGTCAATGCTTCCATGAATCAGAATTGTTCACTCTAGTGAGTCAACAAATTTCAAATTATTTAACATTAAATCAGAATTTATGCAAATAATGGTATAATGTCAATGTCTGGGAACAATAAGCTGTTACCCGCACTGTGAGAAATAAAAACCTATAGATATATTAGGGAAATTAATAACTTTAGTAAGTCCAGATTTGCTATGGGTTTTATGAAAGTTGTAACCTATTTTTTAATGAATGCAAATGCTTCTTACCGCAGTTAATCTGGTGTACTAGTTTTGGCTGGTGTAGAGTTAAATTTCTTCATAGTAGCTTGTATGGTGCTACATTTTGTATTTGTAATGAGCACAGAGTTGATAACACACAGATGGTTCAGGTATTATTCAACAGTTCTTACATGGTGTTAAGGCCTTTTCTGCTTCTCAGACTACCTAACCAGCAAGTAGGCTGGGTGTACGTTGGAAGCTGTGAGAGAACACAACTGGGATGGATGACCCCAACTGACCAAAGGGATATCCCATGTGATACAGCATCTTGCTCAGTGATAAAAGGTGATGGAAAGAATGAGGAAGGTGGAATTATGGTGCTTGTCTTCCCAAGTAACTGTTACGCATAGTGGAACTCTGTCTTCCTGGAGACGGCTGAGCACCTGCCTGCTGATAGAAATGAGAGAACTAATTCCTTATTTAGCTTTGCTTGCACATACAGCTTTTGATTTACTTATTTAACTGTCTTTATTTCAACCCAGGAGTTTTCTCACTTCTGCTCTTCTGACTCTTTTCCTCATCCTTCTGAGGGGAGAGTGAGCAAGCAACTGTGTGGGGTGTAGTTGCCTGGTAGGGTTAAACCACAACGGCTGGTGTTTAATTTCTTCTAATTAATTGATTTTTTTGCCCTCTTTAAGTCCATGGAAAAAATTTTCTGTCCTATGGAATTGGTCCTGAATGAAGAAGTGGACAATTTTATCATAAAGGATAGACCAAATTGAGTCCATTAAAATAGCAAAAAAGTTTTACTATTGATTTTGAGGGGTAACTGGAATGCCACCTTCTCCAACTAATGGCTTATCACTGTTCTTTCCTTCTAATGACTCAGTTAAAAACAGTGAAAAAGCTCTTTAGATAATATTCTCCTAGTATTCAATTGTCTTTGCACTACATTCCTTTTTTTTTTTTCAAAAACTATAACTGAGATTTGTTGATACTAATGTGAAGTTGTAAAAAGTATCTTTCTTAAGAATTTACTCATTTTCCTATGTGTGGTTCCCTTCTGGGTTTTCTTTTTTCTTTTCTATATAACTGTCCTGTTAAGTCATGCCCCCCAATATTAATAATATCAAATGCAACTATATATTGATTTATAAAGCTAAATAATTGGCAACATATGTACCATGTAAGAAATACATATTTTTAAATAATTTTGTTTTCTGAAGTAATTTGTGACACTGGAGCACAAAAGAGGTAGGAATTCAGAGTAAAAAATGCAGTCAGAATTTAAGGATTACTCAAAGCCTGAAAAGTCTTACCTCTTTACTATTTCATAACTCAGAAGCTGAATAAATGTTGGCCTAATATATAAATTGTGTCTAAACTGTTGCTTATTTTTGTAAGTCACATAGCACTGCATATTTTGTTCGAAAAAAGTATTGACACATGCTTCACAACTTCTGTCTCTTCCTTCACTTTTCTTCACCAGCTATTATACACCAGTGAGTCTCACCCATCAAACTATTATTATATGCTAATTGAAATCAAGCTTTATGAAGCTCTGTGAAGATGACAGTGTATTTGCATTTAAAAAATTTTGTGATATATAGCTTTTGAATATTGTACTTTCCCATGCGACAAATGTCCTCTTACTACCCATCAAAACAGCATGTGAACACTTTCTAGTTACCTTGAAGAAAAAAAAAATAACAGTATAACAACTGAATGCAAAATACTTTGGAATATTTCTTTGATCACGTTTTAAAAATTGGATTATTAGTATGCATGTAATTAGATGATCAAGAAGAAAATGTAGCATAACAAGATTTTTTTTTTTTTTTTTTAAATTCAATACATTCAACATTTTCTTCTCAGTGACCCCTAAATGGAGTGATGACATGCTGTTGCAAGTTATGGATTTCAGATTGTCAACTGTATAAATCTGTTACTGACAAATAAGAGTTTGGCAAGGATGTTCTTAAGAGAGAGAAAGTGGTCAGAGTCAGAATGGTGAGGCAATTTCTAGTGTAACAGAGAAAGAAAAATATGTTTATTTTAAAAGGTAGTTTTCAGCTCTTAAATTATTTTTGTCTAAAATTATTTTTAAATATTAAACATTCAAAAATGTCATCAGCTTTAGCATATAAGAAGCTTTAAAAGAACAATAATATTATCTTTCATTATCACAGCTGGGAGCATTAAATCTAATTTATTTTTTTGTTTTCAACATGTACATGTAAATGAACACAAAGTGAAAGGTATTAGAAGCAGCATTTTGCTTTCAGCAGTGGCCATAAACACTCAAATAATGGAGGGCAGTGAGCTTTTTATCTTGTGTTGATTTCTAACCCAGCAGAATCACTCCTTTCTTTTTCCTTCTTTGTTTCTTTGTTTGTTTCTTTGTTTCTTGTAATTTCTACCTGATCACTGCTGAGAACCTCTCTGCTTCTTAATCAGGTAGGAGAATAAGAGGTACTATTTTTCTGGCAAATTCACTTGACACTACCTAGATTATCCACTTGATGAGGTTTATACAAAATGAGATTCATTTGCTTTGACTAGTTGGATAAGCAAATAAACCTTTTTGCCTTTTAAAGCAAGGAACATAAGCTAAATCCCTGACAGTTCTGGTGGCAAGGTTCATTTAATCAAGGGACAACTCTAGGACCAATGTGGGGAAATTAAAAAAAAAAAAAAAAAGAAAAAAAAAAGAAAAAAAAAAGAAAAAAGAAAAAAAAAAAGAGTTTTGTGCTTATCATGCTTGCAAAAAGCCCTGGTAGTCATAAACCCTAAGAAAGAACCATGAACTGTGATTGCGTAATTGTTATTTTACACAGACAGATGATTTAAAATCTACGTTTTTGACTTTTTTTTTCCTATTTTGGTTGAAGTTTGGGTTTTGTCTGATTTAGATGAACAATCTTTCAGCCATTGTTCTTGTAAGAAAGCTCTTTTTAGTCTAATTTTCCATCTCCAACAGTTGTCACAGGGAATAACTGCTCAGTACATATAGCTTGAACTGAATCAGAATCAGAGTGACTTGTTGAATATTGCAGATATACCATAATATTAAACTGTTGCAAAACTTAGTGCCCATTTATAAATTTCTAGACACCCTTTTGTAACTAATCCTGACATGGTCTAATCATCCAGATGTGTTCACACACACACAGTTACTTGAGTGCAGGAGATTTCCCGCACCCAATGCACCCCTCCTCACCACCACTAACCCATCTATTCCTGGTAGCATCAAGCCAAATGTCACTACAGATATTTTCCCTCCAACATTTAACTCTGTTGTAACAAATTTTCCTGTTCTTTCATACTTCTTTGCAAGTAAAGTTCCTCTTTGTAAATCCTCACTTACTGTTTACTCTGGCTGATAGTCGTCTTACTCTCTGAGAATGATCAGCTAGGGACAAAAATTCTGTCAGACAATTTTGGGCATGTGATTCATGCTTCTTTTGTGCACTTAGAGTCCTTCTGCCAGAAGCTGACTACATGAGCATATTGAAAACAATGACTAAACATTGCTCAAGTTTTAAAGCATTCAATAAAAAAAATTAAAAAATAAAAAGAAGTAAAAAAAAATACTCTTGGTAGTAATTTTTATTTCAGAATATATTTTCTTTATTTTTGAACTAGTTAATGCAAAAATATTAATGTTAATGTGAGTTAATAAGAGAATTAACAGAAATCATTTTTCTTGTTTTCTGCAATGTCTTTACCTGCACTGGACTGTAAAATAGTTTTTAGAAATAACTTTATAAACAAGTGAGTTTGAAGCAATCATAACTAACTACTAATTATTAACATTTTTAAAGGATAAAAGATGTACCCATGGAAAAATGGCCTTTTATGAACCTGAAGTAGTGAGAAAATAGCACAGTGACTTTATCTCTGGTCCACCTTAGCAGAATGACTCCATGAAATTATCTGGGGGATGAAATTGTATGTGCACAATTATAATAATATTAAACATATTCACTGTTTAACATTGACCTTTTAATTTAAATCAAATAATAATTCATCAGTCATTTCTAACGTGCAGATCTCAAGCAACAAAGGGCAGAACTTGTTTTAATTGTCTGCATCTTGTCTTTATAATATATTACCTGAAAACTCACATTTTAATAATATAAAATATTCAATGCCTGTGTACTTGGAACAATCAAATACTGTTTCTTTAAGACATATCAGTATTATATGGATTAACTTTTTATAAAATTTTCAAATTACTTGCTTAAAAGAAATTTCTGCATGTTGAAGAGGACATATTTGAAAATGTTTTCTATGCAGAAATGAGCATACAAATGAAAAAAGACTCTGGAAGAGTTTGTTCATGTCTTTGTCTCAGCAAAATTGACTGAAATGAGACTAGTTTATGTTTGCAAAAGAAAGTAAATGTTTCTAATCTTAATGGAAGTTTCATTATTATCTACACATGGACCAAAATACAACAGATTTTTTTTTTTTTTTCAATCTGTATATTTTCAGGCCATTTTTCTACATTAATGTTATTGATAAAATTCATAAAGCAGCATTTTTATAGTTATATATAGACCTTTATTGGTACTTTCAAAAAGGTCTTTTTTCATGCATGCTGATTTTTATTTTGCAAAATTGCATTTGTAGAAAATACGTAGTAAATGCAAATTAGTTTTTTTTTTTCAGATTTGCAACATAGATGGCTCAACAAGGATACATTGTAATGCTCACAGGCATGTAATCCTCTTGGTGTCATTAAAGGAGTTAAGAAAAACCTAATAAATATGGGTATGCTGATCAATAAACACTAGTAAGTGTGTGCACAGTTTATATTGCAAAATGAATCATGTTTTCATTAGATCATAACTAAATAATTTGAATTAGTTTTAAAATAAATTAATATTTTCTTAGCTGTTTACAAATGTTTATCAATATTATACCTTTGTGGATATTACTATGTATGTAACCATACAAACATATTTCTTGAATATGCAAACATATGAACTAGAAACAAATATGGACATTATCTGAAATGAAAATATTGGGTTATCACTTCATTAATACAATGCTGAATAATTGTCAGTTCACAAAGAAATCTACTTTAAAAATAAACACAGTAGTTTTCAATGTATGCCTCTCCTGCCAAGAGTACAACAGTATAGAGGTGGGAGATTACATTTTCTACACGCTTTGAGTGAATATTTTCTTTGGGTTCCACTCCTGTGAGTTTGCAGTTGATGAAATTGAATTTGAAGTATATATTTTAATGGGCTCCAAAATAATGACTGCAACTTAAGTTGCCAGTTTTTGCTTTATTTTTACTGCTACACTCCCCCACTGCTGAGTCAAATACGAAGTTCTTCCATCTGAGTTTTTCATCCTAATTCCTTTTTCTCACAGGCAGGCTTCTCTGAAGAACAATATTTTTCATTTTTTTCTTGCTTTTCAATGTCTTTTCATCCTGTCAGTGTACACAATCTGAGTCAAAACTGTACTTTCTGATTACCAGAGCTAGACTAATGAAAGATACTGCTGCCTACACCTACACGTAATATTTTCCATACTTTAGTATCTTTTATTGAGTGAAAAGCTACCATTATGCCAAGCATGTTGTAAGAAAGACTGAGATGTAAAGTTGTAATAGTAATAAGCTTCACTTTCATGGATTTAGATGGTTTGGTAAATCCTTTACAATAAGTTGCTATCCTCATTCGTTTTCCTCCCTTTATAAAGGCAGTTGTAAGTCTCCTAAGCTTGTTGACAATGGAAATACCTTGGATAATGCTGTTCTCTCCTTCAAAAAAATTACACAGCGTTGGAAGGGCAACTGCTTCTTTACTCTGTTAAGTACTAGAAGTCGGAAGATTGTTAGATGTGTTAGTCTAATTCTGATTTATCCAGCAATGTGATACAACTCATTTCCAGGACAAATAAAGGCTGGACAGAGAATTGATTAAGAGCAGCCCTGAGGAGAAGGACATGGAGGTATTCGTTTATGAAAAGATCCACATGAGCTGGCAATGTATGCTTCTAGAGCAGAAAGGCAACCATATCTTGGGCGGTGTCAAAAGAAGTGTGACCAGCAGGTCAAAGGAGGTGATTCTCCCCCTCTACTTTGCTCTCATGAGACCCACCTGGGGTTCAAATCTGGGGCCCCAAACATAAGGAGGACATCGACCTGCTGGAGTGAGTCCAGAGGAGGCCACAATGATGATCAGAGGGCCGGAGAAGAGGGCTATGAAGGCATGCTGAGAAAGTTTGGCTTATTCAGCCTAGGGAAAAGCAGGCTCCAAGGAGACCTTACAGTAGCCTCCTAATACCTAAAGGAGGCCTACAAAAAAGCTGAAGAGGGACTTTTCACAAGGGCATGTAGTGACAGGACAAGGAGTAATGGTTTTAAACTGAAAGAGGGTATATTTAGATTAGATATAAATTCTTTACTATGAGGGCAGTGAGGCACTGGAACAGGTTGCCCAGAGGTCTTGTGACTGCCCCATCTCTGGAAAAGTTCAAGGCCAGGCTGGATGGGGCTTTGAGCAAACTCGTCCAGTGGAAGGTGTTCCTGCCCATGGCAGGGGGTTTGGAAGTTTTCAAGGTACCTTTTCACCTGAACCCTTCTGTGATTCTACAATATGATTCAATGACACCCAGCTCCTTCCATAACAATTTACGAACTTATGCAGATAAAAAATAAAGATGCTGCCAAGAAAACGAAACAAAGATTCTACAGACAGTCTTAACAATAAGGGAAAATACATTCCCTAATTCAGAATATTACAAAGGTAATGCCCACAGCTCTGCTTAAAATACTAGTTCTGCTTGATCATATTGATCAGTCAGAAATAACAGTTTAGTCTGCCAGATAGGGAAGCTCAGATGATAGTCCCTCTTTCATAATGTTCCGTCTCAAATGAAAGAAGTCCTTCAAACATATCTCAGTCTAGAATGCTTTTCAAGTATTAGGTGCTATATGTTTGCACCCAGACAGGAAGACTGAGGTAGGAAAAAATTGTAGTTTAATTAGAATCTAATTGCATTAACAGGGGTCTTCTGAGACATGGTGGGCAGTAAGCTACTTACAGTCTTTAGCAGGCTTAGACAGGATGGATATCTTGCTGCTGTTATTTCAGTTGTTGACCAGTATATTTATGTGCCTCTACCACTGGAATGCACTTGCCTATGCACACACCCATACACCCACATGTGTACAAACACGCCTGTATCTCTTGGCTTTCCCAGTCCAAAAAGACCTGGACCCTTACAGCTATATGCCTCGCTATAGACTGTAGCTGAGGAACATGTTTGTGTCTTAATGTATTTATTTTTTTAATAGGTGTACAGTAATCCCTTGCATGGCTGATTTTTGGCTATGAAGGGCTATAAGAGCTGCATCAGTTCCTCACCAATTTAACTTGGCTTTTGTTTTTTAAATCCATTTTACCAAGCAAGACAGCTGTAAACTGCTAGAGCAATTAAGTTCAAGCCCCTGCAATTCATGTAGAAAGTGCTACTTCATCTTTGTGGAGTAGATATCAGTACTTTCGATCACATAACTTTTAGATAAGCAATAAGTAAATGAGTAAATACATTTTTAAAAACATATAATTATTTTGCTTTTTTTTCGTACATTACAGATTTGCTCATCAGATCAAATCACATTCCAAAAGACTGAATTCCGATGAACAGGAAATGCATAGTTCCATCTGTAAATAAAATTTCTAACACTATTTCAGTGGAGTATAAATAAATAGAACTAATATATTTCTGTACTTAAACATGAATAGCCTTATATGATGGCATGACCAGCTGGCTAGATGAGGTCAGAACCGTGGATATTGTCTATCTGGATTTCAACAAGGCTTTTGACACTGTTTCGCGTAACATCCTCTTAGGTAAGCTCTGGAAATGTTGGTTGGATGAGTAGACAGTGAGATGGATCAGAACTGTTTGAATGGCACAGCTCAGAGTGTTGTAATCAACGGTGCAGAGAAGGACCTGGAAGTCCTGGTGGAGGACAGGCTGACCATGAGCAAGCAATGTGCCCTTGTGGCCAAGAAGGCCAGTGGTATCCTGGGATGTATTAGGAAGAGTGTGGCCACTAAGTCAAGGGAGGCTATC
The DNA here is from genome assembly GCF_963082525.1 of Nesoenas mayeri. Lineage (NCBI taxonomy): Eukaryota > Metazoa > Chordata > Aves > Columbiformes > Columbidae > Nesoenas > Nesoenas mayeri. The sequence continues at coordinate 40,014,018 of NC_137542.1, forward strand.
CTACCCCTCTACTTTGCCATGGTGAGACTGCATCTGGAGAACTGCATCTAGTTCTGGGGTCTTCAGTTCATGAAACACAAGAAATTACTAAACAGAGTTCAGTGGAGGGCTACAAAGATTATTAAGGGACTGAAGCATCTTTCTTATGAGGAAAAACTGATAGACCTGGGTCTGTTCAGCCTGGAGAAGAGAATGCTGAGAGGGGATATCATCAATTTCATCAATTCATCAATTTCATCAATATGTCAAGGGTAGGTATCAGTGGTGCTCAAGGACACAATAAGAGCCAACAAGCACAGTCTGAAACACGGGCAGTTTCATTTGAATGTGAGGACAAACTTTTACTTTGTGGGTGACAGAACACTGGCACAAGCTGCTCAGACAGACTGTGGAGTTTCCGTCTCTGGAGATATTCAAACTGGCGTGGATGCATTTCCATGCAACCTGCTCTAGGTGAACCTACTTTAGCAGGTAGGTTGGACTAGATTATCTCCAGAGATCCCTTCCAATGCCAACCAGTCTGTGATTCTTTGAAATTTTTTATTTTTGTATGATTTATTGATACAGAAATCTGAATTTCATCAAATCAATTTGATGTCACAGGATTCTTGCAGATAAGCTCGTGCATTTTTATCCTTCACAGTATCTCCCAATTAATTTATTTAAAAAAAAATTCATCAGAATTCGCAGGTATTAAAGACCAACAATTATAGCATTAAAAAGTCAGTTATTTTCCAAAAACCTCCAACATATTTTTACTTTAACTAGTTGAAGCTATATGTTGCATGGTGGAGTTTAGTCTCTGTACTTTGAAATAATTTTCCATTATTTTTTCTTATCTTGATCTAAATGAAAATGGTTAAGTTGGATATATAAGCTGAATATATGTTGAATCTTCATATGCAAGCTGTCTAAATTAAAATTTAGACTTTTTCATAGCTTTCTGGGCTAAAATTAATTAGGACATATAAAACTGTGGATCTTTGTCATTTCATGAATAACCAACACGAGTAAGAAAAATTTTTAAAAGTTAAATATCAAGTGTGATAGTCACAATGTTACTGGTTCTTGAATCAGATAATTTGCTTTTGGAAATAGTTTTTGACCTCTAACTCACTCATAAAAACCTGTCATCTATGGACAGTTTCAGCAGTGATGAATTGTGAATTCCTCTTCTCTTGTCAAGTGTTCCCTCTTGGACACGCCTGCTGGGTTGTTTTTTGTAAGCCCTCTTTGACAAAACGAGGGGTTCAGACTCCAAACTGCCACATACAAGAACCTCCTCTGACTGCAGAACTATAACTACTAAATTTAAGTTCTCTGAATCACCTTGTATTATCTGTCAGAAGTAGCCTCAGGATGACCTGAATACAGCCCCTGAAGATCTTTAAGGAATCCCACTAAAAATCTCCATATGAATAGATGTATCGAGTGTTTTTTCTTATATTTCTTGGCTTGTCTGTGTTCAAAGTAAAGTACCAGTAAACGTTTATTGAAGAGTCCTAACACAAAATCTTCACATTTTTAAATAAAATGAAGAATAAAGAAAAGTTAATTGAAGTATGTTTTGATTGCATGCTTAATTTTATTCTACTAGTCTTCATTTCTGAGTTGTTAGACTTAAATTTTCAAGGTGCTTTTTCACCTCAGCTGCCTTGGATGAGAATTTTGTATTTTTCCATAGTCTACCAGAAGTCCTGCAATAGATGTGCTTCCATTCACAGCAAGTGATGAATCATCCTGGACTTCTGACCATGATACAGAACCAGAGCACAGCTTCACAGCAGCAAGATGTCAGGCAGTCAGATGTCAGTGTGTTATTCCCCTCTCTATCCAGAAAAAAAGTTCTTCATAAATTTTGATTGCTGATCTTGCTCAGGAGGATGTGTCTAATATACACTTAAGCTTTAAGCAAATTAAGCAACAGCTCTCAATAAATATATATTATCTTTCCATTATACTTTGCTTTTTTTCTCAGAAGATTTGCTTCAATTAAGAACTTCGTATTTTGGTTTTTTAAGTTTCTCCACTGATTTTTGAGCTGAATTCATTAAAATGGTGGTCTTTCATTCAAGACTTCATTCAACACTGGTTACAAACTGAAAAAATTCCATGGACTATAATATTGACATTTGTTTTTTTACAACAAAGTAGACAGTTATTTTCTAAAATTCTGAGCTGAATTCTATTAAAGAATATTTCCAAGTCTAAATGACCAGTCTTTGTTATTCTTTAGAAATATATTGGGTTTTTTTTCTGTTGTGAAATTAAGAATGTTGCTAATATTGTCCAAAAATAGAAAAATACAAAATGGGAATTTGGGGTATTTGGTAATGAATCATAAAGCCAGTATGTTTTGTTGCTAAGAATACAAAACAAACTCCATTATTCACTTAGGTCACTGTAAGAAACACAATTAGAAAAGAAAGAAGAAAAGGGCCAGCAAGAGCAATATTAGTCTGGCCACTTCTATCAGCAACCAAAATACGAGTAATTTATAAGGATAAACTGCATGTGAACATAAGAAATGCCATACTGGAGCAAATAGATGTTCTGCCTAGTGCAATAAACTTCTCTCAATGACAGCAGATGCCAGATGCTTCAGAAAAAAGCACAAGACCCTTAAAAGACAACTAATTCTGAAAAATGATTTTGTGGTGTATATAGCCTGAAAATGCATATTGCTTTCTGTGTACTCCATCTTTAATTTTGCTGCTGTGCTGAGAGAGCAGCCATACCGTTCCGAAGATTGCTCCAGTTTTTTACAGAATATGCATATTTTGATCCCCTTATGTCTTGTTTTCTTGAATGTATATTAGCAAACTGTTCATATTTGTAATACATCTTTTGGTCTTTGTGTATGAGACATAACATACCCAAAGGAATGTCTGCCAGATCCTTGAGGACAATGTGGTATTAAAAATGTAGTGATTGCTATAATCTGAAAAAGGCTGAAATCTTTGTATTTTTAATTCCTCAGAACTACTAACTGTACTCAATTGAAAAGAATCATGGAATGGTAACACAAAATGAAAAGGGTCTACCTTGATGGGAGATAGAATATTAAATTCTATAAGTAGCAATGCTGTGCTAATGGATTTGAAGCCAAAACCACAAGCATCTTTAGATCAAGATAGATATGGGTAAATATAAGAAGATAAAGTGTTGTCTTTTCTTAAACACAACCTATTTTAAACCAATAAATTGTGTACTAACATATACATTTTGGTGGAACTACAGATTGTTTTTGTGTTTTGCTTTGTCTTGTTTTATTTTAACGAGTGGTATGCTGTATTTTTTACACAGCTCAAATCTCTGCATCTGAATGCCTCATGTAGTTGTCTTCCAGTAGAAAGAACTTTGTTCCATTCACACACAAATAAGGTTTTAAAAATTGCCTGCAGGATTTTATGAGTATCAGTCTTATTGAGAGTTCAAAACAATGTTCTGATGCACTTTTCTGTTTCTTGTACCCCATTCTGAGGGCAGTTCCTTGGTAAATCATTTAAGCTTGGAACAGTTGGAAAGTAGAACAGACAGATAATAACTGAAAGACATACATAAATATAAAACAGCTGAGCAATTATTCTGTAACCTGATAGCTTAAGTACACAGCTAGTTGCTAGATTACATTAAGTCATAGTCATATGTACACAAATCCCCCTGTACTTGGTGCTGGTGAGGCCACACCTTGAATACTGTGTTTAGTTTTGGGCCCCTCACTATAGGAAAGACATTGAGGTGCTAGAGAGAGTTCAGACAAGGGTGATGAGGTTGGTGAGGGGTCTGGAGCACAAGTCTTATGAGGAGCAGCTGAGGTAACTGAGGCTGTTTACCCCAGAGAAAAGAAGGCTGAGGGGAGACCTTATTGCTGTCTACAACTACCTGAAAAGAGGTTGTAGCATGGAATATGTTGGTCTCTTCTCTCAAGTAGAAAGTGATAGGATGAGAGGAAATGGCCTCAAGTTGTGCCAGTTAAGGTTCAGATGAGATATTAGGAAACATTCCTTCATGGAAAGGGTCATCAAGCATTGGCACAGGCTGCCAAGGGAAGTGGTGGAATCACCACCCCTGAAAGTTTAAAAGACATATAGATGAGGCTCTTATCAACAGGGTTTAGTGCTATATTTAGGTTATGGTTGGACTCAATGATCTTGAGGTGTCTTCCAACCAAAATGATTCTGTGATTACATGAAATAATTTTTTGTACCATTTTTTAAAAATTCAGTCTATCGCAAAACCCAACCAAGACAAGACTGACTAGAAAAAAAATGAGTTCAAAAATCCTTCTCCTTCCTGAACTGCAAAATAAGACTTTCTGTAAATAAGGGCTGTTTTTCCATTGAGATTGTGGTTGTCTGATATTAGACTGCTTAGCCAGTCTTTCTATCATTCTGCCTGAAAGCAGATCTCCTTATAAGAATTCCAAAATACTTGAATTATCTTTGAAATCTACTTGCTTTCAAAGCATTGTTTGAAGTCATGTTTCCTTGCCTGGTCACAAAGAGATACTAGAGGAAGTAACAGAATAGTGGCTGTTTGGCACGTCAATCAGTACACTTCTGTGTATGGAAGCATTTTTTCACATGCAATGATGAGTCATGTTTAGCACCTATTAATAAGGGTACATTTTGTTTATGTATTTTCCTTGACTAAATTGCATTGCACTTTGATAATAATGGCATTGCAATTTTTGCATTTATAATAATTGCATTGCTAAATTGCATTGCAATTTGAAATACTCTGAGGTGAATTGAAATAATCTGCAAGCAGGTTGTCAGTGGAGTCCTTCTAGTGAGGAAGAAGTGATTTCTTTTTCTTCATGTCCACTGTGGGTGGGACGACAATAATGGCCTCAAACTGCAGCAAAAGAGATTTATGCGAGACATTAGATAAAATTTCTCATGGTAGGAATTGTAAACACTGGACTAGGTTGCCTAGGGAGATTGTGGACTTTCTACTGTCAGAAGGTTTTAACATTTGAGACAAACCTTTCACAGCAATGTTTTAGTCCATTCATAGCACAAGGTCACCAGACTGTTCCATTACTTTCTGATATTGTTCTCCAAACTATTTTTCCATTGGTCATTTTTTTAAAAATATGTCAAACAATGATTTGAATCTCTGAAGTAAAGGTGTTGTAATAAAAAATATAAATTGTTGTACTGTAAAAATAAAGATACAAAATATAAAAGAAAAACAGAAACCATTCAGTCTTCCTAGAAGTAATTTTTTAAGTAAGCACAGCATGTGACCTTGAAAAATATTACCAATTATAGCAATTTTGACAACTAGAATGAAAATTTATATGTAGTTACATTGACAGGTTCATATGAATTGTGAGGTTACTAGAGTAAATGTTGTTCAGTCATAATTTTGACTGCTATGTTTTGCAGAAGTGTGTTGAAAAAATAAATACACCCAAATGTTATAAAGAATGACAAAACACCCAGGAAGCTGGAACTACATGGAAACTAAAGTTTCTTCTTAAGAAAATAGGATGTTGATCAGGCACATGACTGATTAATTTTGTATGGAACTATGAGTGTGAATTATTTAAAAGAACAAACAAACAGAAAAACCACAACAAAATTAGGTTAACAAAGACAGAGACTGTAAAAGATAACTTAATTGATGTAAAAGACAGAAAAATAAAATACAAATGTTGATATGAAGTAGGTAAGCAAAAGATATTATATAATGCAATAACCTAACACTACTCCCATATCTTCAAAATGGTTTTCCAGATCTTGAGATCTAGAGTTTATCCTTTAAAACCCTTGAGAAAACAGAATGAAATTTTTAGAATGTGTTTGACGAGACTTCGAATTATAGTTTTCAGTTCCCATGGCAGAAATAGCATATTACTTTTCTAAGTTACCAGGGGTAATAAAGCAAAGTGAGACAGGAAAACCTTTCTCAAATCATGTCCACCCTTGTTGGGGAAGTACAGGAACTGCATTTGAAATGGTGGGAAAGTCAAAATATAATGACTAAAGAAGGAAAGAGCATACAGGGGCACAATCAAGAAACTTCAAGAATAGTTTGCAGCCATACAGAATTTTGAAACTGACCATTGTTGTCAGATGTCCCAGCTATGCAGGATATTATACCTCATTTTGGTCTGATTTAAAATAAAATATTCTTGCAGTAGAATATAAAATACAGAAGAAAAAATAAATTGAAAAAAGCACATAATTTTAACATACTTTTAAGTTAAAGTAAATAATATGTTGCTTTGTTACAAATTATTCTTATAACAGGTAGGTCATAGAGATGCTGTGCCTCCATTTCAGTACCATTTATGATTCACTATTGCTGGTTTGCTGGTGTCTGAATCAAGTGTTAATCTCAGAAGTAAATGAAAATAGCCAGCTTTGAATTTTTAACTTTGCAGTCCTTAAAGCTTTAAAAAAAACCAAATCTCATCATTTTGAATTCAGCTGTGAACCCACTGCTATGTTTGCTGCACCTGACCTTTCGGGGGCAGATCAGAAATTGTGGGTTTTTATTATTATTTTTTCAATCTTCTGTATTGATATTATTAATCTTTCTCGCCTGTTAAAAAGAAACAAAAAAAGAAACATCCCTATAATAAGGAAATAGAAAAGTTATTTATGGAATATATATAAATATACAAATCTATGCCTATATGCAAAATATAAGTATGAAAATATCTGTCACCTGTCTCCATAAGTAATTTATGACTGCAAAAAATTAAATCTATTTTCTCAGTGGAAACTGAAGAATTGAGGGAATAGTCCTTAGTCTTCTCTTGGATATATCCAGGTTTCGTCTCTAGTCATGTTCATATAATGAGTAACAGTTTGTCATATATAATTTGTGCCTCAAAGATATGCCTTAGATAGTATAATTTTACAAAATACATTTTTAAAGTAACAGTAGTGAACAACTGTTTTGCCAAAACAGCCTTGTATTTCACACTGGATTTGTAATATATTTGTGATTGTCTTAGTCCCCTGATGTAACAATCCACCTGACAAACTCGCTCTCCAGTACCATCCAGACAGGTCTACCTTAACAAGTGAATATGTTGATCTTTTGAATAAAAAATCACTACTGATGGTACTGCTCAGATCCCCATAAGCAACATTCTAATGCCGAAGTTCAGAAGATAAGTTTATATCATATCTAACATTGACTTGCACTAATTATTTTCCCAGAGGACATAAAAAGAGCTTAGCTCAAAAAGACTAGAAAAACAAAGACAGAGGGGGCATATGATACCCACTATAAATAAACTAGGGGATAAACACAAGAGAAAGAAAAATCTAATTAAGCCAAAGGACAATGTTCGCACATGAGCACATGGGTATAAAACTATCATGCATAAATTTAAATCTGAATTTAGATTAAAGTTTCTAACCACTAGAAAACTAAGATTATGGGCTTGATTTTCAGTTAGAGTAATAGGGGAAAAGTGTCAAGCTGGTTTTAAAATGTAGCTGAGGAAGAGAAACATTGTCTCGTTGCCTGCAAAATCCTAAATCCAATGCCCATGTAAATTTCTCTCAGTTATATGTCCGTAAATTCTCTTGGTTTATACAATATACAATATTCAGTTCATCAGTTTGTGACAGTCTAAAAGGATACACCATGCCTGCTTTTAAAATTAGGTAGTCAGCTGAATGCTGGCTCTTAGAAAAGGAATTCCACGTAGATCCGACATAAAGTGCAGAATCAATTCTGGTTTTCTTGAAATCATAAACAAAATGACAATTGACTTCCACACTGCGGGGGTAAGCCTCAAATACCAATTTTCTTTCACTGTATATACACAGTCTTACTTTGTTTACAAAGTGATGAATACCATGGGATTCCAAGAAACCTGAATAAAAGTCCAAGTTTCACGTGTATTTATGCTGATCAACACCCTGAAATATTACTGTTCTTGAAGTATCAAAATAAGTAAAAAACTTTTTTTTTCTTTTTATTGTACAGTCATCCTTTCAGTGCTCGTGATAATCTGAAATTAATTTAGACACAACAGACTTACAAACATGAGTTTGGCATGTTATTCTTAGAAAGGAGAGTAACCGCAGTATTGAAAGAGTGTATTGGACAGCCTACAGAAATCAACAGCAAGATGAATTGATAGAAATAAAAAAAAAAAAAAAAAAAAATCAGAAATATTTAGTCACATAAGAAGCATCCCTAGTACTATCCTTGTTAGTGGAATGATATATTTGCTCCTGCTGAAGCTTAATGCAGATCACTAAAGCCTACATTTCATAGTACTGATTGAAATTCCAATATCTAGCAGAACCCTGGAACATGGACCGGACATGGACAAATCAATTACCATAGGGCTCATACTTTTAATTAGCTGAAATTACATAGATTTATACTTCTTTCTACCCTGCTTGCTATGACTATTTTTGTTATAAAATTTTATTAATAAATATATCTACTACAAATGATCTATCTACCTTCTCCAAATTCAGTGAAGTTTTTTGGAAAAATTACCACTGTTTTTCAGAGCAGGCCTTGCTAGACCACGGTTTCAAACAAGCATGGGAATGGAATCTTGAGTACCCCTTATATCCACCCACAAGTCACTTCATCCTACTAATCAACAAAAGCTATACAAGGGATCCTATTTAATCAACTGTAATTAAACAGAGCAATTCACATTCAGATTGAAGACTATTTCTATGAGCTATAGATAGTACATTTTAAAGAGTGATTGCCAACTTCTGTTCCTTGAAAAAATAAATAAACCTCTGCACTTTCTTTTGTAGACCTCTGTCATAGACCTCTTTCTGTCATGCTAGTAATATCTGTATGTGTCTTCATAGAACAGAGCATGCGTATACTTAAAAACTGCAGTTCAAAACCCTTATCACGCATCCCTTGATTGAGTAAGGTCCATCAACTGCAATGCTGAGGTTACCAGACTCAGTCAAAACACCTGATATGCACTGGAGTTTGTGTCATAAGAAGCTCACAGCTCTACAGCAACTTTCAACCATAATGCCGTTAAAAAGTATGACTCAGGCAAAAGTCAGAAACCAAACAGAGACTTATGATTCTTTAGATCTATGTATGTCATCAACATTTGAAGTAGCTTTTTTTTTTTTCTCCACCATGCAATGACAGCTAAAGTAGATGTCTATAGCTTTCAGGATTTCTGTAAACCATAGGTACACTGGCATTTCTCTCCAAACCCAATTTGGAACTCTCTTTTCTATGATGTAAAAGCTCATAGAGTCGTATCAGTTATTGTAACTACTATTTTCTTTAAATATAACACTGTGTGGAAAAAAAGATGCAAATCATAGAGACAAAACAATGTGAACTACATTCCCAAATAGATCAGCATGTTGCAGAGACCGAGAAAAATGAAGTGAGCTCCCAGCTGGGAAAACTTGTAATTGCTACCAGCCAGAACATTGAAACTGAGATAGCAAAACCACTAACAAAGGAAAAAGAAAATGTAAGAGACAAATAAAGGAAGCATTCTCATAAGTACAACATGATTTCCAGTAGCAGAATGTTAAACTGGCATGAAGAAAACATAAAGGTGTTTATTACAATGGCAAGTAAAACAGAAATTATGTAAGACAACAGAAATTGGCTTAAAAAACAAAAAAAACAAAAAAAACAAAAAAACACCAGCCAAAAGAATACTATAAACTCTGACATTAATTTTCCATGTACTTTTGCAGTTGCTTGCTATTACTATTAATTTCTACTTGTGTTAAAGCTATACAAATAAAATGTTCATGAGAACTCTATGTTTGTTACACTTCACTCATGAAAAATCAGCATGCTTTTTCTCAACAAGGTGTTGTCAGACCAAAAGTTGTATAAGTTAACATTAACATTATCATCAGATGATCTTAAAAAATGTCCAGACTTTCAGTTTAATTAAGCACACTAGATTGTGAATAATTAGTTAAACAATTTCACAATTATTTATTCTGCCAGAATTTGCATAGCTGGTTCAGGCACACTGTGAAAGTCAACAGCTCTATTTCCTTCTTTCTTTTAATTAGGTGTTTATTGATTTTACAAGCAAAAAAATGTTGGCTTTTGTATCATTCTTACATTGCTGAATTACATAGTGTGGCAAGAAATAGAATCATGAAGTTTAAAGAGCAATTGCAAGCATTATTTCATTTTGGTCAAGTGATCATATGGCCACTGATGGGCTGCATCTCCTGTGATAGAAGAAATTGCATCCTCTCAGGCAATTAGAAAGGTTTTCTTTGTACTTATAAAGAAAGTAATCATGACAGAAAAAACTTGTGGCAAACTTTTAGAATGGTAAAATAAAAAATGCTATAATGAGTGGAAAACTGTATTGTTCAAAAAATGAGACATTTGCTGATGTAAGGTCTGCTGAGGACAAGAAAATACACATATGGCCAGTGGAAGCAAAGGGGTTGGAACAAAACTGTGATAACAACAGGAACAGAAGCAGGAAAGAAGAGTCCTGAAACACAGATGCAGATGACAAGTTCAACAGACTGGGAGGTAAAAGAGATGGACCAACAAGTAGAGAGATGAGTTAGTAGTTAAAGACACTATCAGCTTAAGACTATTCTGTGATAGAAGACGGTACAGTGAAGAAAGTTCCTGAACAGAGAGGTTGAAGAAAGGGAGGAGGCAAATTAGCAAACAAGAAATGAACACTGTTACTCAGAATTCTCAAACTGCAACAAATAAAAAAATAATTTTATAGGCTGTGAGGCTGCACAGGCAAGATAGAAATTTAAAATGACACTCAGACTTTGAATGCTCCCTACACAATGTTTTCTGAGGTGTTAAAATCTGCAGACTCATGGGCCTTGTGATCAAGAAGAGCTGAAAAATGTAATGTTTGCTACATTCAAACTGAGTCATTCAAACATCAGATCCCCTTTCACTTGGACTTAGATTACTGAGATTTACCATGGAAAATTATTGTATCTAGTCATCAATAACAACTTCAAATAAATTGATTCTGTATTTAAGATAATTTTTTAAAAGTTGATGTATGAATTTGTTGCTATTCTAGCTACCTTTATCACTTTAATGATTTTTTTTCTTATAACATTAGAGAAGGTGACAATCACCTTGTTAACTAAATACACTGTATGCATTTTGTAATACAGAAATAACAGCTCCTAAAAAGAGATTTAGAGCTATTTAAAGAGACTACAGCTCTGAAACACTTTTTAGGAATCTCTTGCAGTTAATTTCTATATTGCAAAGATGTTCTACATTGCAAAAGACATGAATTCTGTTGAAAATGATTGTTCTACAACGTGTCAATTACCCAAACAGTAGAACATGAGTTAAAATTTCTGTTTGTCTTTTAGAAATTGAAAAAAAAAAAATGCTTCAAATTCACCTTTGGATGAAGTGGTAGTAGGAAAACCATCCCATGTGAAGCCAAAAGTATATAATGGGACCTTCATGCCTAAACACATACTATCAACGCTGCAATAAATAATTCAAAGGAAATAATACAAGTTCACAACTGTTTAGGATTCATTTGTATAAATATGTAGAAGATAAACCTGAATAAAAATATAAGATAATGACTTAGGTCACCACCATAAGAAGCTGTGCAATGACAACTTTGGTGATGAGATTGCCAATTAGAATGGACCATTTTTTATCATCTAGATAATTTGTATACTTTATCAAATACCCTTCATACATACAGTATTACAGATTCTGTATCATAAGGCTCTCTCTGATGAAGACTCATTTTAATTCTTCCAGGCACTGATGTGAAGCACAGTTTCAAAAACTTGACGTTACCTTGATACTTCATTAAAAGAGAAAAAAAAAATATAAGGCTTTTAGAATGAAAAACTTGTGGCAATCATTTTAAGCAAACATATGCAAAAATAGCTTTCAGTCAATGAAAAATCTGAGTTGAAACTTTTTAATATTTAACCATAACAACATAACATAATTTTTCTGAAATAGGTTATTAAAACATCTCTTTGCTTAAAATTGGTGTTCTCAAACTAATCCTATTTTTCTGAAATAAAAACTTGATCTTTTTTCCATAGTTAGAAGACTTTTAAAATGTATGCACGTGTGTCTGTGTATGTTTCTGTGCTCCAAATGACTCACATCACTGTTGATTTCTGAAAGACAGGAGCTGAAGTGTTTGCCGGGATAATATTTCTGTGCTTTTTTTGCTTCCAGAAACTTTTGTCTCATTTTGATTTTAAAGTATTTAAGATTTTCCTGGTTATTTCACCACTTCATAAAACAGCCTCTTAACCCCAGACAATAATGAAAAAGTAGCTTTTTGCTGGCCCCATAATAACAACCTCTCCAGAGGGCTGTATGTGCACTACCTCATCCAAAAGGTATTCCTGCTGCAATGATGACTTGAAGCAGGGCAGCTCTAATAATGGATTAACATAAGAAGCAAGGAAAATGCATCTTTCTGTTAGACTTGTGTTTTCCAATATTTTGTTGGAGCTCTACTCTGTTCTTTGAATGTCTTTCAAAACTACAGTGGAGTATTTCTTCATCAGACATCCATATTTCTAATGGTGATTTGGGACCAGCTCTGAAGCTCAGTGAATGCATTCTGTGTCTGCCTCACTCTGAAATGATACTGTTTCTTGACTACTTATAATAATAAAAATGCTTACTCACTTGCATGTTCTGCATGCAGATCATGTGGTGATGATTTGTTAAGATCCACAGCAAAAAGAAAGTAAAAACTACTGATGAAAAAAATTAGCACTTGAAGGAGTAAAAACTAACAATGAAAATGACAGAACTGTTGCAGTTTCATTTGTCTTGAGGAAGAATAAAAATGGGTTTTAGAAAAATAAACAGCAATTTGGAAAATCTGCAGTGTTAATTGTGAGACTTGAAAAGTATGAATTTATTTATTGAATGTGCTAATGTTTCTATAATCACTGCCTAAAAAAACGTATATTATATATGCCGCAGATGCTAGTTCTATGGCATAGATATGCTATATTAGTCTAATAAAATAAAGAAAATATTTGGAGGCTATTTTTAGTCCCAGCTGTAGAGAAAGTCTGTAATACCTGTGATGCAAGATTACATGTTATTGGCAACTTAAATATGGAGGTTCTTGTGCTTCCTTCCATTATATGGTTGGCACTAGCCTCTAACCTAAATGAATCAAGGTACACAGTGCCAAGTCCCCTTCATAATTGTATTTAAGATAAGTAAACATTCCAAGCTTTTCACTCCATTAAAAACACATTGCATTTTGTAATACTAGATACTGACAGTAACTCTCTTCAAGAAGGCAATTATGTTAATTTTTAGACTATATAAAAAATAGTCTGGGTACAACAAAAATAACTTCTCATGCAGATGTTTGCATTTTGTTTCCCTTGCGTGTGCACAGGTATGTATATGCATATGTGTAAGTGATTCAGTAGATGCATAGAGAGTTTTGGGTTGGTTCTTTTTGTTGTTTGTTTTGGTTGGTTTGGTATTTTTTTGTTTTTGTTTTTTGTTGGTTTTTTGATTTTTTTAGTAACAGCCGACAAGGAATCAGTTGTGTTGCAGCCAGTGCTGCCTGTGGCTGTTTACAAGGAAACCTAGCCACCCTCAATAATGTGAAGCAGTGCCATAGCAGTCACTGAACCAGAGAAATTAAATTTGCCTACTGTAAAGTCTGTTTTGCTTGTCACAGAAACAAATTCAATCCAAAATTACTTTCTAGATTCAGCCATTCTAGTCAGGGAAGGGTGTCCAGTCCCTGACAACAGAGTGGGGATCAAAGGTAGGAACTGCCAAAAGCACTGTGTTGTTACTCTATCCATAGACTAGGCTTTTTTTTTGCCCACAGGAAGGGTTTGGAGTTCATGTTCAAGACTCTCTTTCAGTAGTTTTTCCCCTCACACTTGGAGATTGTCTGAGCCCTGTCAAAGTTACTTTTGGTGTTTAAACTGATTTTCAATTTACGTACAAGAAGAGGATAACTGAAAAAGAAAGTTTGACATAATAATGTGTAGGTGTGGAGTAAGACATTTTGCTCTGTTCAGCAAAGCTAAATTTGCAGATAAAAATAAGTGAACTGCAATATGTGTATATGTTTTGAATAGTGTTTCTGGAGAAGTTTGATAGATATATAATGACATTAGCGTTGCACCTTTTTTTCCTTCCACAGTATGAAGGCCAGAACAATCAGATCACAATTTTTGAGCGAACTCTTCATTTAAACAACCAAGAATAAAGATCCCTGTTATTCTTCAATGGCAGTCCAGGTCAGGTAAAATAAATATTGACATGAGTTTCTTCCAACACTTAGATTCAGTTTAAATGGTTGTATCCCATTCACCCTTCCTTCAACAGAACAGGGGGGAGAAGATCAAGATCAGAGCATTCCCAACACATAGGAAGTCATGGAAGGGAGCCAGGAGACCTACTTGGTTAAACAGGGAACTGCTGGGCAAACTCAAGTGGAAGAAGAGAGTTTACAGATCACGTAAGGAAGGACTGGCCACTTGGGGAAAATATAAGGCTGTTGTCAGAGGACGTAGGGAAGCAACTAGGAAAGCTGAGGCCTCCTTAGAATTAAACCTTGTGAGAGAGGTCAAGGACAACAGAAAGAACTTCTTCAAATACATGGCAGATAAAACTAACACTAGAGGCATTGTAGGCCCACTGATGAATGAGGTGGGTGCGCTGGTGACAGAAGATACAGAGAATGCAGAGTTACTGAATGCCTTCTTTGCCTCTGTCTACACTGTCAGAGGCTGTCCTGAGGAGGAAGTCAGGAAAATGGAAGAGTTTTCCTTGGCTGATGAGGACTGGGTTAGGGAGCAATTAAGCAATCTGGACATCCATAAATCCATGGGTCCAGATAGGATGCACCTGTGGCTGCTGAGGGAGCTGGCTGAAGTCATTGCTAGGCCACTCTTCATCATTGCTAAGTCATGGGAAATGGGAGAGGTGCCTGAGCACTCAAGGAAAGAAAACGTCACTCCAATTTTCAAAAAGAGCAAGAAGGAGGACCCGGGTAACTACAGGCTCGTCAGCCTCACCTCCATCCCTGGAAAGGTGATGGAACAACTTATCCTTGGTGCCATCTCAAGGCATATAAAAGGGCCATTAAGGGTAGTCAATATGGCTTCACCAAGGGAAAGTCATGCTTAACCGACCTCATAGCGTTTTATGAGAACATAACCAGGTGGATAAATGATGGTAGAACAGTGGATGTGGTCTGTAAAGCATTTGACATGGTCTCCCACAGCATCCCCTCAGCTAAACTGAGGAAGTGTGGTCTGGATGATCAGGTACTGAGATGGACTGTGAAATGGCTGAAAGAAAGAAGTCATAGAATCATGGTCAATGGGGCAGAGTCTAGTTGGAGGCCTGTATCTAGTGGAGTCCCTCATGGGTTGGTACTGTGACCAGTATTATTCAATATATTAATCAACAACTTGGATGAGGGAATAGAGTGCACTGTCAGAAAGTTTGCTGATGATACCAAACTGGGAGGAGTGGCTGACACACGAGAAGGCTGTGCTACCATCCAGCAAGACCTGGACAAGCTGGAGAGGTGGGTGGGGAAAAACTTAATGAAATAGAACAAGAGCAAGTGTAGAGTCTTGCACCTGGGTAGGAACAACCTCAGGTTCCAGTATAAGTTGGGGAATGACCTGTTGGAGAGCAGTGAAGGGGAAAGGGCCCTGGGGGCTCTGGTGCACAGTAGAATTACCATGAGCCAGCACTGTGCCCTTGTGGTCAGGAAGGCCACTGGCATTCTGGGGTGCATTAGAAGCGGGGTGGTTGGTAGGTTGAGAGAGGTTCTCCTCCCTCTCTACTCTTCCCTGGTGAGACCACATCTGGAATATTGTGTCCAGCTCTGGACCCTCAGTTCAAGGAGATGGAACTGCTGGAAACAGTCCAGTGCAGGGCAAAAAAGATGATTAAGGGAGTGGAGCACCTCCCGTATGAGCAAAGGCTGAGGGAGCTGGGTCTCTTTAGCTTGGAAAAGAGGAGACTGAGGGGTGACCTCATTAATGTTGATAAATATGTAAAGGGTGAGTGTCACTAGGATGGAGCCAAGCTCTTCTAGGTGACAATCAATGACAGGACATGGGGCAATGGGTACAAACTGGAATACAAGAGGCTCCACTTAAATATGAGAAGAAACTTCTTTGCAATGAGGGTGACAGAACACTGGAACAAGCTGACCAGAGGGGTTGTGGAGTTTCCTTCTCTGGAGACATTCAAAACCCGCCTGGACACATTCCTGTGCAACCTGATCTAGGTGTTCCTGCTCCAGCAGGGGGATTACACTAGGTGATATTTCAAAGTTCCTTCCAATCCATAACATTCTATGATTCTGTGAAAAGCCTATGGGTTGGAATAAGGACAGGGACACCACTCACCACTTACCATTACAGCCCAAACCAGACTCAACGTGGAGAAAATTAAATATTAGAATCTATCATCAATTAAAATAGATCAGGATTGTGAGGAACAGAGAGAAAACTAAAACCCCTTCCCCCTAACCCACAGCTCACTTCTTTGCAGGCACAGATGCAGAAGATCCTTTTGTCTCAACTTATTTTAAACAAACTAATTTTTAAAAGGATAATTGCTATTTATAGGCTTTTCTATTAGTCCTTGTCAATCCATTCAAAGCATTTATTGTAGTATTTCAGGTATAGGCTGCACACTTCATTTGAATTTCTGAAGTTTGTGTGCAATTTTGTGTGTGTGTGTATATCCTGAGTACGAAAAAGAAACTCAGAGTTGCAAAAATTTGGTTTAATATGGCCAAAACTATTACTACAGGTTATCTGGTAAATATTTCCAATAGTTCTTTCAGTGCAGGTCATCTGAAAAAAAGACTAGCAAAACCACCTAGTCTCTACTACGCTGCCAAGATCCTCCAGGTACTTGGGAAAGGTAACAGTGTCCATAATGAATTGAATATGAGAATCCCCAACACACCTGTCAAAATTTTTAGGGGAGAAACCAGTTAATGGTTGGCCTGCAGCTCCTGACTCTCTGTGCAGGTCATTACAGAGTTAAAAGTTCCCTTCCCTTTGTTGGTTAAAGTCTTGGCTACGAAAGCTCACCACAGAAACCACCTCTTCCTAACAGTTCAGACATTTTGTTTGTGGAAGAATAGGGAAGTTACTAGTTATTTAGACTATCTATATTCAGAATTAAATAGTTGTTGACATATACTGAAATAAACTTAAAAACACAACTGTTTTCCTGCAACTCTGTAATCATCATCTCAGATGAGAGTTTTCTTGCTGCCCTACTAAGACATATTATTTTAGATACCTTTGCACTAACACTGCTTTCTTTAAATGTCAATTTCCTCAGTTATCTGCACAGCTATTAATAAAATCATGGTCAACATCCACACATTTCTGAAAAACAGAGTAAGTGTGAACAGTTTTTGCATATGTAAACAGCTGAAGGCTCTTTGCTTTGACCATTCTCAGCATACCACTGCTGATTACCAGAGTCTGCAGGGTACACAGTGCAAGTTATGCTACAGATGTACTCCACCCTTGTATTAGTGCAGATAAGCACAAATCTTCTTTACCAAGGCAAACCTGAAATTGCCATGACATTAGTTTTCTTTCTCAGGTGAAACACTTTTCATAAAAAAAAAAAAAAAAAAAAAAAAAAGAACCTCTGATTGTGCCAGTATTCTGACATCAGGCCTGTGAGAAACTACAAGAGTCAATGGCATGGGAACAAGCGTTGTTGGAAAAATACAAGAAGTAAGGACTGTATACTGATTGATACATCAAGGGCAGAGGGATTGCAGAGAGATTGATACAGGATTGGTACATCAAGGACAGGGGGATAACTTGTGGTAGACCAAAAATCTATTTTTGTGGTAGCAACTTTGGTGGGAGTGGAAACTGTATCGCTTAAGGAATGCCTAACTTAGCAAATCAGCAATGCTAGAGCAAGCATCCTAGCAGGTATAAATACAAGCCTGAATTTGTAATAAATGTCTCTCATTACACTTTATCGAGAGTCTGTGCCTCATTCACTGCAAATGATGCCCTGAACAGGGACTTTCAATGTGACTTTAAAGGAAGCAGTTCTGCTAGCGAAGCCTAGTCGAACCAGAACCAGGAAACAGAGGCAGGGAAATAAAACTGGGAAACAGAACCGGGAACCAGGAAAGTGCGCACTCATCGCCGAGAAAAGGTGAGTGATTGGGAACCATGGGAGTGAAGTTATCCTTTGAACAAAGACAAAGCCTAGATGTTCTTCGATGTTTATTAAGAAAGCAAAATCAGGATGTACCAGGAGTATGATTAGTGACTTCATTAGAATGGATTGCTAATCATGTGCCAGACTTTCCTACAACTGGTACATTTCAGTGGGAGGCATGACACAAAGTTGGAAGAGAACTATTTGAACAGGTAGCGTCCGGAGATAATGCTGCTTTCGAACATTTGTCTACTTGGGGGAAAATTATGACTACTTTAAAAGCTGTTCAGAAGGAAGTAGCTGTGCAGGTCGCAACTAACTGTGAATCTTCTGCTCTTCCCTTGCCAGGGAAGGAGATGAATCCTGTAACTGTATCAGACAAAAATGCACTAACGATGGATGCAGTATCAGAGAAAGGGCTGGCTGATAATGAAGCCCCTGCTTGTACACTACAGCGAATGCTTTTGACAAAAGATGGTTTATGGGAGTCACCAGAAAACCCCCTTGATCCTGGCCCAACGGACTCAGAGCGAGCACCTGATTTATCCCCCTACAGATGTTACTTTGCAACTGAAAGTGCACACTAACTTAACCATGTGGGATAAATGCAAAGAAGAGGCTTTGAATGCAGGAAACTGAAAAGTGGTTACAGCATGCCTTGTGATCTACCATGAATGGCAAACTGCAGGCTTTCAACAGCTACTTTATGATGTTGTAAAGGAATTGCAGATATTAGCTAAAGAAAATGGAGTTACTTTGTCATTGGTTATACATTTTTTGGAAGCATTAAGCTCCTTCTATGTACTTACTCCTGGCGACTGGCATTCTTTATTGAAAATTATTTTAACCACTACTCAATATACTGTATGGTTGTCTGATTTTTGGGAGAATGGTACTATGGAGACTAGTGATAATGCATATCAGCAAAGAGGGACTGATTGCAGTCATTTAGCTGGGGAAGGTGCTCATGCTTTCCCAGAGAATCAAGTTGCATATCCCAGGGACATATATGGTGTAATAGCAAAACTAGCAATGAAAGTGGTTTGGAAGTTGCCTGAGGTTGAGAGAGATGCCAGTATGTCTTTTTCAAAAATCTTGCTAGGATCACCGGAACTTATGCGCAGTTTTTAGACTGTTTGCAAACTGCTTTGGAGCAACAAATTGATAACGATGCAGCTCTTGAGTTGTTACTGAAACAATTGGCTTTTGAGAATGCTAATGCTGACGGTGTTTGTTACAGGGTATTAGGATTAAGGAAAAGTGTACTATAGCAGAGATGGTGAGGGCGTGTCAAAACATAGGGTGAACTGAACATTATACTAGCTGTCTGGCTGCCACTTCAGCAGCACAGTTGAAAGTGTCAGGAACAAAACTGAGACCAAGATGTTTTCGTTGTGGGGCACTGGGTCATGTAAAGAAAGATTCCACAAAGTATGCACACCAGGCTTCAAAGGGTGGACCTCAGAGAGATTGCCAAAAATGTGGAAAAGGCAGGCACTGGGCTAGTGAATGTCATTCAAGGGTTAATGCAAAGGGGGAGCCACTTAACCCTTCAGAGCAAATTAACCCTTCCCAGGGAAACAGGAGGTGAGGGGCAGGAACCCACATCCTGAATAATCAAACAAATGTGAGTCAAAACTCATGGCCAGTGATCTCCTCCTTGAAACAGCTGGAAGCGCAGGGGTGGACTTGGCTGTCACCCAATCAGTGACTGTAATTACTACTGTGGTAGTGCTTATTCTCCTAGGAGTGTTGGGGCCTTTAGGACCTAGTGTGCATGCTCTTTTAATAGGTTGATCATCCAGTACCAAGTTGGGTTTGTTTGTTTTACCTGGAGTGATTGACTCTCATTATCAAGGTGAAATCATTATTATGGATTGGACACCTGTGTCACCTTGCTACATCCCTCAAGGTCAATGACTTGATAAATTAATACCCTTCTATAGTGCTACCCCTGCAAGGAAAGGGCACTGAGGTAATGGTAGCTTTGGAATCACAGGTTAGCCCCAGATTTTCTGGCCAAAGCCATTCAGACAGCACAACCCATACTCACCTGTTCCATAGATGGTTGGAAGTTTTGGGGTCTTCTAGACGGTGCTGACGTTTCTATCATTCACAGCTCTGAATGGCCTATTGAATGGCTCACTGACACTCCTGCATCCACTGTTATTGAAGTGGGTGGTATTCAGCAGCTATGTCAGAGTGCACATTTGTTAACTGTACTTGGACCAGAAGGGCAGCATGCACGAGTTATGCCATTTATCGCACCTATACTGTGTACCTTTTGGGGCACGGATGTATTAGGCCAGTTCAGCACAGTAGTACACATTGATTCTGAACAGCAAAAGTCTTTTTCTTAGAGGTCATTGATCAGCCATTCCAAAAATCCACACAGGATGTATGCAAACTGAAATGGACAACAGATAGTCCAGTTTGGGTAGATCAATGGCCCCTAAAAAGGAAATGGCTGGAATAGTTACAGAAATTAGTTCAAGAACAGCTAACTGCAGGACATATTGTTCCAACATCACGTCCTTGGAACACCCCAGTGTTCTGTATTCCAAAGAAAAATGGGATTTACGTGTAGTAAATGCTGTTATCAAACCTATGGGTGCACTTCAACCTGGTCTGCCTTCTCCTACAATGTTGCCAGCATGATGGCCAATGATCGTAATTGATTTAAAAGGCTGCTTCTATACCATATTGCTACATCCTGAGCATGCCCCCAGATTTGCATTTTCTGTTCCTTCACTTAATCAAGCAGAGCCTATGAAAAGATACCATTGGGTAGTACTTCCACAAGAGATGAGAAAGAGTCCAACCATTTGCCAGGCAGTAGTTGCAGCAGCCTTACAATATGTAAGGAAGCTGTACCCCTCAGCTTGTATCTAGCATTATATGGATGATATTTTGATTATCACAACACAAGAACAAGAACTGCAACAAGTAATGCAAGCCCTGTGTAATGCTATACAAAAGGATTACAAATTGCATCAGAAAAATTCAGAAAACTGCTCCATAGAAATATGTCAGATGGCAAATAAAAAAACAATAAATCATTCCTTAGCCAGTAACTCTTAAATGACATAATGTCATGACCTTAAATGACTTCCAAAAATTGCTAGGAGCCAAAAATTGGCTCCGGCCTATTTTGGGTATTACCACAGAAGAACTGTATCCACTTTTTACACTTTTGAAAGGAGATCCAAATTTATTATTTGCTCGGGCATTAGATGACAAAACTCGGCACACAATGCAGAAAGTATCTGATGTTATTGAACAAAAACAGGGATGGTGATGCAATCTGGGTCTGCCTATTTGTCTGGCACTCATAGCTAGTAAATTCCAACCATTTGCAGTCCTGTTTCAATGGGACAAATCATTAAGTGATTCTGTAAGAGCGTTAGAATGGGTTTTTCTAGCTCACACACCAACAAAATCAGTTTGGACAATTAATGAAATGTATGCAAAACTAATAATCAAAGACAGAGAGCATTTACATGTTATAGATGGAACAGACCCTGAATGTATATTTATTCCTACAACAAAAGAGAATTTGCAATGGTTATTAACTGAATATGTGAATTCCCAGGTTGCACTAGCTACATACATACACTAGCTACAACATAGACTGTGGGATGAAATTGATAATTTACTGTTGTACAGCAAACACCATTGTCAGCAACGACCAGTAAGTGGCAAAACTGTTTTCACTGATACCTCTGGTCCCTCATGTAAAGTTGCAATTACGTGGCTTAACTCAGAAATGCAGTGTTGGGAACACAAGGTAAAAAAAAAAAAAAAAAAAAAAAAAAAAAAAAAAAGATCAAAGGTCAATACAAGTTCTTGAACTAACAGCTGTTAGGATAGTTTTTGAGGTGTTCTGTATTGAACCTTTGAATGTTGTAACTGATTCATATTATGCAGCTGGCATACTTAACTGCCTGGAAGCTTCTTTTCTTAAGGAAGTGGATAATTGTCTTTTGATGGCTGAATTGAGGATGTTATCATTTTTATGCAATGCACATCTGCTCTCACACTGCCCTTCCAGGACCTCTTGTGGAAGGCAATAGGAAGATCGATGCACTAGCTGTGCCACTTACTGTGCCTAAAGCCTTTGAGCAAGCTAAATTATCACATGAATTTTTTCACCAAAATGCAAGGTCGTTAAAATGACAATTTCAAATTACAATGGATCAGGCCAGGAGCATTCTTATGTCCTGCCCTGATTGTCAACAGTTCGCACCTATGCCATCCAAAGAGGGTGTTAATCCACGAGGGATTACTGTTAATGAAATATGGCAAACTGAAGTAATGCATTATTCTGAATTTGGTAAATTCAAATATGTATGTGTTTCTGTAGACACTCATTCCAGATTTCTTGTTGCTACTGCACACACTGGTGAAAGAGCATGTGAGGTCTCTAAACATTGGTTAACATGTTTTGCCATTTTAGGAGTTCCACGATGTATAAAACCAAACAATAGTCTAGCCTACTGCTCCAGCAAAGTTCACTTCTTTTTAAATGAATAGGGCATTTCCCACATTATGGGAATACCTCACTCACCAAAAGGACAGTAGAATGAGCTCATAGAGACCTTAAAGCTATGTTTACTAAACAAAAGGAGAGCCTGGCCTCTCACCCCAGGAGTATTTATGGAAAGCTTCTTACTTTCTGAATTTTTTTGAATTGCAATGATACTGGGTGTAGTAGCTACAAATGACAACATAGTACCAGCATACCAAAACAACAACAGCCTCTAGTGATGGTAAAAGATCCTGTGTCTCTGTTGATCTAATAACCTGGGGAAGGGGCTATGCTTATCTGTTTGTAGGTTCTCAAGTGAAATGGATTCAGCCAAGGTGTGTGCAACCTTATGTTGCCTCCTCCTTGTAGTCTCCGGGTAGCCCTTTAACAGAGGACTGATTCAGCAAGAAAATGTACGGCTTAATGTATGGCTTGCCTTTGCTAACTTAACCCGTGCAACTACTCTCTGTGTTTTCTTGTCCACACCAACAGATCTTTTTCATACATGCTTAGTAGGAGTGCCAGTAACAGAACAACATTTAATCAACTTATATAATGGAACTGTTAGAAGCAATTGCGCCAAGTCAGGAGTTATGCAGCTATGGTGGTGGTGTCAGGAAACTTGGAGACAGACTGCCTGGGAAAAAACTACATGGTACTGTGATAAATTGTACAAGTTTAATGATTTTCCTGCATTGACCCTTGAACCACAAGAATCAGACATCATGGGAACCTTACAGGCACCTATTTGCTTTCATCTAAATTTCACAACACTTCAGCATCTAAATAGTTTAGGGTTTGATGTGTCCCCTACAAGCATTTCTATCAATCACTCCTTGTCATGCAATACCACAAGTGTTGATCAAATCACTCTTGGAATAGATCCTGTAGGTTTACCTGAGAATTTGTTTTTGATCTGTGGGCAGCGAACATGGAAGGGAATCCTGGGGAGAGTGGTAGAAGGGCTTCGTGCCTTCGGACAACTAACATTCTTTCACCCTGACATTTTATCACACAATAGTGCCGTACACCAAAAATGAGACATACATCAGTTCTCAGAGTCCTGTAACTCAAGCATAGAATTTTGGGTTAAAGGTCAGAGAGTTTTAGCAAGCCTTTTTTCATTTGTAGGTACTGCACATGCACTTTCAACTTTAAACAAATTAGGCTGCTGGCTTGCAAAGGAAGCTAACGCTACAAGCCTAGCCCTGAATGGTCTTTTAACAGATGTCAATGCTGTAAGACATGCTTCACTACAAAACAGAGCTGCCATTGATTTATTATTATTAGCTCAAGGTTATGGTTGTCAGAACTTCAAAGGAATATGTTGCGTGAACCTCAGTGATCACTTAGAATCCATCCATGCCAGCCTAAGTAAATTAAAGGAATTAACAAAGTAATTGCAGAAACAAGATGGTAGTGATTTCTGGAGCCTATTGTCTTGGCTGGGGGGGTTAGGACCATGGGCAAAGCAGCTGATTATGCTTGAAATATTTGTGTGTGGAGTCTTGTTGCTTATTCTGATTTGTATACTGTGTGTCTTATCTTGTGTACAATGAATGATTGAAAAAAAAAAAAAGCCTTAATCGTGTAATAGCTATGCAATGGCTAATGCTGATATGGCTATGAAGTTATTAAACGAAGAAGGGGGAGATGTGGTAATATTCTGACATCGGGCCTGTAAGAAACCACAAGTGTCAATTGCGTGGGAACAAGCGTTAGTGGGAAAATACAAGAAGTAAGGACTGTATACTGATTGATACATCAAGGGCAGAGGGATTGATACAGGATTGATACATCAAGGACAGGGGGATAACTTGCGGTAGACCAAAAATCTACCTTTGTGGTAGCAGCTTTAGTGGGAGCGCAAACTGTATCGCTTAAGGAATGCCTAACTTAGCAAATCAGCAATGCTAGAGCAAGTATCCTAGCAGGTATAAATACAAGCCTGAATTTGTAATAAATGTCTCTCATTGCACCTCACCAAGAGTCCCTGCCTCATTACATCTGATGACGGCTGCATTGACACAGAACTCTGTAGGACCACCTTCTTCTGAAATCTTAGCTTCTCCAAGTGCAATAATTCTCACCAGTCATTCCTGAATTATCTTTTTTTTGTTTGTCTGGATGTCTTGAGAGTGAGGGTGCTACTCATTCTGTCTCTCTCTTCCCTCTCTCCGTGACTTGGGCTAAATTCTAAAGAATCTGTATAATTCTTTCTTAAATCTCTGCTAGCGACTGCCCCCATCAAAGCCATGGCATGACATTTGGTGATATCAAATCCCTCCACAGCTTCAGTATTAAGTAAACATAAAAAGTACTCCATGACCAAAAGCAGTCAAGAATCAGGATCCCAGAGATCTAACTAAATATTGAATAGGACCCTCAATGGTTTCCTGGCTAACCATATTGTAAGTGACTTTAACAACTAATAACTAGTCCAAAAGAGAGTTTTTAATCAGTATTTGTTTAATCCTTAGTATATTTTTGATAGTTGCCCATGCATGGAGTGAATGTTATGTTTGTTTTCCATCCACTTCCATGTTTCAGTTCCAGCCCTCAGATATTTGATCAAAGTTGATGTCCAATTCACCTGAGACATCCATTTTTATTTTCAGAAAACAGTAATATATTGAGGAAGTTTAAACTTTATTATATCTCTGACTCTTAATTTGCCCATAATAATGAGTCTTACCTATGACTAAGGAGGGACTTGACTGCAAGATAGCTCTCTCAAAATTATCTCCAGGATTACAGAACTGATTTTTTTAAAGCTTGGCTTTGTATCTGTTGCCATTTAGCACTGGGCTGGCAGCTAAACAGCAAAACCATTACTCACTCACCTTTTCTCCTGTGGACAGAAGGAAGGGTAAGAGAAGGAAAGACTCAGGGGTTGGAATAGAAATAGATTTAATAAAATAGTAACAAATACTTAGCTACTAGAACACATGCTCCAAGCAAAGATTGCCAGACGCAGACACTGCCAGCACAGCAAGTTCAGTGAAGATGCAGAGACCAACATCAGGGCACAGAGGAGGTGCTGAAGCCAGGCCCCAAGAGCAGAAACAGGAGCAGGACTTCCTCAGAGATAGCAGCCATCAAGGAAAAAGGACTGTTCCCAGCAACTTCCTGTTTAAAAATGGAATGTGACATTCATGGTATAGAAAGCTTCTGTTGGCCAGCTTAAGTCAGCTCTCCTGGATACACTCCTCCCAACACTATACACCTACTTGCAACACATGAGAAACAGAGGAAACCTTGGTTTCCCTAATAATAAGTATCAACATCAGTGAGTTCTTACATTCATGCTGATTCTATATCGAGGTGCTATCCTATTCTCAAACTATGTTCAAAACGAAGGACTGTCCTAACTATCAACAGGAAAATTAACTAACCTCATGGAAAATTACGTCCGTTCAGCCAAACCAGCAGAGTATCACATGAGGATATTTATATACTCAAATGGGATGCAGAAATGAATAGCTGGTTGGTCATCTTGAACCTCCCTGCCCATCAGATAACATCGTTTTTTAAGAAGGGAGATGCTTAATGGATTGCTTTGCCTCCCAGGAGATCACCTGAGTGAGCAGAAATTACATCGACTGTGATGCTCATTTTCTCTCCTATAAGAGTCTGGAAAGAAATAGCAGTCCACTCGTCCACAGCATTCACCAGAGGTTTTTGATGCATAGTACACTGGAAACCTAGAAATGAGACAAATAGACTGATATTGGTTTTAAGACCATAAAAAAGTTTAGTTTAAGCCTTAAATAAAACTACACTCTTTTATCCCAGGCAAAGGAGGCTTTGCTTTGCAGATAAGAGTTGAAAGCCTCTGATATTCAGATCCAGCAGTAAATCTGACAACACCATCAAAGTCCAAGTCATGCCTCCATGGACAGAACGGAAAGTGGGGACCCACCCCATCTCATACTGATCTGTGAAAACAGTGGCGAGGGCAACACTGGCACAGACCAGCTGAATATTCATTTACTGCAAGAACTTTCTGCCAGCAGTTTTCAGCTTAATTTTAACGCTTATTTAATGAGTGTTTTATTTTTACCCCTTCTTGGCCTTGTGAAAAACACTAAGAGAGACAAAGGGAGTCAAGTCATTAAATAACTTGATAAACTTTTAAATAAAAGGAACATTATCTGGTTCTTCAAATTCCTTTTATGGTTGAACCATTTTGACTTGAATTTTGAGACAGATACCATGAAGTTTTTCAACAGTATGCACCGTAGAGATTTTCACTGAACAATGAGACTATTTCTTTACAATATGACTCAAAATTTACACTTGATAAAAAACTTCATCAACACTGTAAAGTTATAGTACTAAAAGCAAGTTGCAGCAAAAAGACCTACTTTAGAATGCAAAGCGTTGATCGAGCTAAAATAACATGATAGTGTTGTTAATAGTTTAAAACTACTTCACCTTGTGAAACTTCTCAGTGATTTTACAAAACAATTCTAATTAATAAGGATGGGTCACGTCACAGAAATTGAAAACTAACATATTAGAGCTTGAAAAATAAGGATTTTGATGCATTGCCAAAACAAACTATTTTTCTTACTTCAAAAATATATGGAGGCTCCTTCAATGATAATCATGGATAAGTCATTATATGACTTGCAGGTTCATACATCACTGCTATTTGCTGTCAGTATGAAAAATAGGACTTTTTGTTTACATAAAAAATTGAAATTCCATGATTCTGCTGTTGAAAAATGAGGTGGGAAAAAAGAATGACCTCCCATTTTTGAAAAATGTGTTTTTTATTGAAGCAAAATAGATAGGAGGAGAGAGAAATCATATACACTCAGGGAAGCAGACTGGTCTCTATTTACCTACGAAAAAGGCTGATAATAATGGGTGGGTCATTGAAGACGAAGTGACCAGAACTAAGTATGGAGCTGATGACAACATGAGCCAAAAGTTAAGGTGTCAGCACTACAGCAGACCTGTCTTTGAATCCCAATAGGCACATAGTTAATGAAGGCATTATGAAATAAGTCATGTTCCATGATAGAGTAGAACTCCCCAGTCAAAATACATCTGTTAATAATAAAAAAATCCCTTCTGAAATGTCAGTTCAATAGTTGTCCTTCATGCTTTAAATCGTAGATCACAGTAATAAACCAGCATCATGATTTTAGGGGGTACAACTTATGAAATAGAATATATTGTTTCTGGCATTTCATTTACTGTAAAATTGGTTTTTAAGTATTCTGTAATATTCATTCTTGGAGAGAGATGGATCAAATAATCATGCAACTACTAAAGTTCAGCTTGCATTAATCTTAATTTTTTAAATTTTTAAAAGCTTATGAAAAGTAATTTAGCTGTTGTGATGGGAGGAGAGATTATTTTGACAGATTCTTAAAATCTGTAGAATAATAAGGGATGGGCATGCATGTGCATTCATTGCACATCCTGAAGCTGTGAAATGTTTGCAGTTTCTATTCCCAGACCTATATGACTTGTTCCACTTTGGTGGTACTCATAAATAGTTTATTGCAGGGTAAGTTTGCTATACTGTATAGTAGCAAACTTTAAATTTTGGTCATTATCCTTCTTTAAATAACTAACTAGTCGTCCTTGTTTTGTTATCAATTTCGCATAGAAAAAGTTAGGAAATACTGGCTGCATTACAAATGTTGAGATAACCTCATTTATTTTGCTGAGGTAAACTGTCAGCTCCCTCCAGTTTTGTGTCATCAGTGGACTTAGTAAGTATTTCACTAAGTCCCGTGTCCAAGTCATTTATAAAGACATTGAAGAGTACTGGCCCTAAGATGGATTCCTGTGAACACTGCTAGCGGCTGCTCACCAGACTGACATAACCTCATTTGCTATAACCCTTTGAGCCCAACCCATCAGCCAATTTCTCACCCACTGCATTGTGTGTTTATTAAGCTGTATGCTGGACATCTTGTCCAGTAGGAGAGTCCTGAAAAACCATCAAGAGAAGTCTCGCTATGACATTGGCCAGCTCTTTAAGCATTCATGAATGAATCCCATCAGGCCCCATCAACTTGTAGGGATCTCGTGGGAGTAGCAAATCCCACACAAGTTCTGGACTTATGGGGAATTTATAATTTTTGCAGCCGTGGTTTTCTAGCCCAGGGAAATGGGGGCCCCTGAGCCCATCTTCAGTGTTGAAGACCAAGGAGAAGAAAATATTAAATGTCTCAGATTTGTATGTGTTCTTGTTTATGAGGTGACCATGCTCATCAAGTAGCAGGCCAATGTTATTTCTGGCTTATCTTTGCCATTAACATATCTTTAAAAGCCTTTTTTATTGTCCTCCACAGTACTGGCCAGCTTCAATTCTAATTGAGCTTTGGCCACACATATTTCCTCCCTACAGTGGCGAGCAGCATCTCTACAGTCCTCCCATGATGCCTGACCTTGCTTTGACTGACCATACACTTTCTTTTTATGATGTAGTTCAAGAAGAAAATCCCTGCTCAGCCAAGCTGGCTTTTTGCCTCACCTGCTTGATTTTCAACATTTTGGAATTGCCTGGTCCTGTGATTTTAGTAGGTGGTACTTAAAAACTGACCAACACTGATGTACCCCAGCAACTTCAAAAGTTTATTTCCAGGGCACCTTGCTAAGTAGTTCTCTGAGCAACTAGAAATCTACTCTCCTCATATCCAGAGTTGAGATCTTGCTGACAGCTTCATGGTCGCCACAACCTAAGCAGCCACAAATCACTGCTTAGCCCACAAGACCCTTTCTGTTAGTGAGCAGCAAATTGAGGAAGGCACCTTTCCTGGTCATTTCCCTTAGTACCTGTACCAAGAAGTTGTCATCCAGATACCTTAGAAATCTTCTGGACCTGTTGTTGCCAGCTGTGTGATATTCCCAGTTGACATCTGACAAGTTGAAGTCCCCCATAAATACAAGGGCATATCACTTAGATTCTTCCCTTAGTTCCTCGAAGAATAACTCATCAGTGACGCCATCCTGGCTGGATGGCCTATAGTAGACTCCCACAATGACATCCACTTTATTTGTCTGTCCTTTAATCCTTACTCAGAGGCTCTCAACTTCGTCATCAACAACTGCCAGGTCCATGAATTCCAGCCCCCCTGCTACATACAACTCCACACCCCAGCCTCTCCTACCCTGCCTATCCCTTCTGAATAGCGTGTAATCATGCATCATGGCACACTGATCGCAGGACTCATCCCATCAGGTTTCTCTAACGCCAATTATATCATATCCCTGTGACCAGGCCATGGCTTCTGGTTCATCTTGTTTTTTCCCCATGCTGTGTGTAATAGTGTAGAACTTCATGTGTTTGATTGTGCCTGTCACTTCTTGGTGCAGTCTAAAGAATCTCACTTCCTTGCAGCTCCTTGAATTTTGGTGTGTCATCCCATTACTTGTCACTGACTAGCCTGGTACTGGCCCCTTCCGCCTTCCAATATATTTTAAAGCCCTATCAGTTAGCCCTGCTAGTCCTCGAACAAAAACCCTTTCCCCCTGCTGTGAGTGGTGCATCCAATCTGATGTCAGTAGGCCTGGTGAAGAATAGACCAACCAATGATTGATAAAAAATTTTCACTGGTGACACCAGTCTCAGACCCACACATTAATCAGGTGTGCCTGTCTGTTCCATTCTATATTCCTGTCTGCTACTGAAAAGATTGAAGAAAATACCACCTGATCCATCGATCAACCTCCCCAAGGCTCTGAAATCCCTTTTGATTGCCTTAAGACTTCTCTTTCCTACCTCTTCACTGCCAACATGAAAAAACAATAGTGGGTAATAGTCTGAGGACCTTACCAGCTTAGGGAGTTATCGAGTAACATGTCTCACCCTGGCCCCAGAGAGGCAGCAGATTTCCCGGTGGGCTGGGTCACATCAGCATATTGGGCCTTCTGTTGCCTTCAGAAGTGAATCAACTATGATAACTGGCCTCACTCCTGCTGTCTGAGTATTACAGAAACTCAGGCACACTCTGCAGCCCAGGACCTGGACAGCTACATGTTTCCTCACAAGCTCAGTTTGGGTGGCTGCATCAGTTCTTTCAGATGGAGGGACTGTGAGGGATGCTAAATGCACAACTCTTTGCCAGATGAATACCATGCCTCCTGCCATTCTTAGCTCCTTGCTAGTGGGTTGTAGCCTCTGCTGGAAGTGGCAGCATTCTTCCTGTTCATCCTCACTGCTCACCCTGGCTGTGTGAACTGCAGTGCAAACTGCCACATCCCTGCTTGCTGGTCCTGTTCACTGTGCTCCTGGCCACCTGTGCTCCCTTGGGGCCATTTAAATCTCCCGCAGTTACTCCTGGCAATGCCCTCTTTGCTTCAGCCCTTCTGGAAAGATCCACCAGTTCCCAGCACATCTCTCTGGTCATCTCTGTGTTTTCCTGGCTCCAGGATCCCCCCGCTTGACTCCTCAGTCTGTGCTCAGGAGCAGAATTTACTGTAGCTGCTGCTGTGCTCATAGCTTATCACTGACTGACCAGCTCTTTTGTTAAAAAAAGTAATTAAAAAAAAAGGTGGAAATCACTTCAACAGACACTCATAAGCAAGTTATGTGTGTATTGTTAATTCTTCTATCAGGCAAAACAACTGTGAATAATTTCATTTGGATTAAAACAAAACAAAACCAAATCCACACACAAACAACAGCTAAAGAGAAAATTAAATTGCATATACATTTTTCTACCTTTTTCCTCCACTCACTTAAAGCTTTTCTGCCCCTCCAGTTTCACTGGAGAAATCACAGAACCACAGAATGTTAGGGCTTGGAAGGGACCTCGAAAGATCATCTAGTGCAATCCACCTGCCAGAGTGGGAACAATTAGATCAGGTTACACAGGAATGTGTCCAGGCAGGTTTTGAATATGTCCAGAAAAGGAGACTCCACAACCCCCCTGGGCAGCCTGTTCCAGTGTTCTGTCACCCTCACTGTGAAGTTTCTTCTCATATTTAAGTGGAACCTCCTGTGTTCCAGTTTGCAACCCTTACCCCTTGTCTTACCACTGGTTGTCACTGAGAAGAGCCTGGCTCCATCCTCGTGACACTCACCCTTTACATATTTATCAACTTTAATGAGGTCACCCCTCAGTCTCCTCTTTTCCAAGCTAAAGAGACCCAGCTCCCTCAGACTTTCCTTGTAAGGGACATGTTCTGCTCCCTTAATCATCTTCGTGGCTAATGCAACATTTCTGCTTTTTGTCTCAGTCATTTATCTTTTTAGATGGTAAAAATACTGTGGTAACCTTATACTATCTGAGAGCAGGCCTGTGTATTAACTCCTTTGGCAAATGTTCATAGCTTCTGCCTCTGAAGGTCAGTGTACTTTCATTGATTTCCACCAATATGAACCAAAATATTTTTGTCTATCACACACATGGAGTTAAGCAGCCATCACTGGTAGCTTTGGAAAATCAACACAGAAATACTTATTTTGATTTTTAATGTATTTCTGTTCTTCCATATAGGTCAGCCATCACTTTCAATTGCTGTTAAGCATGTGCTATATTACATCTGCTAGCAGAAAATGTGTTGCGACTTTTGTGTTTTAAATAATAAAATATTAATCATTCTTGGTGTTTTGTGTCAAATAATGATTCTGAAGGTAATCACAGTCATCCTGGGATACTGTAGCAATCTTGACAGGAAGATCATCGACCATCAAGGAGTCAGTGACTCACATACAGCTACCCTAGGTAAGCTCACACTCTAAACCGCATGTATACAGTGGCCTCCAGGCCCATGTTGTACTGAACAACACCCTTGGCAGCAGAGTAAACTCAACCAGTATACTGCAACAGAGAGGCCCACAGGCCACTCTCATTGAGCATCAGATCTTGTCTTTGTCTGCTAGTGCTCCAGGAAGTTCCTGTGTGAAATCTTTTTGTTTTGACTGTAGAAATGATAAATAGAGATGTTTCCTCATAGAAAAATGCTGTAATAGCTCAACTGATGGAAAAGGGAGAAACTCCTGTTATGGATAAGGACTACAAGGCATACTGCACATGGATCAGAGCCCTGTTGCATGCTGTACCACCCAGTGTTCCCAGAATCCAAAGTGACATAAGATTATCTATGCTATTCTTATCTTATAACGCTAGCTCTAATAAGCAGCATTTTAAATTATACCTTATGGAGTCTATCATCATGATCATTGTCCAGTTTCTTGTTGTTATATAATGAATACTTTCATTTAAAAAGAAGGCCCAATGCAGACATGAAATCAGTGAGCACAATGCAGAAAATAACTGATACAACTTATGCCATAACATCTTTAAATCAGCGTAATTCACTTTACCTTAATACCACTAAATAATGTTCGAAGCAAACAGAAGTGCAAGAATCACAACTCTATGAGTTGGCACCGTGCCAAGAAAATTGAAAGGTACGTCAGAACAGTAGAAAAGCCAAAAATCTTCAAATTTACCCCTTTCTCAAGCCCCACGTTGGGCTCCAATTATCTGTCGAGGGTTTAGATTACAGGGTGACAATAAAACCCTGGTAGATGTATTAACCTTCTCTCCCCTCCACTTCCCCATTTTGCCCCTCCCTCTCCCCGCTTCCCATGAAGGACAGGCGATCGGGAGGGAAAGAAGAGAGTTGGAAAAAATTAAAGATGTTTTACTAATGCTACTAATAAGAATAGAGAAAATAATACAAAATATACAAAACCAATCTTGACAGTCTCAGCAACTGCAGAGCCAGCAACCAAAGTCCTAGATTAGACTCTGCAGCCAACCGGAGCGGGATTCAGTCTCTCACTAGGCCTCAGTTCACAGGGATGACTAGCAAGGTCCTCACCTGATGTCAGCCATAAGCAAAAGGGAAAAGGGAAAGGGACGAGATCCTCGTGATCTCCCACTTTTATATGAAGTATTCACGTGAATGGAATGTTATACACAGTTGGTCAGTTTCTTGGTCACCGGTTTATCGTTGCCCCTCTCACGAGATGTCCATCCATGCTTAT
Organism: Nesoenas mayeri; assembly: GCF_963082525.1. NCBI lineage: Eukaryota > Metazoa > Chordata > Aves > Columbiformes > Columbidae > Nesoenas > Nesoenas mayeri. Next base: position 40,047,680 of record NC_137542.1, read on the forward strand.
CAATAAGTTTGCATTCCATTGTTAGGTTTACCGAAACATGTATCAAGTTCTCTAGGAAAATGCAGCTAATATGAAGGCTTTAGCTGACAGGCAAATTCACTAAAAGATAAACTTGTTTCTAAAAAAACCAGGACACTTTCTTAGTGTGATCATGACAGACCAAGAACCACCCAGTGCAAAAGAGATACTGGGTCAAGCTTCCAGGTGGAAGACACCAGCTTCATTCAGCTGATACAATTGACAGTTCTCAATGTAGAGGATCAGGCCATTTGTACTTTAACCTTCCTTAGGAAAAAACCTAAATTATACATTGACCTATAGTAAATGAATTTATGGCTGTAGAAACATTTTTTTTTTTCATGCCACTCAAAAAAGGCTAACATGATGCAGCAACCTCTGAAAGTAAGAACAATGTGCAGTAAAAGGATACTTTAGGAGAAGCAATGCTTTCTTTAATTTCTGTATTTCATCTCTGTCACCCTTGTTTTCAAAAATCGTGGTGCATCCCAGGGAGGCACCTCACAAGGTGGCCGCCCCTTACGTCCCTAGGAGGTGTACGTATGGTGGGTTGCAGGGTCTTTTTATAACACCTGGTTCACATCTTTTTGCACATACTTCCCCGTCTCAGGCCCAGCAGCACCTGTAGCACCATGCATGCTTTGGCGGGGGGCAGGTGATTTGTCCTCAGCCAGGCAAGCCTCTCATTGCCTCTTGCCAGGCAGGATCCCCGCAGACCCAACCCCCTGTAGCCAGGCAAAGTTCTTGTAGCTGGACAGGTTTGCAGGCTCCCACAGCTTGTCACTGGGTGGGCTCCTGGAAAGTGATGTCATGACTTGTGGCAGAAGCAGGAGTAAGTAGACTTTGCAACAACTTAAAATATGGTCCCTGACAGCATGTCTTTCTTGCTATGAGAGCATATAATTTTGACAATGTCTAGAAAGTTTATTTCTTGCAATTCAGTTCATTTCACGTATTTGGGTAACCTACAATTTAAATACTTACAGAGATGTTCCATTACTTGTCATGCCCTTTTGATTCCTGGGGGTTTTAAAGAGTATTATCAAAGATACTTTATTTTTCATGAGAGGAAGGACTACTTTCTTAAGTTGACAGGGCTACATTTGAGGAAAACTGTTGCTTCATCTAGTAGACATTGTTTCATCTGCAGTGTGGACCTTTTTCCAATTCCGAGAAACAGTCATACCAAAATGTGACAGATCAGCCTGTTTCTTCTCAGTAATGTCAATGGGTTTTGTCTTTGCCTCTAATCAATAGAGAAATAAGGATTTGAAAACTGATTTGTTAATCAGAAAACATCATCTACTTTTTACAGGCTTCATGATCTTGTATTTTCACAACATTACTTAAAATTAATTCAGGAAATGAAAGAAATAATGATTAAGATAAATATATTTCAAGTAGTCACTGGTCTCTTGGAGCTAATTTTTGTTATCTGAGTCTATAAAAAAAAATATGCTTTCATTGTTAATGATCTTCACATTCTATTTTCTTTCTTGTGCCATTTAAACAATGGGGCACTCAATGATGACTTGCCTGCTTGCATTATTGCTTGCATCTCCTATGTTGTACAATGTGGGACAATGGAGAGATAAATCATATCATTTTCTTTTTTTAATGTTATTTTACCATATTGAAATTAAACACACATTTTCAAAAACTAGGATCCTCCTGTGTATCTTGCACATGCATTAGACTATGTATATACCTACCAAGCAATTTACATACATGAGTACCCAAATTGCATGCACAGTCAGAGCAGAGTTGTTACTGAGATGTTTATGGTTCACTAAATTTTGTCATGGAGTGATTTTGAAATACCAAATTAAATATAAGGAAAACTAATTTCTGGGGCTTTGTAGTAATTCTTGGCAAATGATTGAGGTTTTTTCTTGGTAGTGAGTACTGTGTGTAATTACCTAAGAACTTACGCTCAATGAAATGTACCGAAATCTGCTTAACAATGCTATAGTCTTTTATTTATCTACCCAGAAGACACAGGCAGTAACAATATAGAAACGCAGCACCTGCTTTACCTGTAGCCCTACGCTTTAACAAAGAAAGTTTTTGCCAGATTATAAGCCATTTCTGCATTTGACTCTAACAAACTCTTGGCTGTTGGATGTTGTAGTACTTTTGACATTAAAATTGTGAAAGATTTGCCCAGTATAGGTCAAAGTTGATGAAAAACTATATTTTAGACTCAGTGGATCCAAGCAGGATTCACACAGTAGTTTATACTTTCCCTTTCCAACTCTCTGAATAATCACTTCGATGAAAGATATATTCATGGAAGTTTCAGGTTTGAACAAATATTACATTAGTGGTTTTTAAACTTCGCTATGAAAGTGTTTATTTTTTCAAATTTGCCACATTTTCTTCTTACCTTAGAAATCTGAGAAATGCATTAGTTAACTTCCAAACATCATATTGACTCTTAATTTAATGAATTTATGTCTAAATTAAATAGTCAAATTAGAAAAAATAGTGTAACAATAGGGCCTGATTTTAATTTTGTATTAATGCTTAATCTTAGAATCTCTCAGAAATCAGGACAAGTCTGATAAAAGCAGAAACCAGGACAAGGTTTCAGAAATGTTAGGTTTTTGAAATGTGCAACATTTGACATTTTCAACATTTCTTAGCTGTTCTGTTATTTTTCTCTTACTTTCTTCCCCCTTTGATGCTTTCTGGTTGTTTTATGGGGGGGAGAGTGTTTGGGGTGGGTTGTTTTTTTTTTTTTGTGTGTGTGTGTGTGGTTGTTTTTGTTTTCTTTTGCTTTGTTTTGTTTTGTTTGGGATTTTTTTTTTTTCCCGGTGAGGCTCCAGGGCAAGTATTAACAAGCTCCAACTGTTTGTTTGTTTGTTTTAAAAAAAGGAAAAAGATGGAGAAACCAGAAAACTGTGGTTGAAATCATCAACAAGACAAAGGGCAGAACTGGAATACCCATACCTGCAGCTAAATAACCAATGTAAGTTGAAGTTTCATGTGTATCCTTTGTACCTGCTATGTATATACTGAAAAAAAGAAGATACTGCTGTTCTTGTTATTCCTTCCCACACTGAAACAAATTGTTAGATAGTCCTTATATTTGATATATTCATTATACATTCATCAGTTTATACTTTTCACAATTAAAAAAAAGGAAATTGGGCAACCCTCCTCTAATTTAGCAGGAGTGAAACAGCTATATATATATATATATTTTTTTTTTTTTTTAATTTAAACCTGGTCACTATGAGGTTTAACAAAATTATACTATAATCCCAGTGTTTTTAGGCTGGCTGAAGAACTGACCTAGGAAACTGGAGTCTACCCAGTGTCTATAGATAAGCTTCAAATAAGTGGAAGATATGGAATGCATACAATGCAAAAGCTGAGAAAGAAGAACAGAATTAATTAATGAACAGAAGTCTGTCAGTCTTCAAGATCCGATTGCTCAAATTAAGATTTCATTCTTGCATCAGGTTGCTTCCTGTGTATACTGAGGTTGAATGCTTTCAGAAAAATGTTACTTTAAGATCAAACAAGTTGTCTCATAGAAAAACTTAGGCCTTGCTTCTGTGCAATGTTGGAGCAACATCAGTCTGAGTTACAAGTATTCATGTACACAGTTTATTATACCACTGTATGAGCATTATGTATCACTGTGATTGCTTGCACTTTACCCAAGGCACATTATGCAGTATGTGGTGTATACATATACTGAAACTTAAGCAAAGACAAGTCTCAAAGTTATGCTATGAAAGAAAGCAAACTGTTTATTCATAAATAGCCTACAACTACAGCTTCAGATGCCCAGGGAAGGGAAGAAAGGTCACTTTTTTTTAGATTTTTTAATTGATTGCAAAATAGTAAGGGACAATAAAAGCTTATAGATGTTTTGTATCTGTATGTCCTTCCTTAAGGAGGCAGAAACACAGTCTCTAGTCACTGGCCCAGCATTAGTGCCTTGTGTCTGAAAGTAATTCCCAGTAATGTGAAGTTTCATATTTCTGGCTTATAGCTATCTTATTTAGTAAGCAGATAATGTGAGGTCTTCACAAACACTTTCCTATTTTTAGTGCCTTTGGTTTCATTTTCAGTAGTGGTTTGTGGTGGTGGTGTTTTTTCCTTCTAGAACAGATATGTCCTTCTAGTCCAGATATGTCAATAAGCAAAATATTAGCACTCCTCTCTACTCTTCACAAAACAAAGGCCTCATTAATGGTATATGTTATACCTTAAAGAGCTGGTTTTTGCAACTTCTGACAGGAATACATTAAGTGCTGTGGAGGCAGATCTTCTGTCTGTTCCTCAAGGTCTTCGCAAAAGACCTTAAATTCCTGATTAACAGGACTGGCACCAAGGCAGGGTCATTCAGCAGTTGCTGAGAAATAACAAAACTAGAGGACAAAACTATTCACTTCCAGGCACTTTTGAGACCACCGGCGTATTTTCTGAGACCACTGACCTATTTCTGGAACAATCCCCTTAATTAGCATGAAGAGTCATCAGAGGGAGGAGATGAGCCACCCTCTCCTATCTCACATGGAAATGGACTAAATTATAAAAAATTCTTGCTGGGGACACCAGATGTGTACATAGCATTATTTAAGTTTTCACCACACCCACCACCAAGAGAGCTATAGAGATCATTGCTTGATCAGCAGAACCTTGGAGTGGGGAAAACTTAACTTTCTTCTTATATCTATGTCTATTTCCTTTCTCTTTTTCTCCTTCTAACTTTATTCTGGGCACATAATGGTAATATTGTTGTGAGTTTTGTTGTTGAAGTCTTGTTAAGTTTTATGATACAGTTAAAAACTTTTTCCAAGCCACTCTTTGTTGTAATTCCACTGAGTTTTTGTTAGAGTGAAATAAGGACTTAGCAAAACAAGTCAATTCAATGTGAATCACGCTAAAGCCATTTATTACAGAAACAAGCCTCCTTATATATGCAACTATATTCTAATCAAGCGTCCACGCTCCAAGCATGGATTCGCTAAATGAGTATCAGGGGCTATCCGTGCGCTGGAGTCTCACTGATGATACGTCCGATGATTCATGCCACACCAGGACCCCGGTGATTGTGGAACGCCCCTCTTTCTCACAGCAGATTCTATTCTCAGCTTCTTGAAGCAACCTTGAGGTTCCTTTGAGCCTGACTAATTCAGCAACAGATCTTTATCTATCAAAACCCCTCCACAAGTTTTTAGTAAATTCATCATTTAATTGGACCTCTCAGTTACTTGTCATTACTCCCTTTTACCACAGAGAGTATTCAAAAATTAACTCACCACACTGAGTGGGACAGGAAGAATATGAATTGTCTTAAGATAAGGATAAAGGATAAAGAAGATTATCTTCTTCTTAGATTAAAAAAAAAAAAAAAAAAAAAAAAAAGATCGTTCTCATTCTGGTTAACATTTCCACGATGAGTTACTTAGATACTTGGAGAAAATGGACAGAAACATTTATGAACTGACAGCCCTATATAATACAGTTATTAAAGAGTTTGTAGAGCTTGAGTGAACACATATTCTTGGAATATGAGTACACTATAATATTTAATCATTAAATCTATTAATATTTAAAAACATAAATTTAAACAAAATATTGTCTGCTATCTTGTTATATTTTCTGATAAATCACTTTTAAATAAAATATTAACCATATGTTGAGCTTAAAATTTTAGCAAATTCTTAGAACAAAACTATGCTAAATATTTTATTTTATTTACTTTAATTAAGAAAGTAATTCAGATTCAGTATTTTCAAACTAACAAAAACAACTGTGAAATTGTTTTATTGGCAAGTCGATCTTTTCTATCTCTGTGGGGTTCTTGAAATTTAATTTCAAGGTAGAAAGGTTAAATAGCACCATTTCAATATAATTATTTCCAATTGCAAGGCTTAAGTACATCTTACATGTACTGATAAAAAAGACTAATCAATAGAAAATTTCGCTTTTATTCTCAAGAAACAATAAATTAATTTTACCTTTGAAGTATGTGCAACTGAATTATACAAGTTTGCCCTAGCAATGTTCTTTTTTTTTAATTACTGTCTTGTCAGATCATTGAACTTACTTTTTACCCATGTACTACTAAACTGTTTGGTTTGTATTTACTTAAATCTGCCTTTTTCCTCTTTTTAAAGAATTCTTATTGAGTTGATTAAAATAAGTAGTAATGGTGAAATAATTTTCAGGCTTTTAATCACACAATTTGATAAGTAGAAAACAGAAACCATTACAATCAGGAAAAGTACTGCAGGGTGGTGATATAATTTAACTAAGTACTTCAGATGGTAACACAGCCATAAAGGATTGTGCAGGTGGGATTGTGCTGGTGATGCTGTATGAATAACGTGCTAAATTTGATAAAACATTTGGATGGTAGATGAGAAGTATATTCTTCCATTAAAGATTTATAGTAGCAGATTTTTATCTCAACCTTTTAATAGCAAATTGAATATTGTTTTTACCCTCTTGAGAGATTACTTTGCCATCACAGGGATTTTATTTTAACATTACTCTGCTTCTTAGGAAGATTAAGGTATATCACAGCTGAGTGACTGCAAGGGTCTTTCCCTGATAAAAAAACTGAGCTACTAACTCAGTAGGTTAGGTAGACCAGAACTAAGGTAAATCAAATCCATAGATAGTAAAGTCAGAAAATAACACAGACATTACAAAGATGTCAGATAGCAAATTTTCTCAAGGTTTTTTAGCATATGGTATAACCATATAGTAACATACCTATGAGAGAGAGCAATTTGCTACTGAATTTTAGAATTCTATTTTCAATGATATAACTAATAGTTTTTTCTCTACGTTTTGAACTGCAGGAATGGTTATATGAGTTTAATATTACTCAAGACCTCCTGCTTAGATCCAAGCTACCTTGAACAAGATGAGATCTGTTCTTTTGCTTTATATCAAGTGTTAGAGTTCAACGCAAGGACTCAAAGGAGTGAAGTTTAGCATGTGTGCAAGTACTCACAAACTGAAACTCAAATGAAGACAATGTATAGTGTTACACTATTAAATGGAGCAACTGTATACTTCTATTTTATTAGCCCTGCTAGTGCTTCAATAAACCAAGATGCCAATTTTTTTGTAAACCAATCTATTTGTCATAAAGTCAAAGTTGAAAATGATGAAATATGTTGAAACTTCATAGGGTTACCATTACAAATAAACTTCACACCAACAACTGTCTACCTTTTATTTCAAGACTGCACAAAATCTATTTTTAAAACTGAATAAATATTATCTGGCCTTTAAGAAAAGAGGCATATCATTACTTAAAATGTTTTTGCTAATGGAATACCCTGTATCACCATTTGGAGGTAAATTAATCTAGTTCAGTAGTGCAGCATGCAGAATAACATATCAAACATTAAACTCTCAAGATTTGGTTTCAAAGACTCCTAGTTAATAAGTCTCTGCTTTCTAATAAAGTTCATGGCATAATTCAGTGCAGTTATTTTTCTTACATTTTTCTTCACAGTATCAGCTTTTAATGGAAAAGTCAAACAGTTAACCACTGGAATGGCTAATTTTACTTCTGCCATAGTATGCAAATAATTTCAGATATATTATCACTCTATGAAAAAAAAAAAAACCAAAAAACCAAGTAGATTTAATCATTTAATCATTCTACATCTGCAGTACTTATTTCAAAGCCAAAATCAAGTCGAAGAAGAGAATAAATGGAAGAACCATTACTCCATAATTGCGTATAGGGCAAAAACAGTAAGAGGAGAGAGACACAGAGTAACTAGAAATCTTTTGAGGGTACACCTATATGCTCTAAGGAGCATTTACTTATATAGTAAGACAATGTGGATCTGAAGTAATCTGAGACTTTTTGCCTGTTTCAGTAAAAGCAAACAAAATTATGGCAAAATTTCAAATATTTATAACTTTCCTTTTTTTTTTTTTTTTACCTTTTCATCTGTAAACTCCATCCATAAAAAAATGTTTCCAAATGCTTTCTAAGCAACCAGTCATGCTGGGCATGAAGTAGAAGTTTTATTTTCCATTATGCAGTTTAAGTCTCAGTCAAATAATTCTGCAGGCAATGAAAGAACTTCTTTTTTTTTTTTTTTTGACCATGAAATTCATTCTTCTCTTAAGTAGCTATGCAACAGAAAACCAACTTTGTATGCTGCAAGATCCATTCTTCCGTTCCTTCATATTTCTGCTGAGAGTCACACTGCAAGTTGCACTGATCTCAAACCAAAAGGAACTCATGCTAGAGGACAGGTGAAAAATGTCAAGATCCTAATATCTGCTTTGTAATCAAAGAGAAGGATTCAAGCACATAAGAATACCAAATGCATATTAATAGCAACTGTGTAAATGAAACACATGTACAACAGTTCTTCAGAAGCCTAGTTTGAGACCCAGAAGTATTATTTAGAGATCTGCCTTACAGTTGTATAAGCAGCTGAAAAATGTTTTTTAAAAATGTATGGATGCTGCAAAATCTAAAGTTCATCCTTAGTGCCAGGAGGCCAGATTCAATATTGAGTCTGTTCCAAAAGCATGAAGTTAAACTGCCTAATTTCTGAAAGAACTAAAGACCATAGTTCTCAATAAGGTTTAATTGAAAATACTTTAAGACATTGTTGACATGGGGGAAAAAAAAAAAAAAAAAAAAAAAAAGATTCTTTGTTGTGATGCAGGAGATCTGTGCTCCCTAAGTACCATTCAGTTATTCTGCAGCAGGGAATTTGATCCTTTCTTTGAAGAAAAGATATAATGTAATAAAATTCCAACCATTTTTTTTAATCAATATTAGAGTTATTTGAACTAAAATAAGTCACTGGAATTAATGTTATAAATTCTGAGCTTAATTTGAAAGTAGATTCATAGTTTTGATATTCCTTTTATCAAATCTATTACCATGTGAATTTTACCTTCAAGTATTTTTATCCCATTTGAATTTTGTTTGTTTCTGAAAGTACAGAGGAAAATCTTGAAGACTTTGTACTTGTTGAGAGAAACTGAATTTTCCTCTCCATCTTACTTCATCTTATACAGGAAATCTCTTCAAATCTTAATTTTGATTGACTGTAACAAATGTGTTCAATACCACAGTATCTAACTTTATACATTATGGTCTTATGACTGGTTGTATATTTTAAGTAAAAGCTAGAAACTTAGCCATATCTGAGAGATCTCTGATACGGCACTCTATTTTAATTAGGTAGGATTAGATAAGGGCTGAGATAAAAACCTTTCCCTATTTGATTCTGGAAAGAATGATCAATGCTTCTCTCAGTGTCTGAAGATGAAATGGAAATCCTCAGTTATTTCAATTATTCTCAGCTCAGACCAGCATAATAGACTGCTTGAACAATACCCCGATGATTCTCGCTCACCATGAATATTGATGTCTTTCATAATGAGCATTTTGCAATCCAAGAATTTGGATTAATGAATCCTATAGAAAAAATGCTTCAGGATAGGATTTTAGGAGTTGTTTCTGTCTGTGCACCATTACAGAATGTTTGTCCACCCCAGTTGTACTGAGTGTGGGGGATCAAGTTACAATCCAAGTTTTGTTCTGTCACTAACACATGAATTCTAAATGCAAACTGTTGTAGCTGAATGGTTCTAAATGAAACAACTGAAGTTGAAACACTATCTTAGAAGATATGACTTATCAGGTGGAAAAACACACAAACACCACCACCACCATTACCAAAAGAAAAAAAGAAAAAATATTAAAAATAAATCATGATAGGTAAAATAACAGGAATAATCTGAAAGAAAAGGACGACCAACTCTGAGTGCTTCAATGGCTTATTCTTTAAGAATCTTCCATGAAAGCAAGGAAGTTAATTGGGGTCACTTATTCCCAGAATAAAAATGACAGCAATATGGGTCCCCAGAAAATCAGACTTCCAATAAAAATATGCATTAGTCTACCTTTCTCCTTAATTTCAGGTAACAATTTCACAAGACAGTGTGAGCTAGCTTGTAATTTCAATATTGGAAAAAAGATTGGACTACTCTCAGGGAAAGTCAACCCTATGATATTATTTTATTGCAACAGCAGAGTAAAGCAAAGGAAGAGAAGAATGGAACTTCCCTGTCTTTCTGTGGCATAGTTTTATGTATGAAACTCTGCCTTCTGAAATCTTACACCATTAAAATTGTTTGTACTCACTAGTTCATATCCCTGAGCCAATAAAGCTCCCAAGTCTCTCCAACCTCCTTAGTGTTCAGCTTACTTATAGGACCAAGTTTCAGCATCAGCTAAGAAAAAGGAGGAAAGAGAAACTGGATTGTTGTTTCTGGTGGCAGTCAGCTGTTGGATCTGTTTATGTAAAAGAATCCTTTTCACTGAAATAGGTTAAATTAAATATTCAAATACTGTACATATTACTTTGAAATTTTTTTAATCATTTACCAACCTCCCCCCTCCAAAAAAAAAAAAAAAAACCACAAGCAAACAAACAAACAAACAAAAATAAACAAACAAACAAAAACACAACACCATAAAAACTGATCCATATCAGAGTTCTCCAAAAGGAGAGGACAGATTTTTGTAGAGTCCCATTCAACAGCAGCCAAAATCATGTCCCAAAAACTGAGGTTCACAAATGCAAATCCATGGTACTTCTTTGATAGCACACTTCTGAGGGAAAGGTAGGGGCATTAGAGTGAATTCCAAAAGGCCAGGAGCATGCACAAAACATGTGCAAAAAGAGGAAAAACCCATCAATGTTACCATCTGAGAGAACTCAAAGAGGTTATTAGGAAGGTGCTGGAGAGAGACTCGAACTCTCGTGGGTTACTCTGAGCAGTATTTATTGTAGAAGTTTCGCAGGAACAGCAGGGTTGGATCACCTCCTCAGAGAGTGACAATCATACAGCAATACAGCTAGTCATTATATAGGGTTCTAACAGGCATTATGCAACTAAGCAAAATTTATCACTGTCTATCACTGTCAATGTCTTCACGTTCCTCCTGTCTCAGTGGTCTGCAGGTTTCACTTCTTTCTTCATGTTCCACTTGGCAAGTACCGAACAAAAAGTCCTTGGGTTGCAGGGCTAGCTTTGAAGTTCTACCTGTCTCATTTGTTATCGATAGTTCATCAGTCTAGTACAGAAATCAGCAAACCTAAGAATAGCATTTATCAATGTCTAAGGGTACAAAGCAAGCATAAGGTAACCAGGCTCATGGTTCTGGGCAAGGGCTATACAGGGGACAAGCTGAGACTTGCAGCCTTAGCAGCACAGCTTATAACACTGGTAGAGGCCAAAAATCCAAATTTCCTATTTTCCTACAACAAGAACAGTTCTATAAAGAATGAAGTTTAGTACCTACACCCTACAGGTGAAGAATTTTATGTCAGACATTATTCCTTTTTGTAGAGATTCCTAGTGCTGCATTGATTTAGGTCAAAACCAAATATTAGTCATGGAGTTTAACAGAATTCTAGTGATAAGGAAATTATGCAAATCTTGTAGTTACAGCAAATGAAGTAATTAGCTCTGTAAATCCATCAGGTTCCAATAAGAATCATTGAGGATATGATCCTAAAGGAATACTGGTCAGATTTAAATGTTTCTGAATTATTTATACTGTATACTTTATTTTTATGACTTCATACATGTAATGTATTTTTGTGGAGAAATATTTAAGCAGTTTTAGCTGTGTTCTAACTGAATTTTCTTGTAGGGATTACAGCTAGAAAATGTATATGTATATATATATACATATATGTACATAATATATAAATTCTAAACTAACAATTGCTGTTTGTCTATTACAAATTGTCATACCTGTCTGAAAAGATAACTCACAAAATGCAAATTAAGTACATATCTTAAAAGGGAAATGTTGAGTTTGAATTTTTGGAGGTTAGGGGCAACTGACACTGTTTATGGAGCAAAAACCTAGACTGCCTTTCAAATATTGACAGCAGTAGCAGGGGAAGGCAGAGTAAAAGCGAAACATACCATCACAAAAGGAATAAGGAACAATGAGAGAACAGAGAACAACATCTCAGCTCAGGTATAGGCTATATAGAACAGCATACCTCTAGTAACAGAATTTCTCTTAGAATTAATCATTCTAGAACTGACCAGCATGTTAAGCAGCCTTGCTCAAGACAAGCTTTCTCACCTTTAATTTTACTGACAGCCAGTAAGCTGAAGCCATCACAGGCAATTTCTGCAGTGTTTCTCAGATGTAGTTTTGGTGTCGCAGAGCAGTGACAGCCTTACTAAGAGTCTGAAAGTTGATTGTAACTGTGTTGATACTGTTACAATAATGGCCATCTGCAGAAAAAAAATTCAACAAACTCATTTTTAAACGAAAAGTAATGAAAAAGTAATGAAATAGAATGTTGCATATACCTTTGCACAGGGATACAACGTTTCCTGATGAGATGTGTGAAAAAAAAATTATCTAACAACTCCAGTATGGAAGCTGAGCAGCTAAAAACAATGTATTGACCCAAAAAAAAAAAAATAAATAAATAAAAAATCTGACATAATAATAAAGAATAATATCAGAAATAATCTGATAAGGCAATATATGGCAGAAATCAATGAAACCTCCACCAGATAGGAAGATAGGAAAAGGTGGTTAAGCCACAGGTTATCAAATAAGTTCAGATACAACAAAATCAAACACTAGAGGAAAACAAAAGTGTGACTGAGGCAAACGAAATTTAGTCTGTATACACAGAGAGATAAAAGCTGTGGAACAAAATAAAATCAAATAAAACTATCCTACTCCCTCTCCTACTTGCACATTCTGTTCCTTGAAATTATGTATCCTATGCCCATACAGAAAAGAGTGGAACCACATGTAACCACGAAGAGATTAATTGTATTTATTTATTTCTATTTCACATACTAAAAAGAGGGAGGAGAAGAAAAACTCTGGTTCCAGATTGTAAATTGCCTCAGGTAATTTTTTAAAATATTATGTATGTTACACTAAGGAAAATGATAAATTTGAAGCAAACCTGACAAAACTTACACCTTTGACAAAGCACCATGAACAATTAATTTCCCTCTCCCCTATTTAAGCTTCACTTCCCCATTCATTTCTACACCAAAAGCAAACAAATTTGTGTTATTTTGGTGCCACAAAAAGAATAGAGTCCTACTTCCTAGCAAACAGAGAGTCGGCAAATTCTCTGCAATCCTTTAAATATAAAGTGACTTTGCATATCTTTGTAGGAAAGAATAGTGGTTATTTAAATAGGCATCTCTCAGGCTATTTAATTTTCTTTTGTTCTGAACAACATCTTATGGCTGGAAGCCAACAGACTGCAATGAAAATCATGAATAATTAGCATCACCAACTGCACTTAGCAGGTTGGTTGTTACATTTGAGTTTAGCCTCAGCTTTCAGATGAGACTGAGACAATATATACATGTATAGAACAGTGCAGAAATTCCACGAAAAACAAACAAACAAACAAACAATATATAAAACACACACATACAAAAAAATAAAGTAAAAACAGATAAGCTGACCATTTTATTTTATTAGATGTCTAGGATCTGGTTCAATAGCAAAGAACTTGCCCTTCAGCCAACTAGAGTGTGCACCTAGAAAACTATAATATTCCTAACATCCAATGTCTAGATATGATTTTAACAACCTTTGAGCTTTTTGGTTTTGAAAGGGTTCCACTGTACTGCAGCCATAACAGGGCTATTTCAGTGGTAGAAAAACCAAACTCAATCTTCTTCATAGCTTCTGCTGAAAAAGCAGTTAGTGTTCCAGGAGTTCTCAATGTTATTCTCCAAGGAGATGTACCTTAGTCAGGAAGAAAACTTCAATTTTTAGACCAAATTTTGTAGGAGAGACCCTTCCTTGCATGTCTCCTCGTAGTGTGACTTAACAGACGGAGCAAGTGAAATTCCAACCACAAATATGGAAATATGTAAATGTATATGATGCAGAATTGTATTTGAGACTCTCCTTGAATCTTTCTGGGACTGTTGTCCAAAATAAAAGCTGAGAAGGTTTTTGCTAAAAAATATGAAATCAGTGTAGCTAAAATGTAAATAGCCTCGGTCTGTACAATATTGTGCGAAATAATGGTTATCTACTTCTCTTAAAAGAGATGCCATGTCTTTGTGTATGTGGCCTGTTTTTCATTCTGCATTAAAACTGAACAAACACAAAACACTGTACATCATGAAAAAGTTTTTAAACATAAAAAGATTTGTATTTCTTCTTGTGAAATAAAAAATATTTCTGTTCTGTAAATAACAAGAAAGTAAAGAAAGTGGACCTGACAGAAACACGTATTTCTCAAGAAATGTTAAATTATATATCTCTCTTTCCAGATTACATTGGGCAACAATTTTTCTCAGCAATAAGTTCTAAAATGTAGATTATTCCTACAGCTTTGAGAGCAGATAATCAACCTCTAGCAAACACACCCCCTTCAAACTCATGAGGGAACTAATGTTTGCCTGTTGGGGATATTTGATAAAGTGTAAGTGAAAATTGCTGCATGGAGCCACTAACCCTCCAGAGGAAATTAGGTCTAGGCATCAGAGAAACGGAAAAGATATTAAGACTGATGGAAAACAGGCATAGTCCCAAGGGTTAACTTTGATTTTAAAAGTGTGTGATTGTGAAAGTCACTATCACCTTTCATTACTCAATTAATTAAGCACACAATCAAAATTATGAAGTGGTTTATATTTTTCTAAAGAGAATTTACTCAATAGCCAATTTCCCAATGTGCTCACAACCTAAATAGTCTTACTCTAACTGCAAATTTAACGGGTAAATTGTGAAATATATGACTTCCACAAACAATTACAGTATCATTTTCAAACAGTGTCTGCTTAGGGATTTTCTGAACATGTATGTGGACACAGATTCCTACCCATATCAACAAGAATTTCTAAATCCAAATGTACATATTTTATATAGATTACTATTGCCACATATAGAGCCAAATGTCCGAAGTCTAACATTTTGTTATAATATACTGGATATGTCTCTAAGATACTTAAAGGAATAGCTGACTGCTTCAAACTCTTTATTTTCCAAGGAGTTTCCAGCATACACGGATCACTCTTCCCTATTGAAAAAAAAAAAAAAAAAAAAAGAGGAAACAATCAACAAATTACAAACTGATTCTTTGCATTTTGAAGAATGGTTTAGGAGAAATAGAGACTCTAAATTCCGAAAGAAAAACATCAAACTGTTTTGTTCAAATCTATGCTTGAAAGATTTTGAATATATTAAAGTGTCACTTTAGTGCTTAAGAATGTGTTGTGACTACCCATGTTTAGATTTTGTGCATGATACATTACAACATTATTGTGTCTATCTATTAAAAAAGGTATTATTTGCCATTAGAATTAACTCAACCACAGTGAAATTTTCAGTTCCAGGGTTCAATATGCAGCAAGTGTACTTACAGGTGTTTCAGAAAAAGGAATTATTTTGCTATCAAGGTGAATGATGTTCCTTATCCAATACAGGATATTAATAAAACAGAAGATGTTCTTGTTATACCACTGTTATGCGAATGGTGGCATTTCATAAACATTGCATTTTAATGCAACCTGTGCATACATCATTAAGCAGGATAAGATTTAGAACAAGATTTGTTTATAACTTGAAGACTTCTGAAGCACATTCTAACACCAAATTTTATGGTGGAACCTACATTCTTTTGTTCTTGAAATGTTAGTTGTGTATATGGGAGACAGTTTTTGATAAATGACTTCCAGTTATGGTCTGTTGTTTCTGTATTCTCCAAGATATTATTCATCAGTAGTCATTACAGGGTTTGGTGGGTTTTGGTGGTTTTTATTTGTTTGTTTGTTTGGGGTTTTTGTTTGATTTTGTTGTTGGTTTTCCTTGTTTGGTTAGTTGTTTTTTAAGTATATGTTACTCCGTTTTTCCTCAAAACTATGGTTACAACTACAATTACAGAACTGCAGCTACAGAACTGTAGCTACAACTGTAACAGGACAAAAAGCCTCAAACTTTTCCAGTCCTGCTAACGCAATGTTTTTTCTTTTTTCTCTTAATCTCTTTTGACTAGTGTGTACCTTTTAAATTCCTTTTGAACTCCAAAGTACTATTTATTCTTGTACGTATAAGTTCTAAGTAGAGTTAATAATTTTCTTCTAGTTTTGAACTGTGAATTCTGCCTGTCTTTTCAGCCTGATAATATGTCTAAAAGATGTATGAATATAAGTTATTGACTCCAGCTAATGCATACGAACATGACCCAATAAATACAGTGTAAAGTTGTGTCTTTTAATACAGAGAAAGGCCAGAACTTATTTTTATATAGCAGTTTTATCCAACTATCTAACTGAAACGGAATGCACAACTTCCTAGTTCATGCTTCTGATATTTGAAACAGTATTTCACAATATGAGATAAATTAAAGAAGACATTAATGCTATTTGAAGATATAATCTGCAAATTACACTTAAGCAAAAAGCTGTCTTAAGTTACATGAGACACCTTGGTTTTTTTTGAATCAGGATATTTTATTCTTAATTAGGAAGATCATATGAATATTAAATATCAGATATGAAATATTTAATATTTCATATCTGATATTTAATATTACATGAACATGTGAAAAGTGTTAGATAATTATGGATTCCATGCCTTTTCTTAAGAAGAGAAAAAACACTTTTCACACAATTCATGTTATATGAAATACAGCCTTTGAAAGTGGATTTTTATAAAAAATTTGCTAAGTGTCAGATCTTGCAAATATGCTAATTGTGTTTAATTGCCATGAAGGATTTTCTTTCATTAATTTGTCTAATTAGTTTTTGAACCATCTAATTAGTTTCCGAACTATTTGACATCTACAACTTTCAACCCATGGTGACAAGTTCCTCCCACATGCAACAATACCTATTTTTCCTCATTGTTAAATGGATAATTTTCTGTTATGACTGCTTGTTCTTGTATAGTGAAATCAGGTGGATAATAGTTTGTAAGTCACTTTCTTTACAATACTTACGATTTTATATACTTCTTTCAGGAGTTATTTCTCATCACTTATTGGGAGAGATCAAATAGCAATTGTGAAAAACTAGACAAAGATTCATGGTGATAAGAAGTCAGTGGAGAACAGATGACAAGGTAAGAAGAGAGAAATTATGTTTGCAACACCGTAAGAGGAGACAAGATAGGTATGACTGTGCTATTCCTACAGGTACAGAATTTTGCTATCTGACCTCCCATGGTGGTGGCACCTGCCACTTATCAATCTTCATGTACACATTCTGTCCTTCATTATTCCTCTTTATTTCTTACCCTCTTCTTTCTTCTTGCAACAGAAGATATTATCTTCCTTTTAAAAAATATTCATCCTTGGCCTTGTAAGTACCTTCCACTGAAATTTAAGCTCTTGTAAGGAGCTTAATCTCCAAAGCTTTATTATCTAGTTCAGAACTATCTGTATACAGTGTTCACTAAGGAACAAAGGAAAATAAGTCATGCTTGTCCATTTTTTAGAAGGTAGAGCTTTCTATATTTAGGAGACAACTACTTCAGTCATGTTTCCCCTTTGACTTCTGTATTTCTCTCCTCCCAAGGACTTCTCAGCAGTTCTAAGTTTAGGAATACAGAATGAAATGTACAGAAGAGCTGGACATCTTTCAGGTAGCTACAATCTGTGCCACAAGCCACCACGTATCTTAGGCTTAAGACACTCACAGATATTACGTGTATGGATCTTCAGACAAATTGTAGGACATAAAACGTAATAAGCCAACTGTCATGAAATGCCCTATAGGTTCAAAGTAAAAATCAGCCACTTGAATGTGTTTGAAGCACCAAAAAAGTGTTGTGACATTCACTTTAATACAGTTTCTGAAATGAATTGAAATGAAAGTCACAATAAATGAAACTTTTATTTAAAGGGAAGGGAAGGGAAGGGAAGGGAAGGGAAGGGAAGGGAAGGGAAGGGAAGGGAAGGGAAGGGAAGGGAAGGGAAGGGAAGGGAAGGGAAGGGAAGGGAAGGGAAGGGAAGGTGCGGGAAGGGAAGGTGTGGGAAGGGAAGGGAAGGGAAGGGAAGGTGCGGGAAGGGAAGGGAAGGGAAGGGAAGGGAAGGGAAGGGAAGGGAAGGGAAGGGAAGGGAAGGGAAGGGAAGGTGCGGGAAGGGAAGGGAAGGGAAGGGAAGGTGCGGGAAGGGAAGGTGCGGGAAGGGAAGGGAAGGGAAGGTGCGGGAAGGGAAGGGAAGGGAAGGGAAGGGAAGGGAAGGGAAGGTGCGGGAAGGGAAGGGAAGGGAAGGGAAGGGAAGGGAAGGGAAGGGAAGGGAAGGGAAGGGAAGGGAAGGGAAGGGAAGGGAAGGGAAGGGAAGGGAAGGGAAGGGAAGGGAAGGGAAGAAGGAGTGACAGAAGGAAGGCAGGCAGGTACGAGGTAAGGCAGAAAGGCAAGAAAGAAGGCTGGCAGAAAGGCAGGCAGAAGGGAAGACAGGCAGGCAGGCAGGCAGGTAAGAAGGAAGGAAGGTCTTTCCTTTATTGACATTTTGATCAACTGATTTTCTTAGAAAGCTGTCAGTAGCTGTCTAATAGCCAGAGTATGAGTTTTCCAGCTTAACCACCTTCAGCTGGAAAACTGAAACCATTTTTCATTTGAAGATGCATTACATGGAGGATGAAGTTTTGACACTGAAAGTACATATTTTGTCAAGTATGTACTTTGAAGGTTCTTTAAACTCTTTTGTATTACTTATACTAAAAGAGATCTGAGAGAGGTTTGATGATTTCCACAAGTTTAAAGAAAACCCAAACATATTGCTTTTAGTGATGGAAGCTGATACAGACTTTTCTGTATACTGAGGGTCTTCAAAGTTTTAAAGGTCCTATCTGAAACCATGTATGAAACCAAGGTACCATAAATACGAATTATTCACAGGAAAGTAATACCATCCCAGACAGAAAACTTTTTCTAAATGAGCACAGAATTGAGAGTAACAGACATATTCCAGTGTATCGGAATGAGCTAAATATTTTCTTCATGAGCAAAGAGCATTTTATTATCATTCTGTTTCTTCTGCTGGTGAGATCACTGGGAAAATAAATAAATAAATAAATAAATGTGGCCCTTCAGTGTTGTAGTTGTTTTATTTTTACTATTTTGTCTTGTGAAAACTGGAACTGCTCTGGTGTTTCCTTATCAAGTGTAACTTCCCATTCACCCCATCTTTTTTGATGTCAAGTTTAATAACTTCATGTTGCAGTAGGCAAAGCACCATGTCCTCCCAGACACTTATATCCCATGCTGGCACAGACACCTTTGGCAGAATGGGCTTCTGGAACATTGCATCAGAGTCTGAAGAGATTGTGAAATCAAGTCCTGAGGGAGGGCTGACTCCTTAGTCTGCTTCCAAATTTGACAGTCAGGTAAGTAATAATGCTGTTTGTGTTTCAGCTTTTCCATGTACCTAGCTGTAGGCAATCAGCTGCCCAGGGCCTTACTCAGATCATTTGAATCACTGCTAAGAACTTTCTCAGATGCCTCTGCTGTGAAAGATGATCTAGCAGCTGTATTTACTCATTGTGTGTTTTGGTCAGGATGCCCAGACAGGTAGTTCTAACACATTCGTCCACAGGACTAAATTTAGGTGGCTGTTCCTGTTAAGAGATTGGCTCAAGGAGATCCAGACTGAAACTAACAGAAGTATCACATAAATGGTGGAAGGAAATGAATAGTAGACAAAGGTAAATAACTGGGTACCTAATAAATCTGAATCCTTGAATTCATCATATTTAAAAGCAGAAAGAGAAATCAAGGAAAAAGAGAGGGCATGTGAGGTATATAAATCAAGAAGATTACTGCTATTGAAGACAGCAGATTAACCTCAAGTTTCAAATGACTGAAAAATTAATAAGTGTATTGAAAATGAAGACAGTACAAGACAAAAGGACACGTAATGAAGGATTTTACAGGCTCATCAGAAATATAAGTTGGAGAAGACTGTAACCCCATTGAGGAAGGAAAAGACCTTTTCTAACAAAGAATGTGTGCACTCCTTAGAAACAATGGTTTATTTGTTTCAGTTTGAGCCAAAGTGCTCAAGTAAGCATTATCAAATTATAATGCATAAAGTTTTATGCCTTGGAGCATGAAAGACAGTAGGAAAGGCAAAATTTTTTTTAGGTTACTGCTTCGATTATAATTATTATTAATTAGAAAACATCTTGCAGTCTGTGGTGTGTCTACAGTAATTTTCTGCTAAAACTACAGTGAAAGTAAAAGGGTTCTGCATTGTGTCTGGTACTGTTCATTCTAAACAGCTTGCTGGAGGAATGGCTGAAGGAGTGATTTCCAAAGACTTCTATAGTACTGCAGCATCTGGGTAGTCTGAGCTATCTCTTGTACACTGACTTTGGTTCCAACTCCAGCAAAGCTGCAGTGACTGTAGATAAGCATCCAATAGCTGAAATCATGCTGCTGTAACTACACTTCTATTTAGTCCCCCAGGTAGTTATGTTAAAAAATAATTTCTATATGCTGCATCACGCTTTCTCTGGCATTACAATTCTACCCATGGAAAACAATCTATGATACCAGTATAGTAATATTGGCTTTGGCAGATTAAGGTCAAGTTCCAAATAATTGTTTAATTTTATGGAAGAGGTCTCGTATACCTTACCTTGTAAATCAAAAAGATACATTTGAAGTAAAATAATTTTCTAAGTGTCTTTGGTTATAGTCAGCATGGATGTATAGCCTACATGGATTCCTATCATGAGTCAATTACATTAATTTATATGATTTCATAAATTTTATAAACTTATCATCCTTGTAGTTGTGATAATAAGGCAAATTTGTGAGCTCCTACTGCATTTCAAAAAGGGCTCAGTATTACCACAGAGTTCATACTCTCTAGAATTCAGACCGGAGTAGATGTCAGAGAATATCTAAAATTAATCACAAAGTATAAAGGAAAACATCTTTATATGCGCACTATAACGGAAAACATCTTTATAAAAGGTGCATTGTGACAATAAGAATTTGCTTTATAAAACATGCATTGTGACAATAAGAATTTGCTCTAAAACTATGGTTTTGGCTAAGCCAAGAAGTACTAACATATGCAGAGGTATTACTTCCATCTGAAGTAAACACTCCATGAAAGAAAATGTTCTAAAAAAGATTGCACTATAAGGATTAAAATCTGAAGGTTATATTGGAATCAGATGACAAGCAGATTTCAGTGGGTATGACCTTTTAAGGTGAATTTTATATGTATATGTATATGTATATGTATATGTATATGTATATGTATATGTATATGTATATGTATATGTATATGTATATGTATATGTATATGTATATGTATATGTATATGTATATGTATATTTAATTTAAGCTTTTAAAAAGCCTTTACTTCATTTTAAGGTTATTTAGTATTGAAAGCAGTCCAGTGTGTTCTAGCTGAGAGTCTAGCACATATATGACAAAAGCAAACAGTTACAAGATGTAAGCAATTGCTTGAAGATCTTAATTGAGTCACAGTGAATATAACATGATTCAAAAATCGGTATGAAATAAAAACACTGTTCATGTAGAGCCTTTTTTTTAATACAGTCTATTAAAAATAAGGTATTGAGGCAGATTTAAAATTTATCCATCCTGATGAATAAGCAATGACTATCTGGCAGAGATTTCCTGACATATTGTTTTAATTAGAGACTAATTCCTGATCCACGTGGCCAGAAACCCTGAATGCAGGCTTAGGAAACCACTAAAACTTTATTTGAACATTGTTGTGTCTTTTCATTGCAAAAGAGTGTTGTATCAAAGAATGGTTACAGTTTTGATAGTTTAAGCTGTATTCACAGTAGGAGCACTGTGTAATATATACCAGTGTAAGTATACAAGGAAAGTGCTTTTAGTACAGATATTAGGCTGTGTGATGTCCTTAAATATGCAAATTAAAAATTAGTATACTATGTTTCTATAATCCAACAGGTGTCAGAAAACAGGTGAACAATTATTTGCATTTAATCTGAGATTCTCCTAGCATCACGAAGCACTCAGACTACAGTCTGTGGCTGATCATGACTCTGTCAGAAGTTACAGGAATGTACTTTGTGTGCAGAGCCTTATAAATCATAACTGGTTTTTGCTTATGTTCCATTAAACACTCTGGGCTGTCAAATATACCCTACAGAGAAAAGTGAATACTATTTGAGATCTAAAATAAGTAATATCTCAACACTGTACCCACAAAATAATACAGTTGTTGCCAAAATATATATGATTTCTCTGTGTAGTTCACCTTGCAGCTACTAACTAGACTGTAAAACAACCCTTTCATTAACACTGGCCAGGAGGCAGGCTTACCTTATTAGCTCAGATTTGTTAACCTATTTGTCATAACACTTCAACACTCAAACTGGACCCCAGCCATAGTTCTGTTCTTCACACTCACATTCCCAAGGTACAGATTTTCTATATGTTTTTATACTTCACACTGTTGGTGTAAGAAAGCAGTGAGTGTCATCACTTTGGTATCTTACAATCTGTTGTGGAACACAATGTGATAATGAGGAACAGTGGATAAGAAAATTATTCAGTCCTTGTAAATGATTTTACAGAGTTAGATTGACCCAGTTTATGATTTGTCTCCAGAGACAGTGAGATCTCATAAAAATACACAGCCAATCGTGTGCTGGGAGTCTGAAACTAAATCAATACCAAGAAATCTTAATCTGAATTAACCTCAGAGAAAGCTTCATAATCTTGGTTAGCATGTCACGTGCACTGTTATGTCTTTTCAATGTCATGTCTACATCTTTTAGAGGAAATTGCAGAGAAGTTTTGCATTTTAGGAGTGGATTGTATTACTACTTAAAACATTTGGGCATCACATTTAGCCGACTATACAATCAGATTTGTCTATGTTCTCCCTGTGCAGACCTATCCTCCTGTTCTTCACACAATTGACAGCAGTAGGCATTGTTCCTACCTTCCCCCTCTACATTTCAGGATTTATTCATAGTTACATCTTTACACATATATGAAGAGCTCATGATTCTACTGTATCTTATTTATTATTTAATTAGAAACAAAGGCAGTATTCACATCAGGATGGTGTTTTCTGAAATTATTTGTATATCTTCTTTTTTAACACGGCAAAACAGATTTCCCACAGTAGCAAACTTTGACACTTCTGCTAACAAAATATCTGCAGGGTGAAGGTGATTGACCACACTGCAAATGTCAGTTTATGCTGGGTTTGAAGAATTTAGCTGGAAAATTCCAATTTCCTGAAGTAAAACTGTCTGCCTGAAGGTGATACCAAATGTTGTTTTGCAAGGGTTAAATTGCATTGTGTGAAATTGCACTCATTTTTAGTGCTTTCTTCTCATGAAATTGGAGCTAACTTTGCAAGTGCATGTTACTTACAGGTTGCCAGTTTCAGAATTATTATGAATGTGATTGTCTTAAGCTTTTTATTAGCTATAGGGGTTGAAGTAACTATTATGGGGCATTGGTTACCTAATTTGATTACTATGTGTAAAAACCAGCTTTAATTATAAGTCACATGCATAGTAAAGGATTACATAGCATTGTAAAATGTTGCAGCTGATTGCATAGGTGTCAGTCAGTGAGGCACTCAGCACCAGATCGCCTAGTTCCCGCGGTTGAGCACTAGACCGGGGTGGACAACAGGCTTCTTGGACATAGGGAAACCCAAGGAAGAGGTATTTCTAGCATTTGTACTGAGAAGCCATAGATCTCATGAGACAGGCTGATGCAGAAGGGGCATTGCCAGGAGATGTAAATGGCCCCTAAGGAGTGCAGGTGACCAGGAGCACAGTGAACAGGGCCAGCAAACGGGTGAGGCAGTTAACATGGCAGTTTGCACAGGGAAGGATGAGCAGCAAGGGTGAGGAATCTCTGCCAGCTCAGGAGATTATTGTAGTTAGTGGTTATCACCCTCACAGGAGGAACCTAACTATGGCAGCCACTCAGAAGAAAGGTAAGTCCCCTGCATTTGCCAGGAAGGAGGCAGCAACACAGACAGAGCTGCCCAGGAAACATGCAGCCATGCAGACCTCGGGCTGCAGGGAATGCCAGAGTCTCTCACTGGCATGGAATGGTAAGAGAGAGAACAGCTGTATGAGGTGTGAGCAGGTGGATGACCTGGTCAGCTTGGTGGTGGAGCTAAAAGGGGAGGTAGAAAGATTGTGAAGTATCAGGGAGACGGAGAAAGAAATAGACTGGTGGGATCAAGCCCTGGCCTCCCTGAGCTGCGAAAGGCCACCACCAAGAAACCAAGACCAAAAGAGTCCATTACTCTTCCCCCGACTGACTAAAGACAGTAGGTCAAGGGAAAAGGACGAATGGAAACAAGTCCACACTCAAGGTAGCAGGCAAAACATCCCCTTACCCATCCCACCCTCCCAGGTGCCTCGATACAACTGGTACGAGGCTCTGGAAGTAGAAGTCCAGTCAGTGGTTGATGAAAACAGAGGATCATCTACACCACAGGTGCTCACACAAACTGAAAGGCCTACCCCCCATGTCACAACCATCTCCACAAAAAAGAAAAGAAAGGTTATAGTTTTAGGTGACTTCCTTCTGGGGGGTGTGGAAGGTCCAATATGCTGAAGTGTCTATACAACAACACACATAGCATGTGGTATAAACAGGAAGAATTAGATATCTATGTGTGTCTGCAGGCCCAGGATCTCATTGCTGTTATGGAGAAGCGGTGGGACAGTTCAGATGACTGGAATGTTGTCATGGAAGGCTAAGTACCTTTTAGGAAAGAGAGGCCAGCAAGGCAAGGTAGAGGAATTGCACTTTATATAAGAGAGCAACTTTGCCTTGGGAGGGATGATGAGTGAGTTGAGTCCTTATGAGTAACCGTTAAGCAACACGCTAACAAGGGGTACACTTATATGTGTTTACTACAAGCCATCTGCTCAGGAGGAGGAAGGTGATGAGGCTTTCTACAGAGAGATGGTAGTAGCCTCATGATCACATATCCTGGTTCTCATGGAAGACTTCAATGGCCCTGACATCTGCTGTGTGGGCAACACAGCTAAGTTTGCACAGTCCAGGAGGTTCCTACAGATCACTGATGACAACTTTTAGACACAAATGGTGGAGGAGACAACGAGGAGAGTTGTGCTGCTGGACCTTGTCCTAAAAAACCCAGAAGAACTGGTTGGAGATGGCATGGTTGGGGGAAGCCTCGCCTGCAGCAACCGTGAGATGGTAGACTTCAGGATCCTGCGTGGAGGAAGCAGGACAATAAGCAGGACTAAAACCAAGGACTTCAGCAGGGTGAACTTTGGCCTCTTCAAGGTCCTGCTTGGGAGAATCTCATGGGACAGGGCTCTAGAAGGTAGGGGATTCCAAGAGAGCTGGCTAATATTCAAACTTCACTTCCTCCAAGCTCCAACCTCCTGATGCATCCCTATGAGCAAGGAGTCAGGTAAAGTGAGTAAGAGGCCAGCATGGATGAGTAAGGAGCTCCAGTCAAAACTCAGGTAGAAGAAGGCTGTTAGAATATGCAGGGATGCAGTGAGGAAGGCCAAGCTCCATTTGGAAGCTAATCTGGCCAGGGACATCAAGGACACGAAGGGCTTCTTCAAGTACATCATCAGCAAAAGGAAGGTTAGGGAAAATGCAGGTCCACTGCTGTATTAATAGGGTGCCCTGGTGAAAGAGGATACAGAGAAGACAGAGTAACTGAATTACACATTTGCTTTTGTGGAAAGGTGATGGAACAACTCATTCTGGATGTCATTTTGAAGCATGGGGAAGAAAATAAGGTAATCAGGAGTAGTCAGCATGGGTTCATGAAAGGGAAATCATGTCTGACCAACCTGATGGTGTGACTGGCTGGATAGATGAGGGAAGAGCAGTGAACATTTTCTGCCTTGGCTTCAACAAGGCTTTTGACACTGTCTCTCACAGCCTTCTCATATGCAAGCTCAGGAAGTGCAGGCTGGATGAATGCACGGTGAGATGGATCATGAACTGGCTAGATGGCAGATCTAAGAGGGTTGTGATCAATGATGCAAACTTTGGTTGGAGGCCTGTGGTTAGTGTGGTTCCCCAGGGATCAGTACTAGGTTCAGTCCTTTTCACCCTGTTCATAGTGACCTAGATGAAGAGACTGAGTGCGTTCTCAGCAAGCTTGCTGATGATAACCAAACTGGGAGGAAGGGTTGATACAGCAGAAGGTTGTGCTGCCATTCAGTGATACCTGGACAGGCTGGAGGACTGGGCAGAGAAGAACCTAATGAAGTTTAACAAGGGCAAGTATAGGATCCTGCACCTGGGGAGGAATAACCCTAGGTACCAGTACAGGTTGGGGTGGACCTGCTGGAAAGCAGCACTGCAGAGGAGGACTTGGGAGTTCTGGTCAACAACAGGTTGACCATGAGTCAACAATGTTTCCTTGTGGCCAAGAAGGCCAACGGTATTCTGGGGTGCCTTAAGAAGAGTTTGACCAGTAGGTTGCAGCAGGTTATCCTTCCCCTCTAGTTTGACCTGGTAAGGCCTCATGTGGAGTACTGTGTACAGTTCTGGGCTCCCCAGTTTAAGAAGGACAAAGAATTACTGACGGGTGTCCAGCAGCGGGCTGTGAAGATGACTAGGGGCCTAGAGCACCTTTCTTATGAAGAGAGACTGAGAGAGCTGTGTCTGTTCAGTCTGGAGAAGAGAAGGGTGAGAGGGTCTCCATGTTTATAAATACCTCAAGGGTAGATGTCAAGAGGGAGGGACCAGACTCCTTTCAGTGGTGCCCAACAGTAGAGTGAGGGACAGTGGGCACTGACTGAAATGAAGGAGGTTCCATCTGAATATGAGGAAAAACTTCTTTACTTTGAGGGTGACAGAGCACTGGCACAGGCTGCTCAGAGAGTTTGTGAGTCTCCTTCTCTGGAGACATCCAAGACCCACCTGGACACATTCCTGTGTGATCTGCTCCAGACATACCTGCTTTAGCAGGTGGGTCGGACTAGGTCCCTTCCACCCGTAACCATTCTGTGATTCTGTGATTCTGTTTACTGTGTCACTGAGTAAAACAATATTGTCCTGTGGTTTTTGTTAACATGAGGTGACACAACTGGCTACAACCTTTGATTAATTTTATTTGTGTGTCCACAAAATGGGAAATTTTGATATGTACCTTCGTGTGACCAAGCAATGCAACTCAATAATATCTGGAGATAATATGCATCAGAAATCAAATACTACTGGTCATGTTTAGACATTTTGGTCAAAGGGGTCAATGTGGTTGTAAGATAAGTAACTATGGCAGTAAGGTAAATCAGTGAGAATTTTAGAGACTGACTGCTTTCTGAGATCCTCCACCAGCATTCGTCTATGTGGGATTAGAGGGATATTAGATATATATTAGAGGGATATCCTCTAATTGTGTAAGGATTAGTGATATACTTGCCTAGACCTTCTGTGGACATCCTCTCCATGAATAGATTAGATTTCTAAATCAGAACCTGACACTTTTGAACCTACCAATCTCATCTGCCTGCAGCAACAACTTCCAAGAGTTTACAAAGGAATTTGTTAGATTTTGCAAGTTCTGTAATTCTCCATCATTGATAGAGAAGGAGTAGATTTTTTTTCTGTGGAAAGTTTTCTATGCTTTTTCCCATCTACTTTGCAGCTAGCACAGGGTTAAGGCTGATAGATTCCCTAATGGCTTTTCATACACAACGTTTTTCCCTACTAACCTGCTGATGATATTTCGTCTTCTGTTATTTACGCTTTTTCAGATATTATCTGTTCTGGCTAATGCTGTCTCCGTGCTACTGTACTGTAAATGAAAATTGTTCATTACCTGTCTGGAACACTTTTGCGTCATAGTTTATTTGACATGGAGGGAAAATGCATCTTCTGTTTATCTCTTATCAGATTAACTTTGCAAACCTCCTACAAATTTGATAGTTTCATCTTTTTATTTACATTGATGAAATCCTATTATATTTTTGCTTCTAGATATGTTTTGTCTCAAGATTTCTATTTGCAATGTAAAAGTACATCTTTATGATGACAGTGGTGAGACACTAGAAGAGGTTGCCAGTGAAGTTTTGGATGACCCGTCCCTGCCAGTGTTTAATTTCAGGTTGATGGATCTTTGAGCAACCTGATCTAGTGAAAGATATTCCTGCTCATGTCAAGGGGATTGGACTAGATGTTCAGGGTCCCTTCCAATCCAAACTATTCTATCATTTCATGTTTCTGTGATCATAAACATCCCATCTTTCAACATTCCAATAATTTAAAATTGTGTGTGTTAATTTTTATCTTAAATTGTACACCAGAGACATTTATAAAATATCTATAATGGTGCCATGTAAACAGCTGATGCATTAGAAGCAATGGACAACTGCCACATTCATATTAGTAGGAATGTGATTATGCAGCCTGTTTGACTTTTTTGCCCATATGAGGAAATAGTATTGCTTTTTGACAAAATCAGGAGTATGAATCTTGCAAAAAACTCTGTAACAAGTCAATAAGATCTACTTTACCTACCTCAAAAAAACACTGAAACCCATTTTATAGTTACTTCTCATGCATTTTTCAATGCTCTACTCACTTTTTTAAAGGGATGTTTATAATTTATCGTAACTTTCAGTTTAGTAAAACAAAGCAAAATGTACAGGCAAGCAAATAATATTACCATGGCAGAGCATATTCAACCAGTGCTATTGCAGATTTTTCTTACAATGAGTATACAGTTAAGCTACAATCTCACCACTTTTTACTCTGCTCCCACAACCATTCTCAACTGCCATCATAGCATCATGCTTTGTTTCACAAATTTCACGTGCTCATGTATGTACTGTGAGGATTATTTCCCCTGCTTTAAGCTGCTTTATTTATATATCTGAGCAGTTAATTGAATTTGTAGAGGGTGTGATAATACAGATAGCATTGTGACAATACAGACATACATTAATAAAAAGTCATGTAAAGGACAAGTTCTGAGATATAGCAGATGGGTATATAAAATTAAAATTATATCTACAAACACAAAGTTATTTATCAGTTCTTCATCCTGACCCAGTAATTTTGACAATATATTTTTCTTTGCAAAATGTTCATCTTACATTAGTGATAAATTGAGCCAGAACTGCTGTCGTAGTCCAGTACCTAGACCATTGCTGAGTAGAAGCTATGGAAATGTTTGTAGTATAAGACAATATTAAGAAGAATGAACTTTTCTAACTTTTAAAGGAAGATGTTGCTCATATGTCTTGCTCAGAAATACGATTTTATAATATAAATTCTTTTTAGTAACTGTTCTTTTAACTCTTTTAATCCTATAGATGAATATTTGGTCCTGTTAAATTGAACGATTGCTCTTCCAACAGGTTAAACAGGTTAAGGTTTCTTTTTTTTTTCTTTCCTGTCTGACTAAAGACAAACTGTGTTTGAAATTTGATGTTCCTGTGTTTGTTTACCAAACAAGTTTATTTTGTCCGTCAATATGTAAGACAAAGAAACTATTTCTGCTTCAAGTAGTTCTAGGAAAGAGATACTATTGTTTAAAACTCTGAGGTTTGTACCCTTATGTCATGCTCTTCTGAGAAATATTAGGCTTCTGGGATGCATGAATGGACGCATACCTTAAGATTTTCATGCTATCAGGACTTTGCTTTGTATCAGATAAAACCTGAGTGTGTAGTACATGAGTTTTTTATTGTTCTTATAGTAGTATGGCTCATTTGACTACAGTAAAGCACTACGATACATAACAGTGGGTTGTAAATTAATAAATCATAAAAATAAGCAAACCTGTTAGCAGCCTGAAGTGAGTAGCTTTTAAAGCTTTTACTCAAATATCATTTTTTATTAGTTATGAGCCCTGATATCACAGATGATTTCACACAAGCTTAGAACCCCCTATCTGTTTCAATATAATTCCAAAATGATTACTATTGAACCTCACTGAAGGTAAGTGATGTGACTGTAAAAAGCTAGAGCACACATGTTGAAACTTTTGTAACTGCTGCTGCTATATTTATCTATGCCATCAGTGGGTAATCTTTTAATGGTGCTACAGAAAACCATAAGGAAGATGCTGCCAAATCCTTGCTCATGCTGTGAAAGTGACTACGTTAAGCTAATTTTTTTGATGTATTTTCAGGTCACATTGCTTAAGCAATGAGCTTTGCTATTTTGCAGCTGGACCACATGTTTTTTATTAGCCTGATAGAAACAGTGGTGTCCTGTGCCACTGGGCCACTTTTTTTTATAATTCTGTAGGCTGACTAATGATCATAATATAAACATGATCCATCATTGAACTGACTAGCACAGGTGTCAGAACAGAACAGGATTTAATGGAAGGGAATGCCTCAGTCTCAATAAACACTGCCTTAAACTCACAGGCTGTTATTTAGATTGTGAGAATACAAACTGCTGTAGTACCACAGCAAATTAGTCTTCTACTAAAATATTAAAATATAAAGATCAATATTACGGAGATGAAATGTTAATAATGTTAGTAAATGTGAATGAAAATTATTTTGAGCTTAAATTAGATTTTTTTAATTGTTTGATAGCTTACATATAGAAATATTGTAAAACATAAACAATGCTCTTATGTTTTCATGTGTGTTTATAGAGACCTGTAATCTTTCTTCTGACATGTCAATGAGGAATTTTAGATGCTGTAAGGAATTTCTCCAAAACTTGCGTGTACAAAGACACATGTACCTTTTCAAAATGTTTCTCATATTTTAAGAAGCAGAAATCTATTGGATTGATTATGTTGCCCTAGAAAAACATCAGATATACCTAATAATACTTTTAAATGCCAATATTAATAAATAAGACACAGAAAATAAATAATTCAAGGATGAATTCAACTAACACATGAGTTTATTTAATTTTGATTCCAATTTTCAGAAATTTAGGCACTCAAGGATTATGGGGTGGGGGGGAAAAAAAAAGGCAACACAAGATAGTTCTTTACTGCTAAGGTATGCAGGAGTTTTGCAGGGCCCTGAGCTGCAAAAGGCTAGGAATTATATAACCACATATTTTCTTTAGATAAAAAGTCTGTAGCAAGGAAACAGTTGGCTGAACAGATGCTCAGTTAGAAATTGAGAGGTGATGTAAGTTAATCTTCAGAGGTTTAACAGGGTACCTTTTCAGGAATACTAGTTCCAAGAGAGTGAGGGAAGAAGTCAAAGCTCAGGTCAGAGTCATTGTTTGAGCTTATTGTGAAACAGTAAGGAATACCTTTTCAAGGTGTACACAAGGAAATAGTGGCTTTAATTAAGAAAAAAAAAAGTGCAGGAGGAATGTTAGCAGCCTTAGGTTATAAATAAGGCTTAATTATTTATAGAACAGCCTTTCTCATTACCTCTTAAAGGTGATTAAAAAATACGGAGTTCTGGAGCTCAGAAAGGACTTTCCTTTGGTTTCTTTACCAAGTTACAGACCACACATTTTTTCCAACTTGGCATTAAGCAGTCAGAGTGTCTTGTGCAATGATTGCAGGAAAAGGGATTTGTTAAGCTCCAGGCAATTTTAATTTTCTTTCAGTTAAAACAAATAAGGATGAGATAAAAAAAATAGATGATCGCCATCTATTGTAAAGTACCTTCACATCCAAATACTAACATGAGCAGTGTCAGGCTTTGGGTTTTGTTTTGTTTCTACCCTGAGATTTATTCTAGATGCAAAATAATGTCAGGATCATCTTGATCACCAGGTAACTCAACCTATAAAAGAAATTGTATAATTTCAGAATTTTTGTTTTATTTGACCTTCATCATACTTCTTTAACTATAATGCTATATATTGAAACTAGATCCCATAAGATGTGGTGGGCAGAATTTAAATGCATTGAAATGGCTGTAAGAAAAGGAGGAACAGATCTCCTAAAATAAATATAAAGAACTTCTGGATGAATCCTATCATTGGTTAAACATGCATGAAAATAGTGTGACCATCAATAAGCACTTTTTGATCTCTTGAAATCAATACTTAGATTGAAATAATAGAAATAATTTGAATTGAATTTCAAATTTCAAAAGATAGAATTGAAACAATTTCTAACTGAAATAATACATCAGTTAGAGGAATAAGTATTGAAATATTATTTTCTACATGGAATCTATAGCTGCTTCTACTATTCTATTAAAATAAAATAATAATTTTTTTAAAAAATAAGAATGGAAAGGTATTACTTGGTAGTAGACATATGTTCAGGATGGACCAGTTGCCCAGAGAGGTGGTAGATGCCGCATTCCTGCAAAAACATTCAAGTTTAAGGACAGAACTCTGAGAAACCTGGTCTGGTTTAAGAGGTCCCTAGTCATTGTGAGGGGCTTAGACTAGATGACCTTTGAAGGTCCCTTCCAACCCAAACTATTCTATGATTCTAGTGTGAAAAACCTGTAAGAGTTCACGTATGATGTAGCAAGAGAAAAATTTTACTTTCTCATTGTCTTTAGAATTTTCAGGCCACAAAGGATGGCAGAAACAGCTTTGACAGGAAAATAACAGATTATATCTTTGTCATACAATTTCAAGATTTCATGATGCTATTAATAGAGAGCTGGGGCATGTGGCAATGGTTAGAATAAATAAATCAAATTTTTAGTCTGTGATTTAATAGATGGAAACTCTTTGGAATGTTTTAGGAAAGAATGAGTCTCTGTCAGCCCAACATTCATTTCCTAGCCTGATTTATTTTCTCTAAGAATTCTAAAGTTAAAAATCTTTTGAAGTATTTGTGTTTGCTAACCAGCAAAACTTATGTTTGAAAAAAGCTCAGCTTATGCAGACAATAAATAATATGGAAACATAAATTAAATTCCTCTTAAATTTCAAAATGATAGGCAAAACTCACACATACCAGTAGGAATGAGTGCATGGTTTCCCCTACTTCCCAGTGAACTCATTACTGCTGACATTTTAATGATTAATTTGTGCACATGCTGTATATATATATATATATATATATATACACATGTATTATCATAGCTTTTCATAGAGAAAGGTAGCCTACTGTTATAGCAAAACATCTTAAAATTTAGGAACTGGTGGGATTAATATCTCTGACAATTTATTGTTCCTAATGGCTCTTACTTCCAGTGAACTAGATTCAGATGCTCTGTTTGGCTGAAAGAGAAAAAATACATAATACTGTTGCTTTAAAAACCTGATAAAAATCCACCTAGCTAGCAAAATGGCCCTGAAGATCATATGCTTTTGTGCATATTTAAATAATGATTTCATAGCAGTAGCAGAAATTAATCGGCTCAGGACTGCAATGTATTAGTAGGCTGCTGTGAAACAAGATTGAACAATAGCTCTAAGCAATTGCCTTTCTCCCTTGTTTACATTAATATACTGGTTTTTGCCTCTCATTATTTTCAAAGAGAAAAACAAATTAACAAAATACAGGAATCTGAAATATTTCCTGAAAAGATTTGAAAATAGTCTTCTGAAAATACCTTCTAGAGTTCTTCTCACCCATGTGAGCCTTAGAAAATTAATCTGTGCCTTATCAGTGGATGAGATGAGATATTTCTCATCCTTTACGGAGCTGGATTTTCATTCTTTCCCACTAATCTTATGCTTAATGCGGTGTGACTTCACCCATGAATCCACAAAAAATTTACAGATTTACATACACATATAACATTTCTGGGACAAAATGAATAATACTGTATTTCTTTTCTTTTTTTTTTTTTTTTTAAATTAAGATTAGTGTTTCCATCCTGTTTTGATTCTCCAGAAATAATTCTTGAAGGTTTTTATACTTAGAAATGATTATAGCAAGTTTCTGCTGAATAGCCTGCTAAAATAAGAGGCAGGAGAAAGAAAAATGCATATTGAATTGAAGCAACAATACTTTAAAATAATTTGCATTTCTCCTATTTATGTTTTCTCTCTCATTGTCACAAATCTTCATTTAGTTGGTACAGACATTATGATATATATATTGATCATTTGCTCACTGTCTGAGTCTGGACCAGGGGAAAGCTCTTCATATTTCTAGATAATATTAAAACTAGAAAAAGAAAAAGTGGAAATACTCCCAAGACACTTGGTAACGTACAAGTCTCAGTATTCTTTATAATGGGACAATACTGAAACAACCAAACTGTTCTTTAAAATGATGAACACAGAGTAATGTTGTTATATGAGTAAAAAATACTTTCACTAGCTGTGATCCAGTTTTAATGTGTTTATCTCTTTAAATAGTGCAGTGTTTTTCAACAGCAATATTTTTGCTGGTTTTGTTAACACATCCTTATACTCGTGTAGTTTTAGTTTTGGCTTGCTTACATTTTATTCTTAGAAGCAATAAAAGGAAAGGTAACAAGAAGAACAAATTAAAAATGTTAAATAGGCTTTTTACTTTCTTGAAGAACCTCTGTAACTGTAAAATCCAAGAAAACTCATTGCATCGTTCCGTTTGTTACTCTTTTTGTTAACAGCATTCTGAAGTCATTTTAGGAGCAGGTAACTGTGTATCTCAAAAGCTATCCTCTAGCATGTAGGCTAGCAGCACCAAGATTAATTTCCAGTTTATAGTATTTGTTCTTCTAAGCACAACTTTGTTCTGTTTTATTGCATACAGCCTATGCAAAATTGTTTTTAATGATCCCATTGGTCTCTCTTTTTTTTTTTTTTTTTTTTTTTAATCTTCACGTTATGCTCCTAATTCCTTTCTGCAGTGGTGTGGCAGATGCACTTGATCCCCACCCCCAGCCAAACCAACAGCAGTTTGGTCCAGGCTCCAGAGGAGGTAAGGGCCTGAGCCGTAGCCAGGCCAAGAGCTACTTCCAGGAGTCACTCTGCCATTGCTGTCAGAAATGTGTGTATACATTTTTTTATTTTGTCAGGGGGAAATGAAGCTACATTTAAAAAGAATGATACATGAGAACAGCAGTGTCCATGTGCAGCTTTTTAATAGATTTATCATGACAAATTTGTACTTTTAAATTTCTTCCAGGTTTTCTATATCTTGATACCTCTCCTTGTGATGTCTTCATGTCTAATCAAAACCAATAGTGTTCAACCTAGGGACTGAGATGTGATTCGTTATTTTCCTGTGTGGCATGGTGTAGCTGAAGAAGTGTGAAATAAGGGGATGTCCTCTAGCAGAAGCAGAGCAAATTTTAAGGGAACATCATTGCAATGCGATCTCACACAAGTTGTGAAGCTAATCTCAATACTCGCCTAGTTCACCTCCCTTAAAATTATTAAACATTTCAAATTATACCTTCTACTACTAAAATAGTCACTGTACTAGACTTTTCAGGTTTTATACGACTGTTTCGCTAAGTCGCAATGCAGGTCTCAGTGTACTTTAATTTTTTGAATTATCTGTCAACAATCTTATCACTTTATGGTAGTCCTGGTAGGACCCCTTTTCAGCCCAAGCTACTGCTTTTCTGAGTCATTTTGAAATCAGACTACTCTTTTCCACTTCTGTGCTGACAGGCTTCATCTTTTTATGTGTGGTAAACTTCACCAAGGCACTAAATGTCATCTCTTACAAGTTGCTGAAATTCATGCTGACTTTTTTTTTTTTTTTTTTTAAAAAAAAAAGGATAGACAACACCAATTTTTAGAAGAGTCTAGTGTAATATAATGGAAATAACATGGAAGTGGAGGTGGAAAATGAAGAATAAGGGAGAGGAATTTCTGAAAATAGCAACAGAAAGCAAAAAAATAACATTAAACTTGCCATTTTTTTCTGAATAGTTTATCAACTGTTGCTTTATATTCGATCTAATCACTACCTTGAAGATACTGTCCAAATAACCTTGAGCAGATTTGAAAGGTAAAATTGTGGGTAATGAAAACTCTGGAAAATCAGAAGATATGCATTATATACCTCAATATTAATTTCAGCTCTTGGTTGTACACATCTACATTCTGGGATTGAAGAGAACATGCTCAAGATGCTCTGCACTGAGAACTGATGTAAATATTGGAGTTTTCAAGTTCCCATCCAAAACATGTTTTTCAAAGAAAAAAAAATAAAAGTCACATTTGAAAGTTTAGCTTATTTTTAAGCTCAGATATGGCCATAAGTTCCTGGGTCCTATTTTCTTTAGGTTGAGCCATTTGGTTTGTGCATGTTCAACCTACTGAAAGAGAATTCACCTCATTAAAAAAGTTCTCTGGAGTAGATGTTGGAGCATTGGTATGATTTTGCAAAAATGTGTCAAGTTTAAGAGGTTGGAGTGAGAAAATATGTGTAAGTCTGAAAAACTTGAGATGAAAGTAAAAGACCTATTCAGGCTGCCTTAGATGGACAAAATTATTACCTTAGATATTTCAAGTCTGAATATGTCTTGAAGGAGCATGACCACTTTGATTCAGACTCTAAAGGACAAATTTCATAAAATCATAGAATGGTTTGGGCTAGAAGGAACCCTTAAAGGTCGTCTAATCCAACCTCCCCTGCAAAAAGAAGGGACATTGTCACGGTTGAGACAGACAAATGACATGGACCAAATTCTTTCAAGATGAAAGTAATAGGTGCCATTTATTGCTACAAGTGCATTTTTATACAATTCTACCAGTTTATGTGTCTTTTCACTATTGGTTACAAGTTACAGCACTAACATCTGATTGGTTAATTTTTCTATCATCCATGTTATTCTTCTATCCCCTTCTCTCTCATGGGTACATCTCTTCTCTCTCCGGATACTCCTTTACTCCCATCCTTCTCAAGGGTAAATCTTAATATCTCAAGGCTGATCTCTACTCTCATATTTTCTGTCAAGGATTCCACAGACCCGCTGCAGTTTCCCACAGGACATGTTTGACTAGATCAGGTTGCTCAGAGCCCCATCCAACCTGAACTTGAATGTTTCCAGGGATGGAGCATCTACCACTTCTTTGGTCAGTCTGTTCCAGTGTTTCACCACCCTCATTGTAAAAAAAAAAAAGTCCTTATATCTATTCTGAATCTAATCTCTTAGTTTAAAATAATTATTCTTTTTCCTAACACTACAGTCTCTATTAGAAAGTCCTTATTGTACTCCAGGAGTCTCCTGCAACTCACCATGCTAATTTTGCAGTAGATATTGGGGTGGTTGGTGGCCCCCAGCAGGATGAGAGTCTTGCAGTGTGATAAACCCTGTAGCCAGAGTAAGAAGTCTTTGTCAATAGGCTCCCCTTGAGTGGACAGCTTGTAGTAAACACCAACCACAAGGTCCCCTTTATTGCCTCTTACTCATAAGCTTTCAACCTGTTTGTGGCAATTCTTCAGAGACAGTGTTCCACAGTCTATCTCTTGACATAGAGGTCAAAGCCTTTACCCTTAATTCGTCACCTGTGCCTTCTGAACTACTTATAGCTGTTGACAGCCACACTCCAGTCATGGGATTCGTCCCACCAAGTTTCAGTAATGGCAACTATATCGTAGCTTTCTAGCAGTACTGTATCTTCCAAGTCCGGTTTGTTGCCCACATTGCACGCATTGGTGTAGAAACACTTCTGCTGGGCTGTTGTCTGTGTCACCTTTTTAGAGCAACAGACCTTAATTGCTTTGAGGCATTTCCTGGTCTTGCTCTTTTCACTTCTATTAACTCAGGACTCCCTGGCTCATCTCTGTAAGACTTCAAGTGTGCTCCAGTGTGCAAGTCTCAGAGCAACAGGCTGAGGGCCCATACTAACACCCCGTCCCTCTAACCTTGGTATGCTGTTTCTTCCAGTATTGCTGCCCACAACTGGAAGAATAGAGGAAAATATTAACCATAATCCATATTCCTTTACCCACCATCCCAAGGTCTTGAAGTCTTTTTTGATTGCTCTTGCATTATATGTTGCAGCTTCATTGCCACACACATGGGAAAGCAATAATGGGTAATAGCCTGAGAGCTGTATCAGACTAGGAAGTTTCCTAGTGATGTCCTTAAGCCAGGCTCCAGGCAAGTAGCAGACTTCCCTAAGAGGAAGGTCTGTCTGGCATATTGGACCTTCTCTCCCCTTCAGAAGGAAGTCAGTTGCAATTATAACCCTACTTTTCTTCCTTGTAGAGGTTGTTGTGATACAGGGAGTAGGCCTTTCTGACCTTGGCAACACCTCTGGTGTAGATGGACCAACATCCACACCACCAATTGACTGACTTTCCACATCCAGAGCCTCATATCCATTCTGTAGAGGCACCTGGGAAGGCCAA
The DNA here is from genome assembly GCF_963082525.1 of Nesoenas mayeri. NCBI lineage: Eukaryota > Metazoa > Chordata > Aves > Columbiformes > Columbidae > Nesoenas > Nesoenas mayeri. Next base: position 40,085,842 of record NC_137542.1, read on the forward strand.
GTAGATAAGGAGGGGTCCACCTGCCACCTTGAGTGTAGACTTAACTCCATTCATTACTTTACATTAAGCTCCCACCTTTGATTTGATGAGGGGAGGATACATGATCCTGTTATGTTGCCTTTTTTTTTTTTTTTTTTCGCCCAGTGGGTGTTCCTGTTTGTGTCTCAAGGACATCAGAGCACAGTTCTACCAATCCATCTGTTTCTCAAACTCCCTAATGCTCCTTAATCTTTCTACTTCCTGTCCTATCTTCACTGCTGTCAGAGCATAGAGGATATAGCTTTCTGCTGACTATATACCATAGCTAGCTCCTTCTGTGAGGGCAGTGAGCAATTGAACTGACCTTTTGAGCTGGTAGGGTGAAAATGCCCTTCTTACATGCTCTTCTGCAAGAACTGCCATGCAAACTGCCTGCTGCACCACACTATGTTTGTCCTCTCTGTTGGCAGTGCTCCTAGTGACCAGGGCTCCCCAGCTGCTTTGTACAGATATGGAGGTGGCTGCAGTTGCCCTGGCAACACCCAGACCTCCTCAGCATCTCTCCCAAGAGCTGTTTCTGCCTGTCAGGTCTCTCCACTGCCCAGGTGTTTCCCTGCTGGAATGGGTCTAGAGCTGTTTGACTTGACAACTGACTGTTTTAATTACACTATTTTCATTTTGATAGCTGCTTTGAATTAAAAACTAAGACTGTCTTGTGTATTGAAAAGGTCAAAAAGAGAGAAGTTGAATTCAAAGGCTGCGCTTTCTTGACCTTCTGAATTGCTCCCAACACTTGTTTCAGTAACATGATACACCACATGGCCGTTTGAATGTGTCATGTTGCAGTGTGTTAGTTATAGCTATGTACAAGATGTGTAGTTTGAAGTTATACCTAATACCATCCAGCAGTGTCATTTTATCTGATAGTACCTTTTAAGCAATGTGGTTGCAAAGAACATAAATAAGTGTTCTGTTCAACTATAATAACACATTAGTACTATATTGAAGAAAGGTTGTTCTGTAATCAAGTGGAGCACACTTCAGTGTTTGTAGTTTTTCTGATTTCAGAGTTCATACAGAAGAAACATAATTCTTTCAGGGAAGCCCTATATTGTCTCCTGGCTTCAGAAAGAAATCTATTAACATTAAATTCTGATTACATTTGAGCTTAATCAGATAATACTTTTTGGTTTGGTTTGGTTTGTTTTTTTGCCAAAACATAATGTGAATAACTAGAATTATCATTCCTCTTGATGGTTCAGCAACATCATCTGCTCAGGCAAAGCATCTCCTTAGGTGATCTTCTATCTGTTGATTCTATAGGTACATGCTTATGTCTCAACACCTGCACATATATGACATTAAAGTTTTTTTGAGGAGAGCAAATAAAAACCTTTTCTACATTAAGAAAGATGTAATCAAAAATGTAGTATTTTTGCTTCACAGACTAAGTTTTATACAGACAGTAACTTATTAACATTTATGTGAGTGGCAGCTCAGTTTCTATTAGAAATAATTTCGTTTTACATCATCCACTAGGATAAACAATCTTTAAAATACTAAGAATTTTTAAATTAACTCCAACAATTTTAGGTTATACCACAATTGTTGCAAATTATTATCTACTTTATTCTGAAAGTGACCTTGAAATTCTCAATTAACAATGAACAATTTGCTTCTTTCTGAAGATTCACATTCCAGAAATCTTATTGAAAAATTATAAATCCATATCTTTGAAACAATGCAAAATAATTAGTCAAAAGTGAGGTTTTTCTAAGACCTCTACTTCATATAAATGGTTAAGTGAATATAATATACCACCATGTCAACATTACCAGATTTTAAATGTCGAGAATTAGACAATTCTGAGTATTAGGAAATTACTTTTCTAAAAGTATATTGAACGTGAAGTCTATGTTACTTTGAGCATAGCTTTTAAAGACTGTATGAAAAAGCCACAAACAAAATTTTATTCTTTAGCATGTGAAACTTACCAGTAGTTTATCTGGTCCCAAATGCTACTGTTTGACTTACAGTACCTAGGGCACACAGGTCAATTCATACTATCTAATATCCTACCTTTATGGATTCAATAGGTGTACCACTTTCACATTATTTTTATTTTGTAAATGTATAGTAAATTGTAAGTTGAACTGTCATTTATCAATTATTTTTTGCCTATGAAATCTAGATTTTAGTTACACATCAAACTGCTTATTTCTACTTCGATCACTAGAGGTTTGACCAGGCATTTCAGCAACTGCACTTTATGTCATTTTCTGTTGCAGGAAGTAGCAGAAATTACAAAGTCAAGTGAGTGGCAGCAAGAAATTCTAAGTATCAATGTTTCAAGTACTGATATATATCTATTTACATGACATTAAAACGGTGGTATTCTCTCATATAATAATTATTGGTAATTGGATCTATCTAGCCTATAAAGCAGGAGGCAAAGAAGAGCAATACTTATCGTTGAGTAGAGATAAATAAATCAGTTCTGGAGTAAAACAAAAGGCACAAATGTCAACCATAAACTTACTGCGGTTTTTGTTCAGTAAATGTTTTGCAATCTTCATCTTATTTAAAAGCCTGTTTACCTTCAAGTAGCAACAGCTCTCAGAACACCAAGAAAACTGAACTGATTTCAAATACCTTGAAACTTTCACCTACAAGAAGCTCATGAATATCTGGATAAGAAAAGCTAAATAAATTCATAGAATCATTTTGGTTGGAAGAGACTCTCAAGATCATTGATTCCAACTACAAACTAATGCTAGCAGTAAACTGTATCCCTAATAATGTCACCTATAAATCTTTTAAACACCTCTAGGTATGGTGACTGAACCACTTCCATGGTCTTCCTGTTTCATTGCTTCACAACCCTTTCCATGAAAAGTTTTTTCCTATACCCAATCTGAACCTTCCCTGATGCAAACTGAGGCCATTTCCTCTTGTCTTATTGCTTGCTACCTGGGAGAAGAGACAAAACCCCTCAGTACTACAACCTCCTTTCAGGTAGTTGTAAAGAGCAATAAGGTCTCCCCTCATCCTCTTTTACTCCAGGTTAAAAGGCCTCAGGTCCCTCAGCTGCTCCTCATAAGATTTGTGTTCCAAGCCCCTCATCAGCTTTGTTGCCTTCCTCTGAACTCCCTCTAGAACCTCAATGTCTTTTCTATAGTGAGAAGCCCAAAACCGAGCACAGTATTCAAGTTGGGGCCTCACCAGTGCCAAGTACAGTAGAACAATTCCTTCCCTAGTCTTGCTGGCCACACTGTTCCTGGTGCACACCAGAATGCTGTTGACCTTTTTGGCAAGCTGGGCACACCGCTGACTTACGTTCAGCCAGCTGTTGATCAACACACCAAGGTCCTTTTCTGTCAAACCTCTTTCCAGCCACTCTTCTCCAAGCCTGTAACATTGCACGGGGTTGCTGTGACCCAAGTGCAGGACTCGACACTTGGCCTTGTTAAACCTCATACAGCTGGCCCCGGTCCAATGATCCAGCTTGTCCAGATCCCTTTGTAGAGCTTTCCTACCCTTAATTAACACTCCCAACCAATTTGGTGTCATCTGCAAACTTACTGAGGTGCACTCAATCACCTTGTCCATATAACTGATAAAGGTATTAAATGTAACTGGGCCCAATACCATACCCATACCCTCGGGAACACCACTCATGACCAGCTGCCAACTGGATTTGTCTCTGTTCACCACAATTCTTTGTGCCTGGCCATCCATCTTGTTCTTTACTCAGCAAAGGTTACACCCATCCAAGTCATGAGCTACTAGCTTCTCCAGGAGAATGTAATTCCCCAGATGCTCCCTTCCAGCCCTTCTTGTAGATGGGCATCACATTTGACAACTTCCAGTCATCTGGGACCTCCATGATTAGTTAGGATTGCTCATAGATAATGGAAAGTTGCTTGGTGATCACCTCCTTCAGTACCTTTGAATGGATCCCATCTGGCCCCATAGATTTGTGGGTGTCTAAGTGTTGTTGCAGATTGCGAACCATTTCCCCTTGAATTGTTGAGGCTTCATTTTGCTCCCAGTCCCTGTCTTCAAGCTCAGGAGTCTGTGTGCCTGAAGCACAGCTGGTCTTACTATGAAAAACTGAGGTAAAGAAGGCATTTAGTACCCCAGCCTTTCCCTCATCCTCTGTCACTACAGGTGGATCGTAGATAACATTTACCAGTTCAGACTATTCTTCTTTTTCATCATTATATGATTCTTAAACGGTTAAAAAGAAAGATGTGAGCAATCTCTTTTCACAGAAGAAAACCAGTATACGTAGTTAAACCACATTTAGACCAGAAGAATTTGGGGATAATTCTACTTTGTAAAATCACATGTTTTGTTTTAATTTTACTGCAACTATTTTTTAGGTGTACTTGTATGAAGGGGTTTTGATGCATTTGCAATTGAAACGAACCCCATCATCAAGGAAATTGATTATATCAGTGGGTTCATAGAACCCCATTTTGGTCCTAAATATACCTGTTGATTTTCCATTCCTTCCATGGAATGATTCCACTCAAACAAAGAGGCTATGCCAGCTGTGTAATTTACCCATTGCCTTTAATAGGAGCTCTATATGTGAAATGTTGCTCAGATGTCTTTGAAGCATATGAAATATTTTGGAGGCATAGGCGAGGAAGGATAGGATATGGGGTAGCCATGTCAGGGAAGGTATTGATTGTTTGGAACCTGAGGAGGGCGATGGTAGGGTTCAGTGTCTATGGGTGACAATCAAGGGGAAGGGCAACAAGGCAGACATCCTAGTGGGGATCTGTTACAGATCACCCAAACAGGATGAAGAGGTAGATTAAATATTTTGGAGGCACCAGGGAGAAGTCTCCTGATCGCTAGCCCTTGTTCTTGTGGGGGACTTCAACCTGCCAGATGTCTGCAGGAAATACAACACAACAGAGAGGAAGAAGTATAGGAGGCTCCTGAAGTGCATGGAAGACAACTTCCCAACACAGCTGGTTAGGAGCCTACCAGGGAAGGAGCCCCACTCGATCTGTTCTTTGTAAACAAAGATGGACTTGTCCATAACATACTGGTTGGAGGTCACCTTGGGCATAGTTATCACAAAATGATTGTGTTTTCTATTCTTGGAGAAGTAAGGAGGACGGTCAGCAGAACTTCTGCTTTGAAGTTCTGAAGGGCAGACTTCAATCTGTTTAGGAGGCTGGTTGGCGTGAGTCCCTTGGGAGGCAGTCCTGAAGGACAAAGGAGTCCAGGAAGGCTGATCTCTCTTCAAGAAAGTAATGAGAGGCACAGGAGCAGGCTCTCCCCATGTACCAAAAGGTGAGCTGGTGGGGAAGAAGACCAGCCTGGCTGAATAGAGACCTTCAGCTGGAACTCGGGAATAAAAGGAGTATTTATAACCTTTGAAGAGAGGAGGAGGCTACTAAGGAAGAATACAAGAATTCTGTGAAGTTATGCAGGGAGAAAATTAGAAGGCCCAAAGCCTGACTACAACTGGCCTAGCTACTGCTGTGGAAGGCAATAAGAAATGTTTCTATAAATATGTCAGCAACAAAAGGAGAGCTAAGGAGAATCTCCATCTTCTGGTGGATGCGGTGAGAGAAAAACAGGTAAAGGCTGAGGTACTAAATGCCTTCTTTTCTCCAGTCTTGAATAGGCAGAACAGTTGTGCTCCAGGCACCCAGTCCCCTAAGCCAGAAGACAAGGATGGTGAGCAGAATGAGGCCCCAATAATCCAAGGGGAATTGTCAAAGTTGGCAAACATGATGCCTATCTATAAGAAAGGCCAGAAGAAGGATCCAAGGAATTACAGACCAGTCAGTTTGACCTTGGTGCTGAGGAAAGTCATGGAGCAGACAACCCTGAGTGCCATCACATGGCACATACAAGACAACCGAGCAATCAGGCCTGGTCAGCGTGAGTTTATGAAAGGCAGGTCCTACTTGACTAACCTCCTTCTTTGACAAGGTGACCCACTCAGTGGTTGAGGGAAAGGCTGTGGATACTATGTACATAGATTTCAGTAAAGCCTTTGACATTGTATCCCACAGCTTCTTCCTGAAGAAGCTGGCAGCTCATGGCCTGGAGTGGTGCACCCTTTGCTGGATAAAGAACTGGATGGAGGGCCAGGCCCAAAGAGTTGTGGTGAAAAGAGTCAAATCCAGTTGGCAGCCAGTCATGAGTAGGGCTCCCCAGGGCTCAGTATGGGGGCCAGTTCTCTTTAATACCTTTATCAATGATCTGGATGAGGGATTGAGTGCACTCTCAGTAAGTTTGCAGATGATACCAAATTGGATGGGAGTGTTGATCTACTTGAGGGCAGGAAGGCTCTACAGAGTGATCTGGACCAGCTGGATCATTTGATTGAGGCCAGTTGTATGAGCTTTAACAAGGCCAAGTGCCAAGTCCTGCACTTGGGTCACAACAACCCCATGCAAAGCTACAGCATTGCCAGCTTGGTGAGGAAGGTGGTTGTCCTGTTCTGCTCTTCACTGCCGCAGCCTCACCTGGAATATTGTGTGCAGTTCTGGGTGACACACTATAAAAGAGATATAAAGCTACTGGAAAGTGTCCAGAAGAGGGCTGCAAAGCTGATTAAGTGTTTGGAGAGGAAGTTGTATGAGGAGTGGCTAAAGTCACTTGGTTTGTTCAACCTGGAGAAGAGGAAACTGAGGGAAGACCTCATTGTGATCTACAGCTACCTCACAAGGGGAGGAGGACCGGCAGACACCAATCTCTTCTCTCTAGTAACCAATGACAGTACCCAAGGGAACGGCAGGAAGATGTTCCGACGGAGGTTTAGATTAGATATTAGGAAATGGTTCTTCACCCAGAGGGTAGTGGAGCACTCAAACAGGCTCCCTAGAGAGGTAGTCATAGCCCAAGCGTGACATTATTCAAGAAGAGACTAGACAACACCATCTGATATTTGGTATGAACTATGGGATTGTCATATACAGGGACAGGAGTTGGACTCGATGATCTTCATGGGTCCCTTCCAACTCAGAACTTTGTATGATTCTATAGGTTTGGGGAAGAGTGGCTGGAAAGATGCTTGATGTTAAAGCATGTGGGGATATTGATCAACAGCCGATTGAACATGAGCCAGCAGTATGCCCAGTTGGCCAAAAAGACCAATAGCATCCTGGCTTCTGTCAATAATAGTGTGGCCAGCAGTACTAGGGAAAGGATTGTTCCACTGTACTTGGTGTTGATGAGGCCCCACCTGGAATACTGTGTTCAGTCTTGGGCCCCCCACTATAGAAAAGACATTGAGGTGCTGGAGAGAGTTCAGATAAGACAGGTGAGTGGTCTGAGCACAAGTCTTATGAGGAGCAGCTTGGGGAAATGGGGTTGTTTAGCCTGGAGGAAAGGTTGCTGAAGGGAGACCTTATTGCTCTTTACAACTACCTGAAAGGAAGTTATAGCATCGATTGTGTTGGTCTTTTCTCTCAAGTTGCAAGTGAGACAACAAGAGGAAATGGCCTGAATTTGTGCCAGGGAAGGTTCGGATTGGATATTAGGGAAAAGTTCTTCATGAAAAGCATTGTGAAGCAGTGGAACTGGCTGCCCAGGGAAGTGGTTGAGTCACCATCCCTGGAAGGTGTTTAAAAGGCATATGGATGAGTTTCTTAAGGACATGGTTTAGTGCTAGAGTTAGGTTATGGTTGGACTTGATGATCCTAAGGGTCTCTTCAAACCAGAACGATTCTATGTCTCTTTAAGTCTATGATTCTACAATATGACTAGCTCTGAATGGAACATAACATAGGCATAATGGTGTGTACCAGCATTACATCTTTACTCTCTTCAAACAGTACCAACTGAGGGATAGCATCTTTCTCAAGCAGTGTGTACATACTGAATGATCCCATTGTAACCAAATGGAATTATGGTTTCTTACCATATTGCCATTACTTTTATAGTATTGTGGAGTTGTCCTTATTGGAATTGATATTTCATCAGTCTTCCATGCAGTGTAAGTAATATTGATTACCTCTCACCCACAGCTTGCTTGAATAACTCTGTCAAATTTTTCATATGAAACTCAACTAAATTTATTAGGGTCTTATAGCATGATGACCATCTTCTCTCTGGATTTGTTTGTTTGTTGATTGGTTGTTTCCTTGCTTGTTTATTTTTTATTTTACTTAACTTCCTTGATTATTTTTTTTTAATGTTGTCTTGCATAAACATTTAACAACTCTGACTCTAACCACTGGTTCTTTGTCTTAAGTAGGAATTCTTCACGTTGGCTACCTCATCACCAGTTTATCAAAACTGGTTAACCAGTCTAATCTGTAAATCATGTGGTGTTTAGTTTAATGCTCCTTAGATAACTGCAGAGTGTAAAGTTTTGGAGAAGACTATTACAAACTTTTATAATATTGCTAGTGTAATTATGGTATACAAATAGATGTAGCATGGCTGCAACATCTGTGTTGAAAAGTCAGTTATTCCCTCGTCATACAAGTAATGGATTTTTTACTAATCAAAATGTTCTGCTACGTTCACTAAAAAAAAGTGCTCATGGTTTTAAAACATGCATTAACCACAAGTAAGTACTTTGCCAGTTGTGCACATATAGTATGATGCACTTATTTTAATTTTCCATTCCATGTTAAATGCTGAGCGTTCTAATGATTTCCTCTTTCATTCCTCCACGAATGCAGTTAATGTTCTGTGTGACTCAGCATTGGCCTTCACTTTTGCTTGTCAATGAGTCCTCTGATAAAAATGATATCTGGACATAGGGACACAGAAAACATTCTAGTACATCTGGACTGGTAGCATATTAGATAAAAAATCTGTTCTGCTTTTTAAAAAACTCATTTGATGTATTTTAGAAACCACAGATTATACTCTGGAAAAGTAATTTTGATGTCTAGAACTACTTTAGTTTTGAGTTGAGCATATTGGAACTTTTTTTTCCTAGGTAAAAGAAACAGTGAATATGAAGCTTCTGAAAACTGAGACGTGACATATTATCTGACTTGCCTTCTTCATTTGTCAAGTTACTTGGCAACATCCTGTATCAATGCTACACATGATTAAGTGTCAATTCCAATTAAAACTTGACTAGTCTATTTTATATTCTAATTTTCAGTATGACCCTATGTGAAATATGCCGTAGCTTATAACTTGTCATTATAAAGATGATTGTTTATCATCCCCGTGATATTTGTAAAACCAAGTATCACTAGGAAAACAAATATTAAGCAACATAAGGAATTAGGTCCTCTAAGTGAAGTTTCTAGTTCTCAGCATACTGAAAATTAAACAATTAAACAGTATAGAAGCAAATAAATAAGGAGTATAAGGGCCAATAATTCACAAAAGAGAATCAAATTAATAATAAACATTTGACAGCAGCACTGTTAAAGGAAATACAACATCTCTGTGTTACTGCAACATCATATATTTGCCACCTAACATTACCTTGTCTCAAATCAGTTTCAGGAAGTGATGTTAGCATCAATCACATTAATTCAATATTGCATGTAGAAACTGAAATTCTAATTTGTGTCTTAAACTTGTTTAGCTGTTTGTTTGTCCAGCTGCTATTTATTTCACATTTGGTGCAGCTTTGATCAAATGTTTGTAACAGCATTTGTGCTATCAGTTTAAATGCTGACAGACACACTGGATGCAGGGTATACACTACTGTAGGTGACCTGCCTAAAGTTTATTTTACAGGAAATGTAAAGCCCATAGGTCACAGAAGTCTGTGTTTTCAACTTAAATTTTGGTTGAGATACTAAAAAAATAGGTATGTAGCCCTTGTGTCTGGTCTGTAGATATGTATTTTCTGTAAGAGATTTTTGAGGTTGTCACAGAACACCAGAGAGTCATGAAATAGGGAAAGAGGCTTTTTATTTCTCATGATATCTTCCTGAGAAGAGGAAAAAAAGGAACGAAGGAAGGAAGGGAGGGAGGGAGGGAGGGAGGGAGGGAGGGAGGGAGGGAGGGAAGGAAGGAAGGAAGGAAGGAAGGAAGGAAGGAAGGAAGGAAGGAAGGAAGGAAGGAAGGAAGGAAGGAAAGGAGGGAGGGAGGGAGGGAGGGAGGGAGGGAGGGAGGGAAGGAAGGAAGGAAGGAAGGAAGGAAGGAAGGAAGGAAGGAAGGAAGGAAGGAAGGAAACCTCATGTCTTAAAACAAAGTTATCAGAAACTGTAGCAGGAGACTGTAAGGTACTGCAACAATAGAAATCTGAATGTCATGCTTGTTTTATGGAATTGTAGGGTTAGAAGCAGAGAGGCCTCTGGAATGCACTTACTTTGGTACCTACCTGAGACAGTGACTCAGAAAGAAATACACATTTCTACAGCTGTTTAATTTTTTTTTTCTGACGCAAAATGAAGAGAGAGAAATGCTCTTAAGATCTTGTTACTACCACAGGAGGAGTAAAGACTGTGAAATATCCATGCTCCATCCACATGAAAGCCATTTTTTTAATCATTTTTTTCAAAGACAATTTCTTCTTTAGAGCATACTGAAGTGTTACCTCTTCACAATCAGGATAATATTGTAAGCTTTTATTTTTCCTTTTTACTACCCGGTCACTGAATAATGGAATTGCTGTGAGTTATAGTCCTCAAGGCATGTGATTCATGGGAACTGACCCCAGGGCAAGCTGGTGTCAGCCAGGGCAACCCCATCGGGCACCTCCATGAGGATGGGGATGAGCCAAGGCTGGGATGGGACATGGACATATGTACCAGACAAACAGTGACCATGGGCAGACAGGGGAATGGCTGTGTGTGCGATCTGCCCCTCCAAACTTCAATGATTCAGGAAAGAAGTGGCTCTAGATATGACTTAGGTAAGCTTACGTTACTCCTTTACTCCATGTATGCTGGCCGTGTGTTCCCTCAGCTGTTTATGCTTGTGCTGTGCTAGATAGGTCTGTTTCTCTCCAGCTGCCTGCCAGCAAGCTCCAGGCATGGGAAGCCTGTGGGATCAGGGCCGGACAGCTGTGGAGAGCTATGAGTCACAGCAGCTGCAATTATGCTTCTTGCGTTTGTGCCCGGCTTCTGAAGGATATGGTGGCTGTCCTTGGATGCATATGCTGTGGCATACTTCTGCCCAGCCACAAACATGCAAGAGTTCTTTTGTGGCACCACAGTCCTTTTACCAAGAAAAAGGAGACAAAACCATTATGCCTGGTATATTCTGCTATGTTATAAATAATTCTTTGTTCATTTATACATTCAACATAACCTTTGCTTTAGAATCTTTACTCTTTTCTAACTTAATTGAAAATTTTCTTTATTTGAACAGGGCTGAGATTTTTCTGTGTATTGCGAATAAACACTACTGTTCTACACTAACTGGCAGAGGGCAGTAGTGCATCTGGAAACTAGAACAGACATATTTACCTTAATTACATCTGTCTAAATTAAGGGATTATGTTCTAAGGTGACAGTTGTCTTATAGATACCAGAGAAAGAGAGAATGAAAGTGCTTCTAAATAGGCCTACCCCAATAAAACTGTGGAAAACATACATTTTTTTTCCTCTGAAGTTAAACGGAAAGCAGTCTTTAATGTGTGGTTAGTTTACTCACCACCAAGAAAGAGAGTCCATTACCCTTTCCCCGACTGACTAAAGACAGTAGCTCAAGAAAAGGGTGAATGGAAACAAGTCCGCACTCGAGGTAGCAGGCAAAACATCCCCTTGCCCACCCCACCCTCCCAGGTGCCTCTATACAACAGGTATGAGGCTCTGAAAGTCCAGTCAGTGACTGATGAAAACAGAGGACCATCTACACCACAGGTGCTCACACAAACTGGAAGGCCTACCCCCCATGTTACGACCATCTCCACAAGAAAGAAAAGAAGGGTTATAGTTTTAGGTGACTCCATTCTGGGGGGTATGAAAGGTCCAATATGCTGGAAGGACCCTTCTCTTAGGGAGGTCTGGTGCCTTCCTGGAGCCCAGGTTTAGGTCATTGCCAGGAAACTTCCTGGATTGGTATGGGCCTCTGACTACTACCCATTACTGGATTTTCATGTGGGTGGCGGTGAGGTTGCGACCCATAATCCATGGGCAATTAGAAGAGACTTCAGGGCCTTGGATTGGTTGCTGAGGGAATCAGGTGCACAGGTTATTTTCTCCTCTCTTCTTCCAGTCATAGACAGTGACATTAGCAGAAACAGGTGGGTGCACTCTATTATTGCATGTCCAGTTGTAAAAAATGTTATTTATTTTTAATTCTGTTGTTATACTTACCCACAGAGAAGTTTATCTTAATGTCTCACTTCATCTAATGCCAAAACAGACAACACTTAATGTTTTTCTTCTGCATAAGTGCTTGTCTTGAGCATAAAACAGACTTATTTGTGTTGTATTTAAGGGTGGCTCTGCCACCAAACTTTGTATGTTTTCCACAGCAACTCAGCTGACCTGAAACCTTTGTTATGAGGTCTGCTGTCTGCAGCACTCCACTGTAACTGACTGCAGTTTCTGTTTCAGTTATAAAAAAGGGGGGTTTAAAAGACTGTGCCTTTGAGTTATTTAATTCAATTGAATTGTGTGCTGCTTCTAGCTTTCTATTTCTGTTCAATTACCTATTGATCATCTAAAGCAGCAGAATAGTTTTCTGAGGGGAATTTGAAGGTTAGATAGATAGGGAACAGACAGAGTAGGACTTATGTTACTTGGATAGTTATCAGGAATTGCTTGAGAATGAGCTATTTCTGATGATAGTTGACAGCAAATTACAAAGTCTACTATTTCAAAATTAACAACATTCTGACAGGCAAGAAACAGTTAATTTGTGTGCGGGAGCATCCACAGATTTAGGAACCACAATTTTCCTAGCATTTGGTTTGTCTTTGTGTTGTGGCTTTTTACAAACCCCCTTTTGTAGTGGCAAAATACTAAAATTGCTTTATACCTAGAAAATGTGAAACTACACTGTGTCTATCTGGCATAGTGCAATTTTGTTCAGTGCAAGTCTCTGTTGATTTGCACAAGTCTAACCACAAATTACTAAAGTAGTGGTGACTGCTACTAACCTACTTTGATCTGGGGAAAAAAAAAAATCAGTCACTGGCGTTGCTCTCCCTATGAGTTTTCATATATTTTTGTTGTTGTTACTGTTCTTGTTGTTTTCTTAGCTTTCTGTCACCTTTTCTTTTGTGAGTTTTGGGATTTTTTCCTGCTTTTTGAAAGGTAATTGAATTAGTGTTTTCCCATTATGTTTGACAACTAGACAAAGTGAGAAAAAAGGGTTACTTTTAAGTCTCTCTAGAGAAAAGTCTGACCTTATTCAGCTGCTAAGCACCACATTTCTGGATCTCTCCAGTACTTAATTACACCTAACTCTGTGAACCAAGAGGCAAACATTCTTATATTTTGCCCATCTTATAGCTTTACACCCCACATAAATTTTGATACTGAATTAACAACTAAGGCTGGTGTTGAACAAATTTTACATAATTTTTCATTTATGCTGCTGCTGCTGCTGCTGCTGATGATGATGATGATTATTATTATTATTATTCCAAATAATTACTAAAAAATTAATTACTACCCACTAAGTTTGGTTGGTTGGTTGGTTTGGTTTCCAAAAAAAACCCAAAAAAACCCAAAAACCAAAAAACCAACCATCAAGTAAAATTGCTTCTGTTTCTATTACCCTGTGTAGGAGAAAAATTCAATATGGGCTCATAAATCACATTAATAGCTTCAGTCAAAATCCAACTATGAAAATTAATGCTAAAATAATTCCTCTTTTTAACAATGGAATTAAAAAAAAAAAATAATATGAAACCTTATTTAAAGAATATTTACAGAACAAAAGCCTAGTTCTGGATGTCCTATGCACCTGAATGCATGAAGCCATGCATCAATATGCGTAGTTTCACTGGTAGTGGGAAACTAACTGTATACTGGAATTTTCTGACCTGGTCTTGGCTCATCTACAAAAACCTGTTGAGAGGTTACTGAGTGGGCCATCTGCAGCACATGTTCCACAAGGACATTCTGAGGTGTGACGCATATGTTTCTGCAAGTTTAATTATATATATTGATAATGGAGGCTATTCTTTTGTCTGCACAGGAATGTTTCTTTGACTGAATCTCCTTCCTTGAGTTCTTCATGGGCTCATTATTTTGCTAGTCTTTTTCTTCTATTTTCTTCTTTCTTTCTGTCCAGTTCTTTTATCTGTTCTCTAATTTTTGGATTGTTGTTGCCTGTACAACCTTCCTTCTAATTGCTTCTATCAAATGCTTAGTTCATGTAGAAATCAAACTTTCTGAGTTTAACTTTGGTAAAAATAAATTGGTTCCCTACTCTGGAAGGGAAAACCACAGTACTAGATAATGAACTTGCACTGGCTACTCAGATTTGACATTCCAATTTATACATATATATATATATATCTATTAATATACTTATATATATATATTACCTAACAGGGACAGGGCTGCTGTTACAAAGACTCAATTGGCAAGGGGTACAGTCAAAATGCACAGATTGATTAGTTTTCTCTCCAAAGCCCATTATCTGCTTTGAAGACCAGTTCGTTAACATGTCCTGTTTCTACACTATAGAAGCTTGTGAAGGCTGCTGAAGCTATAAAGAGTAATTTTTTAAACATTCCTGTAGATCTGTTTAAAAGCAAAAAACTTCTCAGCAGAAAGCTGAGCTTTCTGAGGCATTCCAGAATATGTTGAAAATGATTTTGTTGTTGTCATTCCCGTATGTTGCTGTCATGGAGATCTATTCTTTGAAAAACAAACAAACGAACAAACAAACAAACTTTTTTAGGAAGTATTAAGCTTCTGTAATGAAAATTACATACAGATGCAGACATGCACATATCTACTGAAATTAGTCTTCTGAATCAGTTTTCTTAGTTTTAAGCAGTGGATTTTACATTCTTCTGTCCCTAGTGTCTTATAAATATTTCTACAGCATGTAAGTAGATGTGCTTATTCTAATTTAAAGTGCAGTAATATAGTCTTCTTTACCATGGTCATTTAAAAACAGAGTTTTAATACTCCACAAGCAAAACTTTTGCTACTGAAATCAACTATCTGAAGATTGATCTTGCAGTTATAAATCTTACAAGTGGAACTCAATAGCTCAAATTAAGGTACACCAATTACACAGTAACTGCTAAATGAATAGTATATAATTTAACAATTTGCTTAGGAGTTCAGCTCAGATTTTGATGTCTCTAATTATGGAGAGACCAGTTCACCAGGGGGTAAAATGGCAATGTTGATCATAAAACTGATAACTGTCTAAAAAAGGGTTTAGAACACTTATCTAAGTATTGAATGCATTTAAAGATATATTTTATTCTAAATTTCAAACTAAATTTTTTTCTCCTAATTTTCTTTAGCATCATTTCAGAGAGGTTTTTCTTCCTTGATTCCAATATATTTTTAGTTCTTTGTTCATTTTCACAGATGACAAGTAATTACATAATTTGTACAGAAAAAAATTATGTAGTCCAACAACATTGTGGCTCTAGAGAAAGATGATGAAAGTCAGCTGAGGACTGTCATTCACATTTTCATTTTAGCAATTAGGAGATCTGAGCACTTAAAATGCAGTTAAATAACAATGTCAAAAATTCTGGTTTGTATCGATACCTAGGAACACTCAATTTACATGAGAAATTATGATTAATAAAAATAGACAGGTATGTAAAATAATAGCAATAAACAGGTAGTTAATTTGAAAGCTAGGGAAATTTAGATGAAAACCTAAAATTATTGAAGACAACACTTTGGCCCGTCAGAATCCAAAAGAAGTGTGTCACAGTGGGAACAAAGTATTATAAATTACATAATAAATTACATAACTGCAATAGAAGAAATGTATAAAAATATTAATCAGAATGTAATGGAAGATGAGATTCTAAAAAAAAAAATGTTATTTTTTTGAAAATGAAAGGTTAGGTATTCACATGTTGTTACGCTAAGCAAGCTTTGCTACTACTTTATAACTTGGAGACATTCTCACACAGGAACAGTTAAAGTGGAATAATTTCAGTGTGTTCCTGCTCCAGCAGGGGGACTGGACTAGATGATCTTTTGAGATCCCTTCCAATCTCTAATACTCTGTGATTCTGTGATTCTGTGATTGGCCTACTTGGCCACAAGAGCACATTGCTGACTCATGGCTATTCTGCTGTCCACCGGGACCCCCATGTCCCTTTCCCCTACACTGCTCTCCAACAGGTCATTACCCAACTTATACTGGAATCTGGGGTTGTTCCTACCCAGATGCAAGACTCTACACTTGCCCTTGTTATATCTCATAATTTTTTTCCCCACCCAACTCTCTAGCCTGTCCAGGTCTCACTGGATGGCCGCACAGCCTTCTGGCATGTCAGCCACTCCTCCCAGCTTGGTGTCATCAGCAAACTTGCTGACAGTGCACTCTATCCCCTTATCCAAGTCGTTGATGAACAGTACTGGTTTCTTGTATTTTCTGATAGTCTTTTATACTAAATATTAACCACAGAGTCTCAGAAAACAGGTACACTTCCACTCTGTTTATCTCCACATTAAGAATTATGAAAAAGTTAAGAACATTTCTAAAGTACTACAAATAACTAGAAAGATGTATGAAAAACTGAGCATTAGGTCTCAAGTAATTGCTTAAAAAATAAATATAAGTGGAATATGGGAATATAAAATAAAGATACAGGACCACCAGTGCAGAGCAATAGTCCTTAAAGATACAGACAGGTACTTCTTATTTTCCCACTTACGGATACTCATTTTCTTGTTTGTTTAGATGTTCACAGCACTAGGTCTGCAGTAGGATTGTGTTGAACCAAGATTGTTGGAATTGTAAGAACTGCTTGGAAGATTCATTCAAACAATGCAGGAATTATCTTCAAAGAGATAAAGATTATTCTTGATCTTTTCCAGCGCAGTAAGGCTGCCGAGTGAGGTCACTGGGATTTCAGCGCATTTACTACTTCTTCTAAACGGACTTCTTGCATTTATCTTCAGTTTTCATGTTCTTACTGGCACTAAATTGTAATAAAATGTTACACTGCCAAACTGCCAGCAATCTACTGAATAGGATGTAGTTGTACATAATTACCTGGATCTTTTTATACCTCCATATATCTCATATTTCTTTTCTCTTGTTAGTGCCTTCAAGTCCACAAATATCTTCTCAACCTTCTCTATGCCTTCTGATTGTCAGACTATCAACATTTTTATAAAGTCACTAGTAGAGAGAGAGAAATTTCCTTGATTTCAGATAATTTTGCAATTATTTTTGTTTTGATAACCCGTGGAAACTATTCCCTTTCATAATCTCATAGTACTGTCAAACATGAGTCAGATAATTAGTTCTCCAGCTGTACTCCAAGTTTTATTCTCACTGAATTTTTTTCAAGGATTTAACCTTATTTCCCCAGAGCCCCATCTCACTGTGGAATACTGTAGAGTCTTTGAAAATACTTTAGTTGATGATGTAGGTTTTTTAGGGGGCTTTTGAGATGGAATAGCTATTTTAGCTATTTTTATTTAAGTGTGCCATATCAGTATACTTTTTTTTTTTTTTTTTTAACCTTCTGTTCCTTCCAGGAGATGATTCTCATAATTCTGGAATTTTCTTGAATATTAAGATCATTTACTGACTCTTTTGATGGTACATGATTCTGACAAAACAAACAGCTGCAGTAAATTTACTACCATTTCCCTTATCACAGCTTTTCCTGCAAGTTTTTCCATGGCAACCCACTTGAAAGTTTCCAAATGCAGATCACATTCTCATAACTTTTTAATATTTTTCAAAACTTCAGAGATTCTCTTTTTCAACTGTCTATTTATTTCTCTATTCCAAGTTTCGTATTCAGGTAAAGATATTACACTAATTTCTTAGCTCCAAAATTTAGATAAGTAGAAAAGTGCTTAAATAGAGGATTCACTTTTGACTTGTTTATGTTAGCATTAGTTCTCCTGATAGGTGGATCTATCAAGCCCACAGAAATACAGAAGTCCTTCTACCATATTAAGAACATGCAGTTTCTAGGAAGGAATAATGCTTTATTAGATACCTTTTACTAAAAGCTTGGAAATTAGAATGTTGCAGCTTAAATAGTAGGATGGGCTTGAGAAGCTAATTGTGTTTGAGAAGCTTATTTGTGCTACATATAATACAATAGCTCCTTCCACACCTTAATATTGAAGAATAGCAATGAGTATCATCTTTTCAAATAAAGAAAAAAAAATAATCAGTGATTGTGACTTTTATATCTGGTTTCAAACACTCTACATCACTATGAACACTGAAGTAGATTTAGCCCTTAACATTGTCTTGATAGGATCAATCTTATTCATACAAGAGGAGTTATCAAAACTCAGGGTGCAGTATGTAATGTTTTCATGCTTCACAATCACAGTTGATACATGTGGCTATAAGTTACATTTCATTTTATAAGTAGAAGGATTCTCTGTTGACAGTAAGCAAAATAATATTATTGTGATACTTTGATTGTATTAGAAAGGTTTTGGAACTAGTTTTAATGGAAAAAAAAAATTGCTAAATGTGTTGAAAAACAGAGGATGTCTTATAAAAAAAATGCGTGAATTTGTCTCTCTTCCATATTGCTCTTGATTTTGGATTAAATTAATTCAAGCAAGGTAACTGGAATACTCAAATATAACCAGTGTGAAGATTATAAAGCCTCTTTAAATGTCTTGATCAAAGATGCTGGCAAGTTTAGATGTTATATTTGTGGGTTATACACATGATACTAGAACCAGCATCTGCCTAAACAGCTAGTAAAGTCAGAACTTGACTGTGAATAAGGAAGTATTTTAAGACGACTTTCTAATGTATTCTTGACTTAATAACAGTATTTATTTATTGAGGACAAAGGTTCTCAGCAGACATAAGCTACAATACTTACAGATAATTACCTGTGTTTAAACTACTAAAACTTGGACCACTAGATCAAATTAAATATTTAGAAGTTGAATAATATTGTTTAAAAATATATAGTTTAGTGGCAGTATCTTTAGAGATATTTCAATTTTTGTAATTTACTGAGACTTATCCTTATTTTACATATTACATCATCATAATTTCAATGTATTCCTTTGTGATTTAAGTGCTGATTACGCTCACTCCCACATAGTATTGTTTATGTAAGTCTTTTTTGTCTGCTTTCAGCTGCATTTGAGGCTTAAACAATTATACAAATAGATGCCTTAATGCCATTGCAGTTTCCTTGTAGCAAATTTATTTAAAGCATACATGATTTTACAGTAATATTGTTTGTTATCAGGAGAAATGTATTATCTAGCAGAATACTGGGGATTTATGCAGCAACCTTGTTTCATTACGGTGAGAGTCATATCAAAATTCTGGTATTACTTAATGTTGAATATAGCCACTCTTCTTCCTTGAAAAATATTTTATTTCCTGGACTAGTAGTAAGAAACAAATATAGAGACAAAAATATTTAGTCTGTGTACCAAAGATTAACTGAAATAAAGAGTAGTAAAAAAAACTGTAAGCAAACTAGAAAACACTGGGAAATGTTGTGACTTATATCATAAAAACACACCTGAGGGATAGGATGGCATCCAGAGGGACCTGGAGAAACTTGAGAAATGGACACATGTGAACCTCATGAGGTTCAACAAGGCCAAGTGCAAGGTCCAGCACCTGGGTCAAGGCAAGCCCCAGGAGCAATACAGCCTGGGAAATGAAGGGATTAAGAGCAGCCCCATGGAGGAGGACCTAGGGGTTCTGGTAAATGAAAGACTGAACATGAGCTGGCAGTGTGCACTTGCAGGCCAGAAGGCCAACCATAGAACATGGCCAGCAGGTAGAGGGAGGTGATTCTTCCCCTCTGTTCTGCCCTGGTGAGATTCTACCTGGAGTACTGCATCCAGGTCTGGAGTCCTCAGTACAGGAAAGACATGAACCTGTTGGAGACAGTCCAGAGGAGTACCACCAAGATGATCAGAGGGACAGATCACATCTCCTATGGGGAAAAGCTGAGAGCATTGGGGTTTTTCAGCTTGGAGAAGAGAGGGCCCCAGGGAGAACTTACTGCGGCCTTGCAGTACTTAAAAGGGGCCTATAAGAAGGATGGGGACAGACTTCTTAGCAGGTCTTGTTACAATAGGACAAGTGTTATTGTTTTAAAGTAGAAGAGGGGAGATTTGGGCTAAACATGAGGAAGAAATTTGTTACAGAGAAGCTGGTAAAGTACTGGCACAGGTTGCCCAAAGAGGTAGTAGATGCCCCAATCCTGGAAACATTCAAGGCCAGGCTGGATGGGGTTCTGAAAAACCTGACTTAGTTGAAGATGTTCCTGTTCATTGCAGGGGTTTTGACCTAGATGACCTCTGGAGATCCCTTCCAACCCAAACTATTATATGATTCTATGAAAAAAAAAAAAAACAAATGAATCTCTGGTTTCTCACTTTTTATTTGTTTTGGAAAGGATGAAATTTTAAAACACGATTCCATAATTCCAAGAGTGATGATGGGCCTCCTGCTAACCTGGAAAACATTACATGGTCCATATGGACACAAAACACTGACCATTAAGAGCTATTCCTTCTGTTTAGTATTTTCACTCCCATTCTCAAGTTATGAAATAAGGTATTACATTAAAAACAGCAGCAAGCTATTTTGCTTCAGTTCCTCTCTGCAACTGTTTTGTCATATAAAGTGAACATTTAAGCTAATCATATTTACAGCTATATTTGTTTTCTGTTCCTCTAGGTTCCCGAGTTAGTCATTTTGTTGCAAGCAAGACAACTCATTTTTAGAAAGTAAAACTTTATTTTCCTTGCTTTGATCATTAAAAATGTACTTCATATGTGCTTCTGTTTAATGGAAAATTTTGTTATTCCTCTGTATTCTGTGCCTTTCCATATGGAAATATGTATTTACTATCTGTGAGAATGCAATTCAAATATTTTTATTCAAACATTAAGAAGGACACTAGCCTCTTTTCACTGAGCAGAAAGATTTGAAAGAAAAAAATGGATTTTGTTTTAATAGTGAGTAGGATGCATGGATTAAGACCCAATTCAGGCTCAAAATAACAAGAAGTGTTTGACAATGAGGGTGGTGAAACCCTGGAACAGGTTGACCAGGAAGGTAGTAGATGCCCCATTCCTGGAAATAATCTAGATCAGGCTGGATGGGCCTCTGAGCAACACAATCTGGTCGAAGAAGTCCCTGCTCATTGCAGGGGGGTTGGACAAGATGATCTTTAAAGATCCCTTCCAACTCATGATTCAATTATTCTATTCCACTGTAACCATTTTTAACACAACAGTTCACAAGCTGAGCAAAGCAGTCCATAGCTGCTCAGAGGTCAGTTGCTGCTACTTAGCTTCTCAGCAGCATGGGAAATAATCATAGTCGTAAATGCCTGAGAAGGTGCTGCAGCTCATCTGGTGTCCAGGGTTTCCCTCATCTCTATTTTCTGCTTAGCCAGCACTTTTTTAGTAGTGCTCCCTACCTCACCTCTAGCTCTAACAGTTACAGTTGATGTCCTGAATTTCTGCAGCAAAACCCCATATAGTCTCAAGTTGAGACCAACTTGGGAAGGAAAGAATTTGTATTTCTTATCAAAAGTCATCTGATAATTGGAGTTACTCAAGGGAAATAAGGTGCATGTCTGAAGCCAGGGTGAATGCTCATGTTAGCTGTAACAAGGGAAGGAAATGTTAACCAGTTGGAAACTGAAGCAATGGAAGTAAAAACACTAATTATACCACATAATAAAGATAAATAATGGCATGTTAATGTCACTTTTTATCCCTATAACTTTCTTTATCACAATTGGTAGATTATTTCTTAATTATTTTTTCTTATCCAAGACTTAAATAAGAAATTATTTTTCATTTATAGACATATTTGAAACAGTTCCCACTTAATCATTTTCCCTTACATGAAAAATTTCATAAGATTCACAGTCCTTCAGAAAAGGCCAGTGACCTTGAAAAGGACAAATTGTGAGAGCTGTTAATTTATGTTGAATGTTACATACAGTTTTACTGAAAATCCTCTGACGTGTCTTGCCCCCATTTTCAAATGTATATTCAGGAATTGCTCATGCATTCAAGTTAATAACACTTTTCCCCTTTTTATTCAAAACCCTTGGAGCAAAAACAGAAGAACAGAACCTAAATATAAAGATAATATTGTGTAAAATAAAGATTATAAGTGAAATAAATTTATAAAATTTTTGACTCAGAAAAGTATCCTAAGCAGTGACTGATGGTTTGTGTTGCAATAGATAGGGTATAGGAAATGGTCTCTACACCTCTACATCTCAGTCATTTACATATTATGTTTATTTTGCGGTTGTTACTAATAATCTACTTCAAGGATAAATTCTATTGCTGTAAGGTTGAAAATATTTAGAAAGGATTTTAAGTCTTTTTGGCTCAGTAACTCATTGTGCCAAATTGTCAAAAGCTGTAGTGAGAATGTGACTGAAAAACATTGTCATGGAGTTTTCTCTTTCATGCTTTAGATTAGGCATTGATTACTCAGAGAGAAAGTACCAGACTACAAAGACCTTCTGCTGATTTATTCTTTAACTTTTCTGTCCTTAGGTGAATGACTACAGATTCAATATAAACACATCATGCATGTATATGCAGGAAAAGACATACATCTACCAGTGTATAGGGGTATATGTATGCACAGATTTATCAGCCTTGAAAGGTTTCAACTTATTAATTATAGCATTTTTAAAATAGACTACACAGTGACTTAACCTTAAATTGTATATTCTAGCTAAAAGTATGCATTAAGTGTCTGAAATATTGCTATAAAATTATTTATTCTTTTCTTTTTATAAAAGCTTTACAAACTTTAGGAAAATACATAGCCACCTACAATTATTAATGTCATTCTTATAAGGATATTGCTTTATTTGCAAAAGATTATGAAACATTTTAATAGTGTAGCCAGTTTTTTACTAGCAAAATTATTCTAAATAACAACTATATTAGTCAGTTATTTTTATGACCCTTTCTATGATATGTACAATGGAGAAGTTAAACAGTGGCACAGGTTTCCCAGACATGTTCAATCTCAGTCCTTGGAGATATGCGAAGGTCAATTGAATGAGTCCCTGAGCAATATGTTCTAACTGAGGTTAGTTCTGCTTTGTTCAGGGAATTGGACCAGATGACCTATATAACTCCTGTCCATCCTAAATCTTTCTATCATTCTTATCTAATTAGAAAAGGACAGATGTTGTGTTATATTATATGTTATATTGTGTTATGTTATATTATGAACTAATAAGATAGTTCAGTAAACATTCATACATTAGTTCAGTAATATAATAAACAAGGGAGTTTAGGTGAAGTTATACACAGGATTGAAGTTTGTATGTTCTTTCATAAAACAACATTCATAATTCAGGAGACCCCTATAAGAATAAAAATTGACTTTCACTTGTATATTCTGTGAATGCAAGAGATATGTGGAAGGTATGGAAACAGCAGAGAAAACACCTAAAGATATTCAACCCCATTTTTCCTTCATCATGCTCACTGACCTCCCTAAAAAACCCAAACAAAGCCATACCAAAACCCCACAAAATTTGAGCAGGCAAGAAATATTTCCTGAAACAGTATTTAGTTAAGTTAAACTGAGACATAAAACTTCAAACTATTCAATTGGACTTCAATTAAAAAAAAAATTAAAGTTAATGAATTTTACTGTCATATTATTTCTTCTAGATTCTTACAGCTGTCAACTACAAAATGTTTCCATTTTTTTGCCATTTCCTTTTCTTGCTAGTAATAATTGCATTTTTCATCAAAATATTTGACTTCACAAAACACAATCTTATTAAATGTCAGTCTTTCCCAGTCTCTTCTGGACAGTCTCTGCTATCTGCATTCTTGTATGGCTGGATCTGATTCTCAATATAATTTGTTGAAGGGAAAAAGAATAAAAGGATACAACACCATCTCAGAGACAATTTCACACATCTGTTCCTGCAGATGATCCTTCATTCTTTTTCATTTATAATTAATGAAAAATAATGGTGCTGACACAAGTTAATTACTATGAAAAATTACAGTTTATACTATTCATTATTTTAATGACAAATTACTTGAGATTTTCAAACACTGTTCCTAAGCAATTAGAAGTGTTTATAAGGAGTTCGCCTGTGATTTTTTTTTGTGAGTTTGAACTCTGTGTACTAAAGGGAACACCCAATGCTTTTCATTAACAACTGAAGTAACAAAACAATAGATTTGAATCACTAGTCCTGTGTCTGAGGGAGGAAAATGAAGAACAGTCTGAGCATATGTTGATGTAGCAGAGGTCAATCGACAATACACAAAGATATTCATTACAGTTAAACTTTTATTAACAGATTTGGAACAAATATTATGAAACTCTGTCATTTGAAAATTATTTGATGTAAGTAATTAGAAATACTGTCATATCTTCACCAAAACTTTAAATTACTTGTTTAAAAGATAGAATTAATATTCTTCAAATTAGCACATGCAAATAAGGAAAATGTTTCTTTTACAACTTGCTTTTCTTATTAATACATGAATTTCAAAAGTACATGTGACATTTTTTCAGATAATTAAAGAAAATTTATGGTTGAAATATACTAATCAAGTCTAATTTCTGTAGGCAAATGACTACGAAAAAACATTCACACAATGTATTAACAGGCAATAATAGCTGAGAATGGTCTGTCTTGCATTTTGCTCAAATACCTAAATTAATTAGAAATAGTATTCCTTCTACTGCATATCACTGAACAATGCATAGATTAACACAAAAAGTAGCTCAAGAAGTTATGTTAGACCTGTTTATCTTTCATCTAATTTGTTTTTAGGTAGATTAAATACTACTTCATTATTCAACAATCTACTGCTATGTTAAGCTTACAAAAATTGTATCAGCTTCAGTCCAAGAATTATCATGAATCACAGAACTCAAATTATAAAATAACACTTCAATACACATCAAACATCTGATTTCAAAAAGAAAGCCCAGTGCCAGGATAATATTTCTCAACAGAATAGAGGTCACAGAAACCATAAATAATGTGGAGTAGTATAGGAAAGGTAAAAAGTACCTAAATTTCAATACTTTGAAAATACTATAGACAATAGTAAGTGTCATGATTTCCATAGATAGGAAAATTCCTGGCTTGAGTACATCAGTCAAGTAAATCAATCTGATACACAAGTACGTAGGAAAAGACAGAAATTTCTGGAAGATCTCAAATGCAGAGGAAAATAACCTCTCAGACATTTCCTTACTTTTATACATTTGATGAGTTACATTCTCTTGGAATGTCAAGATATATTATCTGTGAACTTTTACATCACATATAGAATATCTTTCATGATTCAGAAGTCCAGTTTTATCTTAATTTTATTTGCTTATGCATTTTATTTTCTTGTTTATGCATTATGAATGAGGTTCTGAAAGAGCAGAGATGCTTAGATCACCGGAATCGTAAGATCACCAGGAAATTGTGGACTTAACAGTGCTGTTATTGTAGATTAGTAGCATTGCTACTAAGCATTTCAAATGCAAACACACAGACTATAAATAGTGTTTCTGTGATGAAGACAAAAACTCACTGGGGACTACTCCAGTACCACTGTACTAATTTTAATGTAAAACTAATAAAGACATGACCCAGGATCTTCAAAGTTTGAAGTCTATTATCCAGACACTAACTGTTACTGCACTTCTCTGCTGCTTATTTATATGTTTTGTAATGTATTAAAATCAGCAGAGATATTTCCCTGCCAAAAAAGTACATTTACTTAGATTCTTTACCTTCTAATCTCCAAATGAAGAGCTCTGGACTATTTGATGCTAGCTATAAAATCAGTTGCTGAAACAATCTATCAGTGCTGAGATGATGATGTTAGTCCTGGAAGGTATTTGTAGAAGATGACAGAGGTTGTCTCATCAACCACCAAAATATTGTAAGATTCAAAGGCTTTTTACTATCCTACCAGTATATACTTTTAAAAATACTGTGGCAATCAAAAGTATGGGTCATCACATCAATAAATACAGTGTCTTTTGTATTATTTTTCTGGATGGTAAACAAGTCTGTGAAGCCTATGATCTGTAGAAAATAATAGGTTTTGGAAATGCCTCAAAAAAGGATGTCTGTGTTTGTAGAAATATGTTTGAAATGTCTCCTTGTGAAAAGTTTGTGATATGTTTTGATTTGCTCAGGGTTTTTTGGTTGGTTGTTTTTTTGTTTGTTTTCTCTTTCAGCTTGGATCTGTAGTTGGAATATTTTCCTCTCTTGTTTTATCCCTCTTATATGTATATTTAAAAAAGAGAAAGATTAAATATGTAAATCTGTGCAGCTCTCAGATACTTACTCTCTGCAGCTGTGGCACCAAACAGCTAAGAACTTGCCTACATTAACCACTTATATTTTAAACCTGTAAGATTGAAACATATCTGTATGTATTCTGAAAGCATTGGACCAGAGTCTTACTGGGTTTGAACTGACATAATCTCATTGCAGTCAGCAGACCTTCAATAATTTGCAGCATAATTTTGGCATCATAATTCTTCTTGGTTCTTGAGTAACTCAATTTAGTGAACAGAAATTATGTATCACACTGCATTCTGAACATGGCTATAGATTTCCTCAGCACCCAGAAAGTTTCCAATAATACTACTGATGTACTACGGCATTAACAGATATACATAAATAAAATAATATTATAATAAATTCTCTTGTGCACAAAATTAAGAAAGATTTTATGGTACAGAATTACTAGTGTTCAAGCTTACTGTTAAGAAACTGACTACTCAACTCTAGTGAATATGAAGTATGTTTAGTACACTTCATTTTCTCTTTGATGTCTTCTTCAGTATCTCTTTCTTTGAATTAATGTGAATTTCTGTGAAATTTATTCGTAGTGAACCATATAATTACGTCAATTTTTAAACAAGTCTTTCCAGTGCCTTCCAAGATTCATTCTATTTAAAGACTGATAACACAATATGACTTAGATTTTTCCAGCTGCAAATCCAAGGAGTGCATCCTAGGTCTAAAAGTTGAAATTGCCAATGGTTTAATATTAAGGATTTGGTTTACAGTAAAAGATTCAAAGGAGGAATAGTATTTTTTGAAGAAAAAAAAAATAAGGTAAAAGGCTAGGAAGATGGGTTTCTCTACCATGGACAGCAGGAGCAAGAAAAGGAAAACAAAACCACACACACAAACAAACAACAAACAAACCTGAAAAATACCATTCATATATTTCTTTTTGCATTATAAAAACTTTTGCATCATATTGTAACAGCATAACAATTTCAGCTGTGTATGGACAGGAAAATTGCTATAAATTGCAGTCACACTAATACATTCTACACATGGGATAAGGAGCCTTTTTCTATGCAGACAGAGATTCTGAATGTGGTATGGGAACTTCAATGAGTTTCAAACTGCCATTCAATGTAAAGACCATGGTGTTGTAGCCCATCTAATTTTACAGAAATATCGTTTCTTGCTTATGAAATTTTTATTGCCACTGATCAAATCATGCACAGGTTTGATACTCATGGGTGCAAGGCCTGAATTAGTTCTGTAAATCATAATACCTGTGGTAAAAGAAGATTTATGTCTTAGTTATTGTCAGAAATCTTCATGACCTTACCTCTAGTTCAAGTCACAGTATCACAGTATCACAGTATCACAGTATCACAGTATCACAGTGTGTTTGGTATTGTAAGGGACCTCGAAAGATCATCTAGTCCAATCGCCTTGCTGGAGCAGAAACGCCTAGGTGAGGTCACACAGGAACATGTCCAGGTGGGTTTTGAATGTCTCCAGAGAAGGAGACTCCACAACCTCCCTGGGCAGCCTGTTCCAGTGTTCTGTCACCCTCACTGAGAAGAAGTTTCTTCTCAAATTTAAGTGGAACCTCTTGTGTTCCAGCTTGATCCCATTACCCCTTGTCCTATCATTGTTTGCCACCGAGAAGAGCCTGGCTCCATCCTCGTGGCACTCACCCTTTATATATTTATAAACATTAATAAGGTCACCCCTTAGTCTCTTCTTCTCCAAACTAAAGAGACCCAGCTCCCTCAGCCTTTCTTCATAAGGGAGGTGCTCCACTCCCTTAAACATCTTTGTTGCCCTATGCTGGACCCTCTCCAGCAGTTCCCTGTCCTTCTTGAACTGAGGGGCCCAGAACTGGACACAATATTCCAGATGTGGTCTCACCAGGGCGGAGTAGAGGGGAAGGAGGACCTCTCTCGATCTACTAACCACCCCCCTTCTAATACACCCCAGGATGCCATTGACCTTCCTGGCCACAAGGGCACAGTGCTGGCTCATGGTCATCCTGTTGTCCACAAGGACCCCCAGGTCCATTTCCCCTACACTGCTCTCTAATATGTAATTTCCCAACCTATACTGGAATCTGGGGTTGTTCCTGCCCAGATGCAGGACTCTACACTTTCCCTTGTTAAATTTCATTAGGTTATTCCCCGCCCAACTCTCCAGTTTGTCCAGGTCTCACTGGATGGCAGCACAGCCTTCTGGTGTGTCAGCCACTCCTCCTAGCTTAGTGTCATCAGCAAACTTGCTGATAGTACACTCTATTCCCTCGTCTAAATCGTTAATGAATATGTTGAATAATATTGGCCCCAGTACTGACCCCTGAGGCACTCCACTAGATATTGGCCTCCAACTAGACTCCGCACCATTGACTACCACTCTCTGGCTTCTCTCCTTAAGCCAGTTTGCAACCCACCTCACTACTCTATTGTCTAGACCACACCTCCTCAACTTAGCTGTGAGGATGCTGTGGGAGACTGTGTCAAAGGCTTTACTGAAGTCAAGGTAGATCACATCCACCGCTCTGCCATCATCTATTCACCTTGTTACATTCTCATAAAAGGCTATGAGGTTGGTCAAGCATGACTTACCCTTGGTAAAGCCATGCTGACTGCCCCTAATAACCCTCTTATCCTTGATATGCCTTGAGATGGCACCAAGGATAAGTCGTTCTATCAGTTTCCCAGGGATGAAGGTGAGACTGAGCAGTCTATAGTCACCCGGGTCAATAACCCACCTGGACGCCTTCCTGTCTAACCTCATCTAGGTGTTCCTGCTCCGGCTGGGGGATTGGACTAGATGATCTTTCAAGGTCCCTTCTGATCCCTAACATTCTGTGATTCTGTGATATATTTTACAATGACATGACAGTTTCAAGGAGCTGAAACTTCTTGCTGATTTACAGTTTCATTCATTATGCCAGGAATCTGGAGAAATGTGGAGACATTTAGTGTTTCCTGTCCAGCTAAGACTGAAAACAAAGAAGCAACCAATTTCATCCAGTTTGGTGGCTTGCACACATTCTGGGATTTGGCACATACAAAACGTGTGTAAAATAGGCTGGAGGAATTAAAGCCTACCTCCAAAGGGTCATAGAACAGGGGTCTGCATATCTGAATCGAAGATTCAGTGCTTCAAAACTATGAGGTTGGAGATCAGATGATAGACACCTGAAGTCAAAGATATCTGAACAGTTGTACATATTGCAGATATATACATCTGAATAATAACCTCTGAGCTACTCAGCTATCACTCCTCAAATAGTCCAAGAACAGAAGGAGGCATTCTGAGTATACAATTTGTCTCATCTTAATGTACTTTTTAATATAGGTCAAAGGAGATTTGTCCCAGAAGTTCATTATTTCTCCCTGAGGATTCAGACCTGAGCCCAAGGTAAATGAACTAGACACTCAATGCAGAGTCATGCATTGGAAATGCCAAAAGATAGGTCTGCATCACAAAATATGAGCCATGATCAGTAAAAGGGGAGACTAACATCAGACTGAACAGTTTAGTCTTTTACCTCCCCTTACCCTCACTTAGAATAAAGTCTTTTCTCTATTGCCTATTGAGTCTCTCTCCCACTCCTTTGAGGGAACAAGGTATAATCAAGGACTGCAATTCTTTTCTTGCCCTAGCTGAACTGCTCACAAAATGCTGTTTAAACTAACCTAGCTTATTTTGGCAGTCAAAGAAGGCAGCATAAGAAGGGCTAAAATGGTCAGCAGACCAGTTAGGAGTTCACAGGTAGGAAGTGACAGGTAACTAGAAGAGAAGGCATTGTCAAATCCCTCTTAAATACATTTGGATAAAAGAGCTGCGAATTCATGTGTAATGTGTTGCGTACAATGAATTGAATCCCTGGCTGAGTTATATGCAGGCTGAATTTCTCTGCTAAACAGGAATGTAAATAAAAATTTGTGAATCAATTTGGAAAAAAAAAAAAAAAAAGGTGCAAGGAATTTCTGTTCAATAAATCACATGCTTGCTGACTGATTAATCCCATTTTATACTTGAATTTTGATATTTTCTTCAAAACACAAAAATGTGACTGCTTAATGCCATCTAAGGCAAGGAGTCGTTCATCATGACTTGGATCTGTGTGGCCTGATGCAACTTAGCTTTCATTCGATGCTCATGATTGTTCCTTTCTGATCTACAGTTCAGCTTAAGTTTGATGTGTCATATTAATTTATTTTGTAGGAGTTGATCAATTAACTTGAGAAAACTCTGTGTAGTGTTGAGTCAATCATATAACAAGCATAATTTAATACAAATTGTGCATCAGATATTGATTTTGCCCAACTGCTCAGGAGAATTAGTGTCACTAAAGGACGCAGCCAAGCTGAACTAACAATATTAAGCATTTCTGCAATTTATCTCTTGCTATAATGAACAGTAAATGATATGATGACCAACAAGATTAATGATAAAATAAACATGCTAGTTAGATTCCCTCCACAGAAGGCCAACTCAATAATCTGGAACTCATAATAACAAGTAGGAATGTTAATATAAAGATGGAACCATTAATAGGGTTTGAAAAAATATGTTTATCCAGTAGTTATATTTTTAGTTATATAAAATCTAAGTACTTCCAGAATTACTACTGCTAGTGTGAATGTCATAGTTGTTCTGAAAAAAAGTACAAAATCCAGACTATTTCAGATGTTTGTTTCATTAACCAGGAAACTAGTTTATTAAAACTTGATTGAAGTTGCTTCATATGCCAATTGTTGGCAAAAAATCAACAATATAATTAAAAAAAAAAATTCTTTTTTTAAATTAATAGACCTACCAATCACACACAGTGTTCACATACTGATGTGGTGAGTACAAGAAACTGAACTGGTATAAAATGAAATAATCTAGAACAGTTTATGAGAAGAAAAGTTCAGAAATTATTTCTGTCTTATTTTCCACCAAATCTGATGAACACAGAAAACACTTATTGACTCCTTGATGACCAGTCAAATTTAATTTGGTACACTTCTGTTCTTAAATTATGTGTGAGTGTGTTGTTTTTTGGTTCTGTGGGTTGGGGATTGTGTGCTGCTTGGTTGGCTGGTTGGTTTGTTTTGTTGTTGTTGTGGGTTTTTTTTCCCCAAACATTATAAAATGGTAGATTATTCCTAAAAATCTTTTCCATTACCACAGACCATGCTCTGACCCCTAGAGTACCTCCCTGGAAAATATAAAGCAAGAAAAGTTATTCTGAATTTATAGACCTGTTACCCAAAATGTTTTCTATCACAAATAACACACTTCAGTAGAAAAGCAGATGTTTAGCATACAAACCATAAAAAGACAGTCCCTTATGGCAACATGATACGTCAGAACATCAAATTCACCATACGACTAATTTATTTTCATGAACTAAATAATTCATTCTCAGAGGAAGTAGATTCCTAGAATCATAGAATCATTTTGGTTGGAAGAGACCCTCAGGATCATTGAGTCCAAACATAACCTAACATAACTCTAGCAATAAAATATTTCCATTAGAACCTTGTCTAAATACCTTTCAAACACCTTCCAGGGATGGTGACTCTACCACTTCCCTGGGCAGCCTGCTCCAGTGCCTGACAGCCCTTTCCATTAAGAATTTTTTCCTAATATCCAATCTAAACCTTCCCTGGTGCAAATTGAGGCCATTTCCTCTTGTCCTGTCACTTGCTACTTGGGAGAAGAAACCAACATCCTCCATGCTACAACCTCCTTTCAGGTAGTTGTAGACAGCAATAAGGTCTCTCCACAGCCTCCTTTTCTCCAGGCTAAACATCCTCAGCTCCTTCAACTGCTCCTCATCAGAGTTGTGCTCCAGACCACTCACCAGCTTCATTGCCCTGCTCTGCACTTTCTCTAGTACCTCTATGTCCTTCTTATGATGCCCAAAACTGAACACAATATTCAAGGTGGGGCCTCACCAGCACCAAATAGAGTGGCACAATCACTTCTCTAATCCTGCTGGCCATACTATTCCTGATACAAGCCAGGATGACGTTGGCCTTTTTGGCCACCTGGGCACACTGCTGGCTTACATCCAGCTGGCTGTCAATCAGCAGCCCCAGACCCCTCTCTGCCAGACACTTTCTTTCAAGTCACTCTTCCCGAAGCCTGTAGCATTGCATGGGGTTGTTATGACCCAAGTGCAGGACCCAGCACTTGGCTCTGTTAAGCCTCACACAGTTGGCCTCAAACCAATGATCCAGCTGGTCCAGATCCCTCTGCAGAGCCCTCCTGCCCTCCAGCAGGTCAACACTCTAACCTGATTTGGTGTAATCTGCAAATTTCCTGAGGGTACATTCAATCCCTTCATCCACATCGTTGATAAAGGTATTAAAGAGAACTGGCCCCAATACTGAGACCTAGGAAACACCGCTCATGACCAACCGCCAACTGGATTTGGACCTATCCCTTCAGCTAGTTTTTCATCTGTAGCAGAGTACACCCATCCAGGCCATAAGCTGACAGCTTCTCCAGTAGAACATTATGGGTTATAGTGTCAAAACCCTTACTGAAGTCTAAGTACACACATCCACAGCCTTTCCCTCATCTATTAGGTGGGACACTTTGTCATAGAAGGAGATCAGGTTGGTCAAAGAGGACCTGCCTTTCATAAAACCATCTTGACTGGGCCTGATTATATGGTTCTTTTGTATGTGCCATGCAATACTGCCCAAAGTCATCCGCTCCATGACCTTGACCAGCATAGAGGTCAAACTGAGAGGTCTGTAGTTTCCAGATCTTCCTTCCAGACCTTCCTGTAGATGGCCATCATGTTAGCCAACATCCAGTCAACTGGGACCTCCCCAGTTAGCCAAGAATGCTGATAGATAATGGAAAGTGGCTTAGTGATCACCTCTGCCAGCTCCCTCAACGCTCTGGTGTATCCCATCTGGCCCCATAGACTTGTGGGTGTCCAAGTGGTGTAGCAGGTTGTTAACCATTTCCCCTTCGATTATTGGAGCTTCATTTGGCTCCCCATCCCTGTCTTCTGGCTCAGGGGGGCTGGGTAGCTGAAGCACAACTGTTCTGATTATTAAAGACTGAGGCAAAGAAGGCATTCAGTACCTCAGCCTTTCCGTCATCTTCTGTCACTATATTTCCCTCTGTATCCACCAGGGAATGGAGATTCTCCTTAGCTCTCCTCTTGTTGCTAATATATTTATAGAAACATTTCTTGTTGCCACCCACAGTGGTGGCCAGGCTCAGCTGTAATTGGGCTTTGGTCCTTCTAATTTTCTCCCTGCATGAATTCTCACAGAATTCTTGTACTCTTGAGCCTCGCACTCCTTCCAAAAGTTACGAATTCTCTTTTCATTCCTAAGTTCCAGCTGCAGCTCTCTGTTCATCCAGGTCAGCCTTCTTCTCCACTGGCTCACCTTCTGGCACATGGGGACAGCCTGCTCCTGTGCCTCTCATTACTTTCTTGAAGAGAGATCAGCCTTCCTGGACTCCTTTGTCCTTCAGGACTGCCACCCAAGGGACTCAGCCAACCACCCTCCTAAACAGATCAAAGTTTGCCTTTCCTAAGTGCACAGTAACAGTTCTGCTGACCACCCTTCTAACTTTCCCAAGTATAGTAAATTCAATCATTTAATGATCACTATACCCAAGGCAACCTCCAACAGGCATGTTGCCCGTGAGTCCTTCTCTGTTTACAAAGAACAGATCGAGTGGGGCTCCTTCCCTGGTAGGGTCACTAACCAGCTGTGTTGGGAAGTTGTCTTCCATGCACTCCAGAAGCCTCCTAGACTTCTTCCTCTCTGTTGTGTTGTATTTCCTGCAGACATCTGGCAGGTTGAAGTCCCCCACAAGAACAAGGGCTAGCGATCGGGAGACTTCTCCCTGGTGCCTCCAAAATATTTAATCTACCTCTTCATCCTGTTTGGGTGATCTGTAACAGATCCCCACTAGGATGTCTGCCTTGTTGCCCTTCCCCTTGATTGTCACCCATAGACACTGAACCCTACCATCGCCCTCCTCAGGTTCCAAACAATCAATACCCTCCCTGACATGGCTACCCCATATCCTATCCTTCCTCACCTATCCCTTCTGAAGACATTATAGGCATCTATTACAGCACTCCAGTTATGAGAACCATACCACCATGCTTCTGAGATGGCAATTCATGGCATCAGTCTTCTCAAACACTACATTGAGAGTACCTTAAACACAGTGTCATTTTTATGAAGTTTAATTTCAGACAATGCTGAATGCCAAAAACTGATTGAGTTCATGAATTTTTTCATGTAGTGACACAAAAATTAAGAATTCATTCATCCAAACAAATTATATCAATTTGTAAAGAAAAACATGTTTCTCTTATATCTATCGGATGTATTTCTAAATCAATCATGTCAATAGGAATCTAAAGGCCAAATTCTGTTCTTGCATCAGTTTTCTTTAATCATTCCATTTATGAATTTATCTAAGATTGATACACAAATATTTAGTATTCTACTACAGCCCATAGGAGAAAAAACCCTATTTTTGTATTTATATAAACATTTTATTTGTTTTAATTGACAATCATAGACATAGCTAAACATTGCATCTTAAATTCCATTATACACTACCTTTTTTTTGCCAGAAATATGAAAGATACTGATTGCAAACTGGGCTGCAGATTCCAAAGCCTGCACAAAGTATGCAATCAGTTAAATGAAATCCACCGACATCAATTTAAATCCTTTATTTTTATTATTATTAATCCAATAGTCATAAGACAAAAAAAGAAAACAGAGAAGGAAAATATGGGATAAATATATTCGTGAAAATTCTGTTATTTACTTCTTAATTGAGCTAATAAACTAAAAGTTAATCATTTCCATCGAGACAAGAGGGAAAAGAAGTTCCCTTACTACTCAGGTGAATATTGAAGGATTCAAATATCCCAGAATGCCCTTCACTGCTCTTTTAATACCTAATGATATAGTTTGTGTTTTCAGCAACAACAGTTTAAACTAAAGTCATATTTAACCTCATGGAAATGTGTCAAAATTTAAATTGCTCATAGGTCTAAGGTGGAGTACAGATTTTTCCAGGTTTTCACAGAATCACAGAATGGTTAAGGTTGGAAGGAACCTCGAAAGATCATGTAGTCCAACCCACCTGCTAAAGCCACCCACCTAGAGTAGATTGTACGGGAACATGTCCAGGTGTGTCTTGAATGTCCCCAGAGAAGGAGACTCCACAACCTCTCTGGGCAGGTTGTGTCAGTGCTCTGACACCCTCAAAGTAAAGAAGTTTAGAAGTTTTTCCTCATACTCAGATGAATCCTCCTATACTTTAGTCTGTGCCCATTGCAGTAAGAGAATAATAATTTGTATTAGTTTCTAAATGCAACAAATGCTTCCATTTTTTGTCATTTTTTTCTCCTTTACTGTAAGTTGTTAATTTAAACAGTCTGGTTTGACATTTTGTTGTTGGAAAATCAAAGACTGAGAGAGACAAAGCTTTTAAAGGAAAAAAAGGTAGCTATTAAGGTATTCCTCCACCATGATTCATCAACAGTGGTAAGACTAATCTTTTCAGACCTGAGCCTGAATCCTTGAGAATTCAAGACACTGAAGATGTGTGCTTAAGGCACTGAAGCAGTTGGGTGACCTGTTGGCTGTGACCAGTGAAAGGAGACACTGGAAGCTACAAGAGGAGTAAAAATTGAGACACTTCATCATGCTATAATATTTGTCCTTCCCAGAGAACAGAGATTAAGATGAATTTTTGAAGGCTGAGTGGAAAAATGAAGGCTTGGAGTAAGGACAATGTATAACTTAGAAGAAAGAAAGGTGCTCCTGAGAGGACTTTTTTTATTTATTAGAAAAGGAGAAAAGGTAAGAAAATCTATTCCACTTGAGAAAAATAATCAAAATATTGGCCTTCATTTAGCTGTCTTGAATAGAATAGAATAGAATAGAATAGAATAGAATAGAATAGAATAGAATAGAATAGAATAGAATAGAATAGAATAGAATAGAATAGAATAGTTCTATCTGGAAAGGACCTGCAATTGTCATCTAGTCCAACTGCCAAAAGATGGAACTGCAGTCTATATCTTTATGGGTTCTTTTCAAAATTGGGGTTCTACATTTGGGTTTTGTTGTTGTTGTTGTTTTGTTGATTGTTTTTTGTTTGTGTTTGTGTGTTGTTTTTTAGTTGGTTGGTTTTGGGGTTTGTTGGTTTTGGTTTGTTTGGCTCGTTGGTTGGTTTGATTTGGTTTGGTTTTTTTTAATTGGTTGTTTTGTTTGGTTGGTTTGTGTTTGTGTTTTTTTTTTTATTTTGGTTTGGCTTGTTGAGTTGTTGTTGTTGTAGTTGGTGGGTTTTTTCCTCCACAAAAGAAAGAAATTACAACAAAGAGAAAAACAATACTCATAGCACAAGCTTCAAGAAGATCTGTGGGTCTCAAAACCTTTATCTAGTATTAATTAAAATTAAACTGAATTAAAAAGAAGATATATAAAAATGTTAGCTAATAATAAATGTTTTGGAAGCAATACAAAGCTCTTAAACCTTATAATTTAGAGTATTGACTGTGTGAAATGGTATACTGAAGTGACCAAAACATCTGCTAGGTACCCCTAAAAAAGATGCTCTAGTTTCTGCTCAGGTCAGGGGGTCACAGCTTAGAATTCTTAGTTCCTTCCTGCTCTGCCTGCAAGACTTTGGGATTACTCTTCCAACACATCTAATTCCCTTTGTATAAAACTTCTCCTTTTGACTGTATAGGGGGCCTAAATCCTGTACTCTGAATGACTAATACACATTTTGTTTTATTAAATACCATGTATGCTGGTCCATTAATAATTCTTCATTGCTTTCCTAGTATTTGTTCGACTACATTTGTAGCTGGTATTGGTTCCCCTAAGGGAACCAATTGATAGTCCTTACTATGCTCTTCGCCTTTTTACCATTCACTAGAACAAAAATATATCTATTCACTTTGGGAAAGACTGAATCTCCAGGACTGTGATTCAAGAAGTATTGATATTTTTAAAGTTCTCCAGCACCTCTGACAGAAGAAGGTTTCATGTGTTAAAAGTTTGGGCTATTGACAAACCAATATCATAAGAAAATAAATAATTGATATTCTTGTGTTTTCTGAACTTGAGAAAATCCTAGGGGAATAGAAATTTTATTGAATTAGTTAAGAGTCATTCCATCAGAAGAATGGAAAAGAGACCCAAAACAAATTTCCCATAATGCACTAGCAAATTGTGCTATGCTGACAAGAGGTGAAAATTATTTCCTAACTCATGTCATAACTGCTGTTCACAAGGCTTTCAGGAATTCATTTACTGTTTTCTTAGTGTTTACAATTAATTTCACAGCAGGAAAATCAGCTGCAGCTGCTTTAGCATGAACAAAGCAGTTTAAAACCCCTTCTACAATTTCTAATTTTGATCTTTTCTATCCATTAATTCCATGAAGTGACTATGTATCAAGTAAATACTGTCTTTCATTTTTCCTGAATTTAACTGCTACTTATTTGAGTGCCTATTTGTTCTGGTACTGAAGGTGAGTATAAAAGAGAGGGATTGATTAGACATGAATAAATCTTTTGTAATTTTATTACTAAAAAAAATTGCATGGTTATTCCTTTCCTCCATGCCAGATTATTCCAATTTGTGCAGTCTTTTCTCAGATGTAAAGATAAGCGCCTTCACAACCTGCTTTTTCAGCAGTTTAGGCTTCAGTTTATAATCTGATGGGAGGACAGCAGACTGCTTATCTAGCTATCTCTGACAAGGCTAGGCAAATGCTGGTCTATGCATTTATATTCATAATGAAATGTTTCTGAAGGGGATAAGGGACAAGTTATGAGAAAAAGAGAATGATGATATTTATGATGTTGATGATGTTGATGATGATGATGTGAGCTCACGCAGATACAAACCTGCCATGGAGGCATTCCAAAGTTAGTTTTAGGCAGACAACAAGGTCCTAAAACAGACTTCTACTCTGGCTGGGAAAGTCCGGGAAAACAACTGATTAGAAACAGGGTTTATACAATTAGTTAGCACTCCGGTAACATAAAATGCAGGTTAGGATATCAGTTGAAGAAATTATTGCAGTACAGCCAATAAGAATAATGGAGATGTACAACTGGCACAAAAGCCCTGTTGGTTTTCTTAGAATGCTTTGAGTGTCTGTGTGTGATATGAACCATGCGAATAATCTTAAATTCTTCTGTTCTCTAGCCTGTATAGTGATGGACAGCAGATAAATCTACATCATAAATCTACGCCTTTTTTTTTGTTCTGTTACCTCTCCTTTTCTGGCTACTTTTTCAGTGTCTGGAAATCACTTCACAATTTTTTTACCTATTATTATTCCTGCCTCCAAAGCAGTAAATGATGTCCCAGTGTTCAGTTCTTACATGTTGTGTGCCTCTTTGCTACTCACCCACACTTCACCCTATCTATTAGTGCAAGCACAAGTGTCTTGCATTTAGCATGTGTAGTCTCTATACTGAGTTGAGGTAATCAGAAAAACTTTGGAGTAAAGTTATTCCACTGTTGTTATGTGTACAGTCTGTTATGTTAGTGTACATTTCTGGACAAATTATTGGGTTTTTGACCACCAGCCCTTCATCTTCCAAATTCATGATGAATGTCTTTTGCTGAATGTTATTTAATTTGCTGTGATGTAAGTATAAAAGTAATTTACCCAAATTTAATTAAGAAAAGGGAAAGAAAATAACCTGTATTAGATAACTATTTACAGTAAATTCTCATCATCTTACAGATAGAATGGCTTATGAGGGAAACTGTGTGGTCAAACAGAGAAAATAAATTATTGAAATTAATGAAAATAAATACTTTTTTTTTTCTTTTTTTCTTTTTTTTTTTAATATATATCCCAGGCATGCATTCACAGACTGATTAGCATGTCTTTAGATAATCTTACTGGATTCTATGTTTCTGGTTTCCCAGATTTTTTCTCCTAAGCATGATTAATAAAATATTAGTTCTGCTATAAAGTTTTCAGTCACACAGCTTTTTGGTTAGGAAATGTGCTGAGATGTAAAAATGGTCCATGAATAAACAGAGCTGTTTAATAAAGACATTAGCAAAACCAAATGGTTCACATTTGATAAAACAAATAGTCTTCTGATCAAGATGTAAAATGAAAACATGATAAGGAAAAGCACTAAATTTCCCTCAGAAACTCCCTCTGTTTTCATGCATCTTTTAGTATAAATTGCTCAAATTTGTCTTTTCTCTCCTTTCACTTGTATTAAAAACAAAATGATTCTTCTTCTCTGCTTTCCAAAGTGAATTTCTTTTACTTCTCAATTTACAAGCCCCCCAAATACAGCAGATCATAACAGCAAAGGTTACAGTCTTTAGCAATCAGTGATACTATGGTACGACTGACTCCTCCCTATAGCACCACAGTTACTATTTTTTTTTCCAAATATGCCATTCCATGAGTAAGCATAGAAAGAAAAATATTGCATAAGAACTTTGGTGATTAAACTCAACTCCTTATTATGTGAAATGTAAATGCTAAAACAAACAGCAATGATAATATGTCTGCATGTATCACCAAAGAGCAGAAAAATACTGAGTTCATTCTGAGGATAGGTGACTTGTCACTAAGTTTTGTACAAAATAATTGAAAGAGTAAACTTGAGTAAAAAGTCCTTTTAAAAACCTATCTGGTATATTTTGACCAGAGACTAATGGTATTAGACAACAAGTGGAAGTAAGTTGTTAAATAAAAAGTGTGTGTGTGTGATTGTAGATAATTAGAAAACTGTAGATAACAAGCAATGTGTTCTGTTATATAATTTTTTAAATCATATTATGTACTTAGATCAAGGCAGATTAAAAAAATTCAATTTCAAAGGGACAATATTTATTCAAGCTTTTAATAATAATTTTAAAAAATCGTATTTACTTCAAAATGACACATTTACTTAAAAGTCTTCATTCTTACTCACTATTAGTGAGAGGAATTTCTTTAAATACAATTCCATTTTGCATTTAAATTTTGCCAGTTTAGGAGAGATTTCAGCTTTAAATAATTTTCTCTCAGGCTACACTGATGTTCACAAGAGGAATAACCATAGGGACCTCTTCTGTGGTGCAGTTCCTAATAATGATACAATTTGGATACACACTTTACAAGAAGTTCACTGTGTGTTTTCCAACCTTCAAAAAAAAATCTGATTTTCTACCGAATATAACGGCTTAAAATTCATTTGGAATTACAACCTGCTAAATTTCTTCTCATCTCAAATTTCTCCATTATATCATTTTTTTCACAGGAAGCATTGGAAGTGCAACCAAAGACCTGAATTCTTTAAGAACTACTGAAAGTCCTTATTTCCCAATAGTGTAAATAGGTAGACTCCTATTGGAAATGAGGGACAGCATTCAGAAAGTAACATTCCAGACTGATGCCAGAAGTGGCTCATAATTTCTTTGTTGTGAGGAAGATTTAACTTGTTTTTTGCTTAAATTCAGGAAGACATCATTATTCTAAAATAATGTTCAACTATATTTTACCTGCAATGTTATGATTTGAAGATAAATATATGCTTATGCTTTTCTCAGTAGGGAAGACAGTACAGAAAAAGGAAACTTTAAAGATTACTATGATAAGATATAACTTAAATTTTCTCCCTAAATAGACTTATTTTTAGTATTTCTCGTATGTATCATGTCACTGTGTTTCTCTTCTCTTTACAATTATAATTGAGGAACAGTACAAATTCTTAGAATCATAGAATGTTCTGAGTTGGAAGGGACCCACAAGGATCACTGAGTCCAGCTCCTGTCCCTGTATATGACAACCCCACCATTCACATTGTGTGTCTGGGGGCATTGTCCTGTCTCTTCTTGAACACTTTCAGGCATGGAGCCATGACTACCTCCCTGGGGAGACTGTTCCAGTGCTTCACCACCATCCAGATTAAGAACCTTTTCCTAATGTCTAAGCCAAACCTCCTCGACACATCTTTCTGTCATTCCCTCAGGTTCTGTCATTGGTCACTAAAGAGAAGAGTTTGCCATCTACTCTTCCTCCTCCCCTTCTGGGGAAGCTGTAGACCATGCTGTAGACCATGATGAAGTCTTCCCTTAGTGTCCTCTTCCACAAGCTGAACAAACCAAGCGTCTTTCGCTGCTCCTCATGCAGTTTCCCCCCAAATGCTTCAGCAACTT
This sequence comes from Nesoenas mayeri, assembly GCF_963082525.1. NCBI lineage: Eukaryota > Metazoa > Chordata > Aves > Columbiformes > Columbidae > Nesoenas > Nesoenas mayeri. The sequence continues at coordinate 40,127,329 of NC_137542.1, forward strand.
CGTAGTCCTCTTCTGGACACTCTCTAGTAACTTGATATCTTTTCTATACTGTGGTGCCTACAACCGCATACAGTACTCCAGGTGAGGTTGCACGAGTGCAGAGCAGAGCAGGACAATCCCCTCCTTCGAATGGCTGGCAATACTGTGCTTGATGCACTCCAGGACACGGGTGGTCCTCTTGGCTGCCAGGGCACAGTGTTGGCTCCTGTTCAACTTGCCATCAATCAGAACTCCCAGATCCCTCTCCACAGAGCTGCTCTCCAGCATTTCATCCGCCAGTCTGTAGGTAAAGCAAGGGTTGTCGTGTCCCAGGTGCAAAATCCAGCACTTGCCCTTGTTGAACTTCATGGGGTTGGTGATTGCCCAGTTCTCCAATTTGTTCAGATCCCTCTGCACGGCCTCTCTCCCCTCAAGAGTGTTGACAGCTCCCCCTAGTTTTGTGTCGTCAACAAACTTACTAAGGAATCCCTCAAGTCCTGAATCTAAGTCATTTATAAAGACATTGAAGAGTGCTGGCCCTAAGATGGATCCCTACGGAACCCTGCTAGTGACTGGACTCCAGCCCAACATAACCCCATTTACTAGAACCCTTTGAGCCCGTCCTGTCAGCCAACTGCTCATGCACTACTTTGTGTGTTTACCCAGTGGTATACTGGCCATCTTTTCCAGGAGGATGCTGTGAGAGACAGTATCAAAGTTTTTACTGAAATCCCAAAAGATCGTATTGACAGGATTCCCTTGGACAAATAGGTAGGTAGCCTTGTCATAAAATAAAATTAAGTTGGTCAGGCAAGATTTTTCATTCATGAACCCATGCTGGCTGGGAGCAATGACTGCATTGTCATTCAGATGTTTTTCAATAACTTCCAGAATTATCTTCTCCCTGATTTCGCTGGCAACAGAAACAAGGCTGATAGGCCTGTAGTTGCCAAGGTCATCCCTGTTGCCTTTCTTGTAGATTGGTACAACGTTTGCCAGCTTCCAGTCATCTGGGACCTGTCCAGGTCCCCAGGAGTGTTGAAAAATATTGGAGAAAGGTCTTGCTATGGTGTCAGCCAGCTCTTTAAACACCCTTGGATGAACCCCATTAGGCCCCATAAACTTGTAGGGATCTAGCTGGAGTGGCAGATCCCTTACAAGTTCCAGATTGATTTGGAGTTTATTGTTCTTGCAGCCACATTTTTCTAGCCCAGGGTTATGTGGGCCCTCAAGTCCATCACTGGTGTTGAAGACTGAGGTGAAGAAAGCATTAAACATCTCTAGCTTTGTCTATATCCCTGTAGTAAAGTGACCACGCTCATCAAGTAATGGGCCAATGTTATTTCTAGCTTGCCTTTTGACATTAATATATTTTAAAAAGCCTTTATTGTCCTTCACAGTATTGGCCATCTTCAATTCTAATTGTGCTTTGGCAGCACACATTTCCTCCTTGAAAGTATCTCTGTGATGTGTGAGTGAGCAGTATCTCTGTAGTCCTCCCATGTTGTCTGACCTTACTTCATCTGAACATGTAATTACTTTTTTTACTGTATTTCAAGACGGAGATCCCTGCTCAGCCAAGCTGGCTTTTTACCTCACCTGCTAGATTTTTTGCATTTTGGAGCTGCCTGATCCTGTGATTTTAGTAGGTGGTACTTAAAAAGTGACCAGCACTGATGGACCCCAGTAACTTCAAGAGCTTTTTCCCTGTGAATCTTAAACAGTATTTCTCTGAGAAACCTGAAGTCTGCTTTTGTCAAACCTAGTGTTAAGGTTAAGGTCTTGCTGGAAGTTCTCCTCCCATTAGCAGAGATTTTAAACCTGACTACTTCACAGTCACTGTGGCCGAGAGAGCCACCAGCTGCCACATCTCCCACGAGACCCTCTCCATTAATGAGAATCAAATCTAAGGAAGCACATTTCCTGGTTGATTCCCTTAGTACCTACACCAAGAAGTTATCAACCATATGCTTCAGGAATCTTCTACACCTGTTGGTGCCAGCTGTATGATATTCTCACTTGATACTGGGCAAGTTAAAAGTTCCCCATAAGGACAAGGGCAGATGATTTGGAGGTTTCACTTACTTCCTTCAACAACACCTCATCAGTGTTGTCATCCTGGCTGGGTAGCCTATAGTAGACACCTATGATGACATCCACTTTATTTGTCTGACCCTTAATAGTTACCCAGAGGGTCTCAACTTTGCCACTGCCAACTGTCAGCTCCATGCAACCCAGCCCCTCCACTACATACAGCCTCTCCTACCTTGCCTATCCCTTCTGAATAGTCTGTAGCTATCCATCATGGTGCACCAGTCACAGGACTCATCCCACCAGGTTTTGCTAATGCCAGATATCATATCCCTGGGACTGGGCCACAGCTTCTAATTCATCTTGCTTTATTCTCATGCTGCGTGCATTAGTCTAGAAGCACTTCAAGTGTGGTTGATTGTGCTCTTCATCTCATGGTGCAGTCTGAGGAATCTTGCTGCCAAGCACCTCCTCAGGCTTTGGTGTGTCATCCCACTGCTCGTCATTGACCTGCCTGCTACCGCCCTCTTCCCCCCACCAATCTAGTTTAACACCCCATCAATCAGTTTTGCTAGCCCCTGAGCAAACAGCCTTTTCCCCTTCTGTGGAAGATGCATTCTGTCAGGTGTTCAGAGACATAGTGAAGGACTGACTTTCACATGGTTGAAAAACCTGAAGTTTCATCAACGACACCAGTCATTTAGCCATGTGTTGCTTTGCTGGGCCTGTCTGTTCCATTCTGTATTCTTGCCTGCAACTGAAAGGGTGGGGAACAAATAGTTTGAGCACTTGAGCCATTGACCAACCATCTCAAAGCTCTGAAAACTTTTTTGATTTGGTTAATACTACTTTTTCCTATTGCTTCCCTACCAACATTAAAAATCAATAGTGGGTATTAATCAGAGGACCATACCAGCCTGGGGAGCTGTTGAGCCACATCTCATCTAGGTGTTCTTGCTCCAACGGGGAGACTGGACTAGTGATTCTGTGATTCTTACCCTGGCCCCAGGGAGGCAGCAGTCAGATTGGGATATCAGGCCCTCTGTTCCCTTCAGAAGGGAGTAAACTATGACAATTACCCTTCTTTTTCTCTTTACATGTGAGGTTTTAATGGGTTTGTTGGGTTTCACATGGTGCATGGGCTGCTTAGAGGACCGTCCTTCCCAGAAGGGTCCTCATCAGCATCACCAGCTGCTTGCCCATTCAATTCCAGGGCCTAATACTTGTTGTATACAGGCACCTGGGAGGGTGGGGCAGGGTGGGGTGTGTTTGTTTTCCACCCAGAGTCGTAACCCATTTCCATTCTCCCTCATCTTCTGGGTCACACCTTACCACCTTCTGGCAGGAGGTCCTTTGCATTTGGTATCATGGTTGGTTTCTGCTCCTGCCTCAGAGATGGTAGACTGTGAGTCCACCAGTCAATCTCCTTTTCTGACTCTCTGATGCTCCTCAGCCTGGACACATCCTCTGGAAACTCTGTCAGCAGGCTGAGCAGCTCCTTCACTTGCACACATCACTCACTGGTGAGCTCACTGCTGCCGTCAGACTCTGAGGAGAAACTGGGGCACACTTTGCAGTCTAGGACCTGGACAGCTGGACCTCCCAAGCTCACTTGGGTGGCTGCATCAGTTCTTGCAGCCAGAGGGACCATGAGGGGTGCTGAAGGCACTGCTCTTCTCCAGGTGGATACCAGGCCTCCTGCTGTACTTAGTTCCTTGCTAACAGGAGGTAGCCTCTGTTTGAAGTGGCACGGTCCTCCCTGCTCATCCTTACCCTTCTGCTTGAAGTGCTGCTCTAACTGCTTCACCCTTGTTTGGTGTGCCTGGTTGCCTGCACTCCTGGTTGCCTGCACTCCCCGGGGGCCATTTAAATCTCCTGGCAACTTCACCACCACTTCAGCCTCTCACACGAGATAAGCCAGTTTTCAGGTGGTCCCTCTGCCTGGCCGCAGATTTGTCTGATGTCAGTTCTGCCTCTCTTTTCAACTTGATCCGTGCTCTGTGGCAGTACTTACTGTAACTGCTGCTGAGCTCCTTGCTCGCTCACCGCTGACTGAGAGAATTTGCAGCTTTCTAGTCCTTGACTACAAATGCCTTAAAACAAATTGTGCTGAAGAAACCTGTTAAAATATAGGTACAAAAATGTTTAAAAGTAAACAAAATCACGATTGGGAAATACTACACTTAGAAAAATCATCTCTGAATTTTTTGTAACCAAAGAGTTTTTTTGGATTTGTGTTCTGATCCAGCTGTTCATTCTTTGCACTAGCTGATAATAGTCTTTATGTTAACTTAAAAAAAGAAATTTTGAAAGATTTTCACACTTATTTTAAAGTTCTCATGTCACTATTTTTGACAAATACATGCCAGCATAGTCCTTTTTCTTGTCATAATTCTCACATATTCCAGTGAGTGCATAATAGCCACCAGTTAAAAGTGACAATCCAGGTATTATTTTAGTAATTCCACATAGTATTTTAGTTAATTATTTACAATTACTTTAAAACTGTGTCTGACACTGCATTATTAAGATTCAGAATCAATTAATGAAAAGTCAGGAAACAAGTTACAGTTATGTGTACAATTGTAACCCTATGGTAAATAGCTTACAAAATAGGCTTTGTTGTCTAATCACATACCCTTTCTTTCACAGCCTTTTTGTCGCAATCAGTAGCAGACTGGGTATGTGTGGCAGAATGCAACTCCCCCTGTCTCCCCCTCTCTGCCCCCTCTCTCCCCTCCCTCCTTCAGTATGGAGGAGTGGGCACATTTCCCTCTCTCTCTGCTACTTGAGGCTAACAGCTTTTTTTGTTTGGCCCCAGAGCACCCTGGCCAGGGCCATTAGGAGAAGGGAGTGCCAAGGCACCAGTGAGCCGCTGGGCGCCTGCGGCCAGTGTGGGGGATGTTTTGGAGGCTTCAGGGGCACCCACAGCCAGTGTGGGGGGTGCAGAAGAGCTTCTGGAATGCCTACAGTCAGATCTGATCAGAAGCCATAAAAACGGGACTCTCGTCGAGACTCCACCCATTGTCATGGGTCTCTCGGAGCACGAGCAAGATGCTGCCGCTGAGAGACCCCCTCCCCGGGATGGAGACTGCGCTTGCCTTGCCGCCACGGCTGTGAGTAAAACTTCTCACAGGATTGCGAGTATATTTATACTTTCCATGCACATATGCATGTATAACTCTCTGTGCTCCATATGAGCACGTGTAAAATTAATCCTCGCAGAATCGCGGATGTATTTTCCTTCTGTGCACATTTGCATGAGTAACTTTCCATGCTCAATACAAGCACGTGTATAAATTATTTCCTCGCACAATCGTGAATGTATTTTCCTCCCGTGCTTCCACATAAGCACGTGTAATATTTCGTGCACACATGCATGTGTAAATGAACCCTTGCAGGACTGCGAGTGTATTATAAATTTACCCTCGCGGAATCACGAGTGTACACTTCCCGTACTCACTACGAGTACGTGTATCTCTTTAAAAAATAACCCCATACCATGTTTAGGCAAGTGTGTACTTCTCCGGGACTCAGGGACGGCTCCGGCATTGTTTTGAGTGAAGCCACGTGCATGCACACTGTGGATCGCCTGTTGCATTAGTTGCTGCCCCTTAATAATTTTCCTCAACTGATATCCGAACCTTTATTTAAGTCACTTTAGAGTGCTTAAAACCCTGTTTCTCACTGGTTTAATAAAAGTTGGTTTGGACCCTGTTGTCCCTTAAACTAACCTCGGGGTGCCTCTGTGACAGTATGCAAGAGGATAGAATTAAGGTAGTGGAAAAGTGTAAATCTGTCACTAATTCTTGCTGGACTTTGGAACCAAGTATCTGAAATATGCTCTTCTTTTTTTCTTTCTTCTCCCTCCCCCTGTAACTCAATCTGTTTGCAGGCCACTAGATCAGGTGATCAGGAAGAGGAAGTTGATGAGGCTTTCTACAGAGAGCTGGAAGTAGCCTCATAATCACATACCCTGGTTCTCATGGGAGACTTCAGTCACCCTGACATCTGCTGGGTGGAAAACACAACTAAGCATGTACAGTTCAGGAGGCTCCTAGAGATCATTGATGACAACTATTTTGACACAGTTGTAGGAGCCAATGAGGAAAGGCATGCTGCTGGACCTTGTCCTAAAAAACCCAGAAGAACTGGTTGGAGATGTCATGGTTGCAACAGCCTCATCTGTAGCAACCATTAGATGGCAGAGTTCAGGATCCTGTGTGGAGGAAGCAGAACGATAGGTAGGACTAAAACCATGGATTTCAGCAGGGTAAACTTTGGCCTTTTCAAGGTCTTGCTTGGAAGAATCCAATGGGACGGGAAGGTAGAGGGGTCCAAGAGATCTGGCCAATATTCAAATCTCACTTCCTCCAAGCTCAAGACCAACACATCCCTGTGAGCAATAAGTCAGGTAAAGGGAGTAAAGAGGCCAGCATGGACAAGTAAGGAAAGAAGGATGTTTCTGTAATGTGGAAAAATTGACAGAACAGTTGGGAGGAGTATGAGGAGGCTGTTAGACTATGTAGGGATGTGATGAGGAAGGCCAAACTCCACTTGGAAGTATATCTGGCCAGGGATGCCAAGTACAGCAAGAAGAGCTTCTTCTTCAAGTACATCAACAGCAAAAGGAAGTTTAGAGAATATTCGGGTCTGCTGCTGAATGAAGAAGGTGGCCTGGTGATTGATGATACAGAGAAGGTAGAATAACTGAATGCCTTCTTTACTTTCTTTACTGCTAAGACCAGTCCTCAGGAATCTCAGACCCCAGAGATAGGAAAGAAGTCTGGGAAAAGGACGACTTTCACTTGGTTGAGGAGGATCGGGTTAGAGATAATTTAGGCAAACAGGACATGCACAAATCCATGGGCCACAATGGGATGCAATTGTAGGTGCTGAGCGAGCTGATATATGTTATTGCTAAGCTGGTCTCCATCATTTTGAAAGGTCATGGAGAACAGAAGAGGTGCCTGAGGACAGGAAGAAAGCCAATTTCACTTCAGTCTTCAAAAAGCGCAAAAAGAATGACCCAGGAGACTACAGGCCAGTCAGCCTCACTGCTATCCCTGGAAAGGTGATGGAACAACTTATTCTGGACCTCATCTCCAAGTATATGGAAGAAAAAAAGGTTATCAGGAGTAGTCATTTGGATTCACTAAGGGGGAACCACATTTGACCAACCTGATATCCTTCTCTGATGGTATTACTGGCTGGGTAGATGAGGGGAGAGCAGTGGATGTTGTCTAACTGGACTTCAGCGAGACCTTTTGACACTGTCTCTTACAAGATCATCTTAGGCAAGCTTAGAAAGTGTGGTTTGAATGAATGTAAAGTGAGATGGTTCATGAAATGGCTGGATGGCAGAGCTAAGAGGGTTGTGATCAATGGTGCAGAGTCTGACTGGAGGCCTGTAGCTAGTGGGGTTCCCCAGGCACCAGTATGAGGTCCAGTCCTATTCAACCTGATTATCAATGACCTGGATGAAGAAATTGAGTGTACCTTCAGCAAGTTTGCTGATGATACAAATCTGGGTGGACTGGATGATACAACAGAAGGCTGTGCTGCCATTGAGTGAGATCTGGAGTGGTCTGGGCAAAGAAGAACCAGATGAAGTTCAACAAGGGCAAGTGTAAGGTCCTGCACCTGAGGAAGAATAACCCCAGGCATCAGTACAGGTTAGGGGTGGACCTGCTGGAAAGCAGCACTGCAGAGAGGACTTGGGAGTTCTGGTTGACAGCAGGTTGACCATGAGTCAAAATGTTCCCTTGTGGCCAAGAAGGCAAACAATATCCTAGGGTACTTTAAGAAAAGTGTGGCCATCAGGTGGAGGGAAGTAATCCTCCCCCTCTGCCCTGGTGAGGCTGCATCTAGAGTATTTCATCCTGTTCTGGGCTCCCCAGTTTAAGAACAACAAGGAATTACTGAAGGGAGTCCAACAGACACCTACAAAGATGATTAGGGGCTTAGAGCACCTTTCTTATGAGAAAAGACTGACAGAACTGTGTCTGTTCAGCTTGGAGAAGAGGGGAGGGAGAGGGCGAGAGGGAGGAGGACCTTGCTAGTTGTCCCTGCAAACTGAGGCCCAGTGAGAGACTGAATCGAGCTCCGGGTGGCTGCAGTGTCCGATCAAGGACTTTAGGTGCTGGCTCTGCAGTTACTGAGACTTACAAGATTGGTTTTGTATATTTTATATTATTTCCTCTATTCTTATTAGTAGCATTAGTAAAACATTTTTTATTTTTTCAACTCTTCCCTCTCTGTCCTTCTTTCCCTCCTGATCACCTGTCATTAGTGGGAAGGGGGGAGAGGGAGGGGCAAAAGGGGGAAGTGGTGGCGAGAGGAGGTTAACAATACATCTGCCAGGGTTTTATTGTCACCCCGCAATCTAAACCCTTTACAGGGACAATGGGCACAGATTGAAGCATAGGAGGTTCCATCAGAATATGGGGAGAAACTTCTTTTCTTTGAGGGTGACAGAGCACAGGCTGCCCAGAGAGGATGTGGAGTCTCCTCTGGAGACATTCAAGGCATGCCTGGACATATTCCTGTGCAATTTACTCTAGGTGAACCTGTTTCGGCAGGTGGGTTGGATTAGATGATCTCCAGAGGTCACTTCCAACCCTAACCATTCTGTGATTCTATGTGATTCTGTGATTTTTCCATCTTGTGTTTAAGTTGAAGATGGCTGATATTAATGTGGGATTGCACCATGAAATCAAACCCAGGTGTTTTAGTTTCTCCTGTACACTGTAAGTGCACTTTTCCACAAAAAGGAGATGTAGTAGAGTAATAAACTAGGTTTTAAAGAAAATTGCTCTACTTTGTGGTATGAAACAACTAATTACTAAATATAAAATAAAAACATTTTGTTTATGATATTGTTTTTGTTTATGATATTGTTTGATATGATATTGTTCTCAGATTTAATACTTTGCTCTTTATATATATTTGCAGGGAAAAAGCAGAAGCGGGGGGGGGCGGGGAAAGTGGGGGGGAAAAGCCGGGGGGGGGAGGAGAAAATAGGGGGGGGGGGGAAGCGGGGGGGGGAGAAAGCGGAGGGGGGAAAGCGGGGCAATTCCTCACAAACATGCTGAGCAGCCAGTCTGAGGAAACAGCACCTGGTCCCACAGCTGATCCCACAAAGAGGAGAAAAAAAACCCAAAACAACAACAACAACAACAACAACAAAAGAGTAAAAAGGCAGAAAGGCTCAGAGGACTCTACAAAATGGCAAAAAGTCGGACTAAACGTCCCTACCAAAACTCCCCCGGCTACACCCCAGAAAGAGAGCAGAAGAGAAGAACCATCTTTCTATATACGAAGCATGACACTAATGGGATGGAATACTCATTCATCAGTTAGGATGTCAGTCAAGCTCTGCCCCATCCATGCCCCTCTTCCTCAATGCCTCACACCTGTGGGCAGAGCACTCAGAGTGTCCTTGGCTCTCAGACCAGAGCAATTAAAAACATTAACTCTGTGCTGGGGTGTTATCTTCTTGTTCTCAAACTAAGTGCAAATAATGAGCATGCTAGCTATAAAAAGGGAAGGTTTCTAACTACATGAAGAAAATTAACCCATTCTCAGTCAAACCAGCACAAAACTGATTATACATTAAAATTTCTGACACTTTAAATGATAATTAGCTATATCTCTATTTTTACAGCTGTAAGACTTTGAGGATGAAAAACTGGTAATTTATTTAGTTAACCACAATTTTGTTTGTTTGGTTGGTTGGGTTTTTGTTTTGTTTTGTTTTTTCCCTTTTGGTCTATGCATTGCCCTTAAGGTGAGTTTTTATCCAGTTGTGTAAGGAATAATGCATAAACATTATACTAATCCAGCACAGTCTCTCTTCACCCACAGAAGAGGACATCTCTGTGAAAATTTTATGTGCTATTGACAATATTGTTATTTTCATACTACATTGGATATTCAAATAGAAGTTAAATCATAATTGAAGGAAATGCTAGAGATTGGTAAATGTTCTTTCTTGCTGAATTATTTTCCAGAGAAATTGTGTGAATTCCCCTAAGTGGAAGAGCTGGATCTGGTAAATCAGAATGGCATTCATTAATAGAGTGATGCTGATGGGATAAAGGAAGGGCCAACCATGGGCTAATACTCAAATTTTTATAACAACAAACAATTAGAGCAAGAGGTTCAGTGATGTTCACTTTTTGTTGAAGTTAATAATATATTGTCCTTAATAAAAAACATATGTATTGTTTCATATTAGAACTTTTCAAAGTTTTCTATATTTGTATAAGCACAGAGATATACCCAACTATTGCGATGCAGTATGCGTTGACAGAATATTTAAATAACTTTCTGCAGTCTAGATATGCAAAATATGAACTAAAATACAATAAAGATTTGAGAGAAACAATTTTTTTTTTTTTTTTATCATGGAAAATTTCAAAGAATTAGATCTGCTTAGCAGATTTATTTCATTTACGTTTTAGCTTTCCAAGTAAAACAATAAAAAATATTGAATATCCAGAGGAAAGATAATTTCTAACTGAAAGGCAATTTTTAAATGTTGAGTAAGTTGAAACAGAAAAAAAAAGAAAATCTTCTTGGTTAATTAGTAGGTCTGACAAAATTGTCCTGCATAAGGTAAATGTCCATTTTGCTTAGTTAGCATTTACTGAAGAAACCCATATTATTCCAAAATTACAGTATTTCCAATTAGAAACATATATTTCACTTACCTCTCATTTGAAAAAGAAATTTTAGTAAATTTTAAAAGGGGGCGCGCTGATCAAAATTATTATTTATATAGAAAAGAAACATGATTGAAATAAAATTCTTTAAGTATAATTCTAAACATCTAATCATCTTTGTAGACCATTCAGTGGGAAAAAATACTAAATAAAAGCTTGAATGCCCTCTATATTCTCCTTAGTGAGATGATTCTGCATAAGTGTATACTGTGTGGACATGTCTCACACAAGTGTTAAGGCCACTACCACAGATGGAATGCACCAGTCAAATTTGGAGTGAATTTGCTGTGCTCTGTTTCTTAAAAATAGCTTTTGTATGTTTAGTATGTTTAGCAAGTCGCTGACATGGTCAGACTCCCTACGCCAGGGATGTCAGACTCATTTTCACCAGGAGTCACATCAGCCTGGTGGTTGCCTTCAAAGGGCTGAATGTACGTTTATACAGTCCTAAAATTACAGTCGCCCTTTGAAGGGAACCACCAGGCTGATGTGGCTGCCCGTGAAAATGAGTTTGACAGCCCTGCATTACACTATGCAAAGGGATGAAACAATAAAGCAGGATACCCAAGAGACAGATACCAAGGAGCAGTGCAAGGCAAAGAATGATCTCATAGGTTTACACTCCTGGGTACAAACTCTCAAGGAAAATTTCTTAATCCAATTTTCATTCTTAGACTGAGAAGCTGTGGATTGCTCATGAAACAAGCAGGCTACCATGCAAAGTATGTAAAGAATGTCATTTGTGACCTCACTGACAGTTTTGTCACTAAAACTCCTATAGTAAGAAACTTGAAGTTGTAGTCATTACCTTTAGAAAATACTCCCTATACTTGCAGATTTTGTTCTTGGAAGATAATGCTGTATTAAGATTTTGGTAGCAGGTCTGAAATCTCAAAACCAGAACAGTAAGTCCCTCTTCAGTAACATACTGTAAAGTAAATGTGCTGAAGAGCTTTACAGAACTGTATATGTAGATGTCAGGTTCTCAAGACAGAGGGATGACTATAGTATTAAAGCAAATTATAGGATGACTTTAGTATTAAAGTAAATTATAGGAACTATTTATCAATGTTGTAACATTTAATATGATATGAGTACAGTTTGACCACTAACATTGTTAAAACAAATGTAGTATTATTTAAATATTATTCAAATGAAGAATCCATTATGAATGGCAAATTGCAATAATGACATTAAATAGTTACATTTTTATTAAAACACATAACTTTTGTTTTATACTCTTTTTTCTAAACCTAATGAATGTAATACTTTTCTTTGCAGATGCTTGGTTCAATTTAAAATTCTGATTAGTCTATTAAAGTTTACTTTTAATCACAGCACATTAGTTACTAGCCTTTCCAACCATCCAGCTAAGACTGAGATCTTACTAGAAGCAAAGCAGTAGTAGGTCGAGAGAGGTTCTCCTTCCCCTCTACTCTGCCCTGGTGAGACCACATCTGGAATATTGTGTCCAGTTCTGGGCCCCTCAGTTCAAGAAGGCCAGGGAACTGCTGGAGAGGGTCCAGCATAGGGCAACAAAGATGATTAAGAGAGTGGAGCACCTCCCTTATGAAGAAAGGCTGAGGGAGCTGGGTCTTTTTAGTTTGGAGAAGAGGAGACTGAGAGGTGACCTTGTTAATGTTTATAAATATATAAAGGGTGAGTCTCACGAGGATGGAGCCAGGCTCTTCTCGGTGGCAAACAATGATAGGACAAGGGGTAATGGGATCAAGCTGGAACACAAGAGGTTCCACTTAAATTTGAGAAGAAACTTCTTCTCGGTAAGGGTGACAGAGCACTAGAACAGGCTGCCCAGGGAGGTTGTGGAGTCTCTTCTTCGGAGACATTCAAAACCCACCTGGACATGTTCCTGTGCAACCTCACCTAGGCGTTCCTGCTCCAGCAGGGGGATTGGACTAGATGATCTTTTGAGGTCCCTTCCAATCCCAAACATACTGTGATACTGCGAAGACAGGCTGCTACTTTATTAACTTTGAGCATACTTCAAAATTATGCAGAATACTTCCTCCCCAACCTAGAAATCTTCCCCGTTCTTTATTGGTTTACAGTACAATCACAAATCCACAAATATTTGTACATTATCTTATCAGGTCTATGACAGTGATCATACAATTTAACAAGTAGTTCTACATCAGTTTTTAACTTGGATTGAATGAAACTCATAATGATAGACAAACTTGATTTAGAGGTGTTCAAAATGTCCCACATGCCCAGAGAAGTTATTGCATCAATTGATTGCTCTTATTGTTAAAAATGAATATTTCTTTTCTGGTTTAACTTCCTATCTTTGGAAGGTAGGATGTTTTTGTCTGCTGGTTTAAAGAAGCTCCACCCAGTCCTCTCTCTAGGTAGGTACTTAATGGTAAGTCATCTCTTCATCCTCACCAGGACAAGGTAAATATGTTGAGTTCAATACTTGTTACTAAAGTTGAAATATTGTTTCTTGAAACAGGATCAGATTAATCCTTTTTGTTAAAGTATCCAAGTAGGTATGCTAAAGAGTAAAAAAACACCTAGACATATATCATATGTGGCATACCCAGTAGAGTGAAAAGTTCTGAAATTAAATAGCTGAACATTTTTCATAAACAGTTGTAAACAAACATTTTGAAAGGTTTGGCTTCTCATCTGGAAATTTTTTGACAACTCACATTGATGAATGATGGTTTTGTCAGGTTCTTGTTAACAGCTGCATCCCCCTCTCACAGCCCTATGTCCAGAAAATCTATGGAGTCACCATGACACCAGACATTCCAACATTTGGTAAGATTCGTCAGAGGCATAAATGGAGATTTAAAAAAAAAAAAACAACCAACGAAAAAAAGAAAACCTCAGTGATGTATCTCTGTGGGGCTGAAATCATTAAGCATAAACCGGTTTTGGTTTCCCCCTTTTATTTTTTCTTAATATACAAGTCTATTATTTTTTCTTCACTAGAATATAATGGAGATAGATTGTCAAATAAGTGTGCTTGAGGTCACACATAAATACCCAAACCCTAACTTCAATGCATCACAAAAGTGTTTATAGAAGCTCAGAATAGTCTTAGTGTCTGCTGATACAAGCAGTATGCTATGAACCTAATGGTTTAGGCTCTTCTTTTGTTGGCATCTTACTTAAACCACGTGAAAACATGAGGATTTCTGTCCTCCCTTTTGTCCTTGAATACCCTTGGTGGAATTGAGGATTAATCAGAGCTTATATTTCCTTGTGTATGGTTTCTTTTTCTATAAAGCATATTTTTTATCTTCTGTCATTTTTATAACAAGTTTTTATAGCATGATACAAATTATGAAATTTAGTGCCAACCCTCAAAACAAAGATCAGAGCTGGTAGTGAAAGGACAATACAAGTAACCTACAGGTGGCCAGGGATGAATGTCTGTTCAAGGCCTGTCTGCCATGTCAGTAAGAAGTCCCTAAGTAGTTCTTTATGGGAATGATAATTTAGGTAGAATTTGTCAAAGAACAGGCTTGTGCAGAAATCTGGTGCAGGATCTACAAATTCAGTGGGAAAAAAAAAAATAAAAGAGGTACAGAATTCATGTAGTGCAAGTCATGCTGCTCCTCTAGCTAGGAAACTGTTTAAAGAGCTACTCCTATGTCAGAAGCCGTTATATAAGTATCATTTCACAGGACTAGCTGTGTTTAGGATTTTCAGAGTTGGACTGAACATCTGATTCAAGATCTCATATGCAGAAAAGGTACTGTTTTTCAAGTAATTTAGCAGTTGGAAAACTCAATATTCTGATACTTTAATGGAGGAAAGTATGACTAAGTTTTTTTGGCCCATGGCTAATATAGTCATATTTGTGAGAATAGTGTATTAGTATTCTGTGACATAATAAAATGTGCCATGATTTGCAGATCATTTAACTATAAAAATCTAGATATGTCCAGATCATTATCTAAAACCAATGACAAATTAGAACACAAAACATTATTGTGCCTTTTTTTTTATTTTCATCATATATGAAATAGCATTTAGTGTGCCCTAAAAGCTGTAAGACATCCTTCTAAATAAAGAATTAAACTTCAGAATGTTATATTAATTGTCTAATGTTTATGGTCTTAAAATTCAATTTAAAAATGAGGTAGCCTTGAAATTAAGTCTGTCATGCTTTTTAGGTATACTAACATGTATTTGGTCACTCATATCTGTTGAGAAGAATGGTATGAATATGTCCATATTATTCTAAATTTCAGGGAAGGCTGGCATGTATTCTCATATAATGATAAACAGAAAATATTTTTATTCTATTAGAAGCTTAAGGGTTCTCTGGAATTTCCATGAAATTGCCATTTCTTACTGTAAGACTTTCTGTTGAACTCCTGTGTGTTCTTTACATGTTCATCCTCTTTTTTGTTTTCCTCCATTCATTTTTTCCTATTTAATTACAACATAAAATGTACATTTTGAAATAGGAGCTCATTCTCTTTTGTTTCTGTTTTATTTGATTGTGTTCTTGTTTTGAAAATATTTAAATTTTATGTACTGAGTATTTAAAACTTTATTCAAAATATGTTCAAGTTGGAAATTTATTGGATATTTTTAACATGCAAGAAAGAACTTAAATACTTAATCATGTCTAACTACATTTAAAATATTAATCATTTTGCACTATTTTTCTCATCTGAAAATATGTCCATCAATGACAGTCAAACACAATTCAGCAAAGAAATGCGATCTTTTAGAACATCTACGTATCCTGTGAAGGTCAGTGAGACTAAGGTGATGGATTATCATGACAAAAAATAGTCACTTAAGAAAGTAATATTTTTTCCATTCTTCTCAATTGGACTGAGGTTTCCAGCTGTCTTTTCTATGTTCTCTCAGCTTCCTAACAAAATAATGGGCCAACATATTTCTTTGAGTGTAGTTTCTCTTCATTGTGGTTGTGACATTTAAAAGGCAATGGACATTTTAGGAATGGCATTTTAACAAATGACAAATCTTACCTCATATTGTGAACAACAGCCAATCTATAAAATGACAGTTGTTCACGCAGTGCCTCCAGTAGAGAGATTTGAAGTAGTAATACCCACTAATGAACAAACAAACCCAAACAAAAGTAAAACAGGAAAAAACAAACAAACAAACAAACCAACAAACAAAAACCAAAACAACAACCAACCATTCAAACAAATAAGAGTGCAAAAAATAGTCATTTATTTTGGAAAATTTTATGTTGTAACTAGCCTTCTTCCTGAAAAGAAGGAAAATAGTTATGCCTGCATGGATTAGGGGGAATGTAGGAATGAAGGAAGACATACAGACTATATTTCTTCATGGATTCACAAAATTAAATTTGGTAGAGGCTCAGGGGATTAAAATTCAGAAATGACACAGAAAGAAGAAAATTGAAAGAATCCAGAAGTGCTACAGTGTAATCTGACTTTGGGCCACAGATTGCTCTTAGCAGTGTGTGTTTACTACATAGTGTAGTTACATAGAAACGTTAAAAGCTTATGTGAGTTCACTCATATTCCATATTTTAATAGGATTGGTTTTCTCTGAATAGCATAAAAAGTGTTGACTTTCTTAAATGGGAGTATCTTTTTATAGCTTCTCTGCTAACTTAATCACAACATTTCTACAGCTGAAAGCTACCCAAAATTATCCTGCCTACTTACCTTTTCCTCCATTTTACGGCATGGTTTCTCTGTAAACTCTTTTTGGTATAAAAATGTTGATATGCAGATACGCTTCTAATTTATGGCAGAATTTCAGCTTCTCAATTACTTTGATACTAAACCAATGCACTGTATTTAATATTCATTTAATGATAGTGCATCCTCATTTTCAGGTTTTTTTATTCATTTAATACCTACCTAAATGGTTGGTTTCAGTTTCTTTATTAATTTTATACTTAAGTAAATGGAGCAAAAAGCTACAATAAAAACAGTACATTATTAGAAAGCATGTTTTAAGTGAAGTTGTTGTTTTTGGGGTTTTTTTTGTTTTTTTTTTTTTTTAAGATTGTATATAATGTATGTACAAAATGGCAGGCTAATCCCCAATATATGAAGAAGATGCGTTTTTACAAACAGGGAAAAACATCTGATCACTGTAGTCAGCTCTGCTGAAGGAGCATAGTTCCTTTTCACTGAGTTTTCACCTAATGGTGCTGCCTCTTTAGACATCAACACTGTATTAATCACAGGAAAGAGTAGAGGTTGCAGATCAGGTTTGCTGGCTCCTCTCTGGTGAATTCAAATAAAGGATGTTCCTCTCATCCAAGTAATTCAGAAGGTGACAAATATTACAGATGCTGAATTTATGTGAATGCTTGCTCTCTGTTTATTAACTCATCAATCTTGTGAGAAATAAAAGGACCAAACCACAAGGCAAGTGGGTTTTTATTATACTGTCAGCTGAACTGTGTCTAAAAGTAATCAATATCTATAATTACTGAAACCATCCAGGATATTTTAACCCTTCTTTAGTAGTCTACTTCCAGGCTGAACAAATCCAAAACTAATTAGAAAGGATGAAGTTTTCATTATTGCACTGATGTCTTTTATTTCTTTCTCAGTATTACTTAAATGTATTGCATCATAGTGGCAGACTGTTTTATAGTTTTTAAGCTGATGGATTAATAGCATGCTCTCTGTAGAAAAGTATGAATAGAGCAGATAAGCAAAAATTTGCAGAGAGGCTCTTTGAGTGAACAGAACATTTTTGCCATGGAAGTTTATTTTTTATTTTGTTTTTTATTTGCATACATTTCTCTGTGTGTTTTCAAACTACTTTAAGAAAAAATAGAAGCATTTATGAGCAACAAAGATGTTTTAAA
The DNA here is from genome assembly GCF_963082525.1 of Nesoenas mayeri. NCBI lineage: Eukaryota > Metazoa > Chordata > Aves > Columbiformes > Columbidae > Nesoenas > Nesoenas mayeri. The sequence goes on from NC_137542.1 coordinate 40,144,882, forward strand.
CTCCAGATCTCACTGCGAATAAAATTTCCAAGAAATAGGCACTATACTCTGAAAGACTAAAATGTTTCTTTTATTGCCATCCTATTAAATTGCTAAAAATATATTGTACTTTAGAGTACCTGCCTTGGAAAAGACTGTATACTATTTCACCTGTTCATTTACACTATCTGATTAAATTAGTCTTTAATTAGTCTTTTTTTTTTCTTTTTCTAAACTGTAGGAAAAGGAAATCCAAGTTCATTTTGAAAATCACACTTTGCAATCAATAGAGGCTGGCTCAAAAATTTCAATGTTCTGCACCTTGATTTTAGTCCAAATAATTACCAGCCAATAGTACACATAGCTAAATTCTTGCAGATGTTATATTAAAAATACTAGAAATTACAATCATATCTTTTCTTTCAATTTAAAAATAAAAGCATTGTAGGTAGCTTTGCACAGACACATGTAAAGATTGATATCTGACATCTAGATCAAAAAGAAAGTGTTGATTTCTAAAAATAATGTCTAGTTGCACACCTTTTTCATGCCATTTTCATTTTCTGGGGTGACTTGTAATTACCAGGTTTTGAATCAATGCTTTGCTCAACACAGATACTTTAAATTAGGAGTAATCATTAATGCATTTTTTCAGTCAGAAATAACTACATCATTTGTCAAATAAATATGTCGATTTCTATAAATAGAATAATATGCTTGATAAAAGCTTTTCATACAATTATACTTGTATGCCCTGCAATTTTGTTAGAAGCAGAAAAAAAACCAAAGACTAGCCTTAAGTATAATAAATAAACTTTATAACTCAAAATCTGTGTTTCAGTGGCTGGTTAAATCAATGGATGGGAAGTCTTCTGACAATATCATCATGCAAAATAATCAACATATTAGTCACTGTAGAAATTATAAACAGAGTTATTTACTATGCATATCCCTGACAACTAGAAAGAGTAACTGCTGGTTAAGAATCTGCTGCCAAAGGGCAAAGACTTTACATTATTGTTGACTAGGAATTGATTCAAATTCTTAGACCATTACTGTGGCTTGATACCAAAATGTCATTCAAACAGGATGCCATTCAAAACTTATATATTGCAGATGTCAAACTGACCCACTGAGATGGAAGGTTTGTTGGAGTTTTTATGTAGAGTCCTGTTGTGACTAGAATTACTTATTTTATATTAAATAATCTTTTTAGTGACAGCCGTAGATATGGTTGCTTAATCACAAATATACCTATTTGAAATATAAGATTGTCCATGCCTGTCTGTTGATGTAACCTTATATTGTGAAGCACAGACATTCCCATGTAGACAAAATAAAACAGTATAAAGAAGTTGCATGCACTGTTTTACTTCAAGAGCCTTCTTGGATTCAAAGAACTTAGATGGCATATGTAAACTTAGTTTACTGTTTCTTGAATCAACATATATATAACATAACTAATACAGACTGCAAAATTATACAGAAAATAGCATGAAATGAGATTCTTCTGTGATTTATCAATAGTTTTCATTCCATTTTGGTAAGAAATTTTACATTTGTAAACCATACTTATATATATATGTGCATGTGTGTACACAGTACTTTAGTATTAACACTTTTACTCCCAGCCAGTACTAAACTGCTTAGATTTTCAGTATTTAAGTAAAAATATTTGGGGTTGAGATCAGTTTCTGAATGAACTTTAAATGAAGGATTCTGTCTTGTTTTGTTCAGATACATCTGAGCTATGAAAACTGAAAAATTACATTGCTCATGAACAGGTGTGATTGCTTTATTTTTAGTGAACTAGGTAAACTGTGAAATAATTGTTCATAGTGCATCAAATTCTGTGATTTAACATGTAGTATACACAACTATATAACAGCTGTCAGTTTGGAAAATTACTACACATGCCAATATAAGCATGCAAGCCCTTTCCTATGGTTATAGTATTATCTCTGAAGACAAACCAACTCATAAGCATGGAGTGAATCTCTACTGTAATCTCAGCTCCACAAAATGGGAGTCGTTATTTCAACACAAGGGAAATTTCAAGCCGAAAACAGTCTATAGGTATGTGTGTCTGCACATACATATCTGTGTCATCACAAGGGATATTGTAGCGGTATTGGAGTTTATAATGGGAGATAGAAACACAATCAGGTCTCAAAGTCAAATAGATCAGGGATTTTTAGGTCATTTGTTCAGAACCTATCTGCATTAAAAAGGAAGAAGTTGAAAGTCAAAGTGTAAAAAGGTGCAGAGCTCTGTATGTCTGTGAAATAGTCTTTCTGGTTTTGACTAATCTCAGTAGATAGCAATCAGTATAGAGAGTTGATTGTATAGCTCAACAGGGCTGAAATTCATAGTTGGAGTTGCAAGTTAGACATGAGGGTTCAGAGAGGGTCTCAGAAACAAAATCAAAACATTGAAGTAGTTTTCTTTTTATACTTCCTCTACTAGATTTACAAGCTTTTTCATTTATTTGGGTCCCAGTTGAAACTTATTTGATTATTTCTCAGGATTCAGTCCAGCATCTGTCCCTTATTCATCACAATACAGAGCACTCCTTAATATATTCAGGCACCTTAATATATTCAAAATTGCCATACTTTACCTTTGCAATGTCTGTGTTGTTAGGCAGCAATAAGTAGAGAATCTATAAATGTGAATGATGTAGATCTTGACCCTTAAAGTTAAAAGTGTAGGGAAACATAAAGTAGTTCTGTTAATCTTTTTTGGAACCCAATCATTTGAGCTTTCTGCAGTGAATCAATTGAAAAGCTGTGCTGACAGCAATCTATACCTCAACATGGAAGTATAGAGCTGTACTGAGAGATTAATATCATGTCAGAGTCTCCAAGACACTTGCTTCAGAATTCCTTACCCACCAACATTAAGTTATTATTGGGCTGGACTTCTGACTGTACTGACATGTCATAGTTTAAAATTATTGACTCATCAAAGCTGCAAAAGGACCAGCTGATAAAACAGAGAAAATTGAGATATTTTCTTTTTATTCTTTATTCCTCTTAGGGCTGTTACCTTTGTGAGAAAAATAATGACCGCTCATTCAGAACTTAAAGCTTTTATCACTTTGGTTTTGGGTGGAGTGAGTTCATTATTACAGGGAACATTTTTTTCAGCACAGTGCACTTACCTGTCTTTGCATTTGAGCAAGAGGAATATAGTGCTGTGCCTTCAGGACAAGTTAAATCCACACAGGCTAAAAACAGTAGGAGACAAACTGAAATCAATGAGAAATTAAGTAGACTTCTATATAAACATGGCAAAAAATAAATGTGTTTGATTTAAAAATCATGAGATAGGAAAAAATAAATATCTGTATTTTTCACACTTTCAGGTCCTAACATATGAAGGAAAGAACCAAGAAGCAAGAGAAATGGCTGAATCTTAAGGTTTTCCTCATAGATCATTATCTTCAGGATATCCACTTTAGTGAAACCACAGCACTGGCCGAAAACTAAATAAAATAGTCCAAGACCAAAACAGCATAGACCCAGACCTATGTCAAAAGTGCATATGTACTGCTATCCTTTTCCTATAATTAAAAAAAGTATTGCCTTTAGAAGAGCTCATCAGTTAACGTGACAAAGATAAAAAATTAAAATTCCTATATTCAGTATGGAAATATGAATGCCTTTAAACATCTGTTTCAAATCTCTTTAATTATTTTTCTTTACTCCTTTGGTGTAATCTTTAGCTGTTCTAACTTGAGGAAAAATAAAGTAGTTTAAAGACACTTTTCTGCAGCACAAAACATTTAACACTGTGCAGAAGAACATGAAGTCTTCCTTCACATTTGTCTCTCAAAGCTCAGAAGGACCAATTCACCAGCAGAACACATGAAAAAAATACATCATGTTGGTGAATTCCCCAACTGGTTATTTGAGAAAGAAATTAAATTCATTTAGGCTGTTGTGTCTACTCCAAAATACCAGTGCATTCAAGCAGATCTTAGTTATTGAAAAGATGTACTAGTGCATAGAAGGAAAGTATTCATATCCCAAACTCAAGACAGTATTATTCTGTTTACAGTTTTGCAATGTAATGAAATTCTAAAAGAATTTCTCCAAGAATTCAAACAATTATAGTCCCCAAGGTCAGCTGATCGGAGCCAGCTCGGCCAGAGCTGTCTCAGTGATCCTAAAGTACACAAGGGTTTCATGGCTCCTCAGGTTTCGATTTCGTGTCCCGGAAGTCTCCGGCAGTCCCTGTGAGAGTGGCTGCATGATATGAGCATTACCACAGTGACAGTGGGAGATTTAAAAGCGGTTGAAACCCGAAACTACTACTCAGTCCCCAAGGTCAGCTCTCCCAGATTGCTGCTGACCATGGTCTCCTCCAGAAAGACCTTGTCACAAAAGGACTGAGGCAACTCAGATAGAGGCCCTACCATGAACTGTGGCTGTTCAGGTCTCCAGCTGCAGGGAGTGCCAGAGCCTGCTTCTACCGAAGGAGGGAGGGAGCCATTCAACCTGCATGAGGTGTGAGTAGGTGCAAGATCTGTTCAGCATGGTCGCAAAACTTGAGGTCAAGACCCTGAGCTCCATCAGGGAGTGTGAAAAGGAGATCAACTGGTGGAGTAACTCCCTGGTGTGCCAGTCAGAAAGGTCCATCCTCAAAAGGTGATGGACCTCCTGCCTTGTCTGGCAGAGAGGGAAGACCCAAAACACCCCCTGCCCTTTTGGTAGAGGACCAAAAAGATGACAAGAGTTGGAAGCGAGTTCCAGTTTGGTGTCATGGGCAACTCCCTTCCCTACTTGCTTTGCTTCCCCAGGTGCCCCTCCGTAAATAAGTTTGAGGCCCCGGATCTTGAAGAAGAGGTAGGTGAGAATGTGGTGCAAAGCCTGCCTACAAGGTCACATAGGAAGAGGCAGCTGACTCCACACCTCAAGACTTCCTCTGATAAAGAAAGAAGGGTGATTGTAGTAGGCAATTCCCTTCTGAGAGGGACAGAGGGCCCAATACGCAGAGTTGACCCTCATCATAGGAAGGTTTGTAGTCTATCCGACGCCCAGATCAGGGATGTCACCAGGACACTCCCCAGCCTGGTGCACCCAACAGACTACTACGCACTGCTGATCTTCCAGACATATCGGGAGGGAGCTGCATCCCACAGTCTGAGGGGAATGAAGAAAGATTTCAAGGCCTTGGGACAGATGGTGAAAGAGTCTGGGGCTCAAGTGTTTTTCTCTTCCCCCCTTCCATTTTCAGATGATATTGTGGGATGGGATGGAATGGAATAGAAAAATTCAGCCCATAAATGATTGGCTACAAGACTGGTGCTACAGGCAGGGCTCTGGATTCTTTGATAAAGGCTGGTTTTATGAGACACTAGTCCAGACAGTGATACACGGGAAAGGTTTATCTCACAGGGGCAAAAGGATGCTGGGACAGGAATTAGCAGGGCTCATTTTGGAAAGCTTTAAACTAGATTTGGAGTGGGATAAGGTTGTAGCTGGGCTTGCATCAATGGGGCAGCACTCCAGAATTGATGAACACCAGGAGGCCTCCCATATCCTTAGGGCGAAACCAGTGTGCGCAGTTCGCTCCCTGAAATGCCTGTACACCAATGCACGCAGCAAGGAGGTTATGATCTGGTGGCAATTGCAGAGACATGGTGGGACAGCTCACATGACTGCAATGTGGTTATGGATGGCTATGGCATTCTCAGGAAAGACAGGCCAGCCAAGTGTCGTGGTGAAGTTGCTCTTTACATGAGAGAACAACTACCATGAACACAGAGTACTGTCCAGGCATGGATGAGGAGTGAGTTGAGAGTGTGTGGGTGTAAGGGGCATGCTGGCAGGGGTGATACTGTTGTGGGTGTCTATTACAGGCCACCAGATCAGGGTGAGGAAGTTGATGAAGCCTTCTACCAGCAGCTGAGAGCCTCACAGTCACAAGCCCTGGTTGTGGTGGGGGATTTTGACTTCCCTGATGTTTGCTGGAAGGACCATTCAGCCAGCCAGCCACAGTCCAAGAGGTTCCTCCAGTGCATTAATAATAACATTCTGATGTAAATGGTGGATGAGCCAACTAGGAGAGCTGTACTGCTGGACCTCATCCTCACTAACAAGGACGGTCTGGTCAAAATAGTAAAGGTTGAGGGCTGCCTTGGTTGCAGCAACCATTAAATGGTGGAGTTCAGGATCTCAGGAACAGAACAGCAAACAGAATTGCAACCCTGGATTTCAGCAGGGCAAACTTTGGCTTTTCAAACAATTACTAGGGGAAATCCCACGGGCAAGGCTGCTTGAAGTTAAAGGGACCCAAGATAGTTGGTTAGCATTCAGGGACTACTTCTACCAAGCTCAAGATCAGAGCATCTCAACACATAGGAAATCAAGAAAGGGAGCCAGGAGACCTGTGTGGTTAAACAGGGAACTGCTGGGTAAACTCAAGTGGAAGAGGAGAGTTTACAGATCATAAGAGAAGGGGCTGGCCTCTTGGGAAGAATATAAGGCTGTTGTCAGAGGATGTAGGGAGGCAACTAGGAAAGGTAAGGCCTCCTTAAAATTAAACCTGGTAAGAGGGGTCAAGGACAACAGAAACAGCTTTTTCAAATAAATGGCAGATAACACTAACACAAGAGAATGTACGGTGCCCTGAAGACAGAAGATACAGAGAAGCCAGGGTTACTTAATGCCTTCTTTGTCTGTGTCTACTCTATTGGAGGCTGTCCTGAGGAGCTCTGTACCCCTGAGGCCCCAGAGGAAGTCAGGACAATGGAGGGGTCTGCCTTAGTTGATGAGGACTGGGTAAGGGAGCAAGTAAGCAATCTTGAAATCCATAAATCCATGGATCTAGATGGGATGCACCCGTGGGTGCTGAGGGTGCTGGCTGAGGTCATTGCTGGACCACTCTTCATCATCTTTGCCAAGTCTTGGGAAATGGGAGAGGTGCCTGAGGCCTTGAGGAAAGCAAATGTCACTCCAGTATTCAAAAAGGACAATAAGGAGGAACTGGGTAACTGCAGGCTGGTCAGCCTCACCTCCATCCCTGGGAAAGTGATAGAACAACATATCTCTGGGGCTATCTCAAGGCATATCAAGGAGAAGATGGTCATTAGGGGCAGTCAACATGGCTTCACCAAGGGGTAGTTGTGTTTGAATAACCTCATCGCCTTTTATGAAGACATAACGAGGTGCATAGATGATGGCAGAGCGGTGAATGTAGTCCACCTTGACTTCAGTAAAGCCTTTGACGCAGTCTCCCACAGCATCCTTACAGCTAAGTTGAAGAGGTGTGGTCTAGACAATAGAGTAGTGAGGTGGGTTGCAAACTGGCTTAAGGAGAGAAGCCAGAGAGTGGTAGTCAATGGTGCGGAGTCTAGTTGGAGGCCAGTATCTAGTGGAGTGCCTCAGGGGTCAGTACTGGGGCCAATATTATTCAATATATTCATTAACGATTTGGACGAGGGAATTGAGTGTACTATCAGCAAGTTTGCTGATGACACTAAGCTGGGAGGAGTGGCTGACATGCCAGAAGGCTGTGCTGCCATCCAGCGAGACCTGGACAAACTGGAGAGTTGGGCGGGGAATAACCTAATGAAATTTAACAAGGGAAAGTGTAGAGTCCTGCATCTGGGCAGGAACAACCCCAGGTTCCAGTGTAGATTGGGAAATTACATATTAGAGAGCAGTGTAGGGAAAAGAGACCTGGGGGTCCTGGTGGACAACAGGATGACCATGAGCCAGCACTGTGCCTTTGCGGCCAGGAAGGCCAATGGCATCCTGGGGTGTATTAGAAGGAGGATGGTTAGTAGATTGAGAGAGGTTCTCCTTCCCCTCTACTCCACCCTGGTAAGACCACATCTGGAATATTGTGTCCAGTTCTGGGCCCCTCAGTTCAAGAAGGACAGGGAACTGCTGGAGAGAGTCCAGCACAGGGCAACAAAGATGATTAAGGGAGTGGAGCACTCCCTTATGAAGAAAGGCTGAAGGAGCTGAGTCTCTTTAGTTTGGAGGAGACTGAGGGGTGACCTCATTAATGTTTATAAATATATAAAGGGTGAGTGTCAGGAGGTTGGAGCCAGGCTCTTCTCAGTGACAGCCAATGATAGGACAAGGGGTAATGGGTTCAAACTGGAACATAAGAGGTTCCACTTAAATTTGAGAAGAAACTTCTCAGTGAGGGTGACAGAGCACTGGAACAGGCTGCCCAGGGAGGTTGTAGAGTCTCCTTTTCTGAAGACATTCAAAACCCGCCTGGACACATTCCTGTGTAGCCTCATCTAGGTGTTCCTGCTCCGGTGGGGGGATTGGACTAGATGATCTTTTGGGGTCCCTTCCAGTCCCTAACATTCTGTGATTCTGTGATTCAGTTATATCAAACTATGGAAAAATCCCTTTGACTTATTCAAAAGAAACAAATGAAAACGACCCCGCATATGATAGGCAATTAGTTGAAGATTACTAGTTATTATGCAGCCAGTGCAAATTATCTGAGTATATGAAAATAGATAACGGAAAAACTGAGCTGATAAATTAAGAAAATTATGGAATATTTTTCAGGAGACAGCCTCTTTGTGTGATTGTGATCTTATAGCACTAAGCAAACCTATTTCTTGCCATATAGATGAGGCTGTGAATGCTGATGGCTTGGAAATTAAGTCATTCACCTGATATCCTTTAACATTACTTTTTGAATTACAGTGGTCACATGTAACACAAAGGTTATAGTAGTGATGTTAATCCTAATGAGTTCCAATTTAAAACGTTCTTCATGTTTCTCATTCTTAAGTCCAAAGTACTGGTAGAAATACTTTGGGTTTGTGCTAACAGAGCAGGTGTTCTGTGCACACTGAACAGGACGTCTTTAAGCCATGCTGTGTCAAATTGGAGCTCTCACAGAAAATCACATTAATTCTGCTGCAGGAAAAGGATGGATAAATAACAATGAAGGAGATACAGTGCCACGTCTCTGAAATCCATTTAAGCAGTAATCCTCTGAAATTAGAACATCAACTATCGTAACAGCGAAGTGTTATCTGTGGAAAATATAATTTCAAGGAAATTAATTCTAATGGTAACTATGTTTTGTGTTATTGGTACCATTGTCATATGTGCACTTTCTTCATGCACACAGATCTCAGATGAAAGACAGTGATGCAACACGAGCCAAGTAGTTGTGAAGCAAGTACTTCCATAGCATTTACATGAACAGTTCTCCACACTAGAAAAAAATATCAGTAATACCTATCTCTGAGTGTCCTTTCTAATAAGAAGTCTATAGTTTCAGCAGTAAGGAGATGCTTTCATGAGTTTGCCTATGGAGACTTTTGCACAGAGTTTTGTACTGCTTTGCACAGTGGAAAAATGTCCAAGTTACTCTGCGTACTGAAAAGGTTCTTGGTTATTTAATTGGTAAGTCTAAGAGTCACTGACAATATTAATGTTTCCAGTAGATATTTATTTTTTAAAAAGAAAATAGTTATTGCTTGTTAAATATCAGGAGAATTGTAATGGGAAATTTGATTGTGTACTAACAATTCTCCCAGCTGAAGGAGATTGCAAAAAAGAAGGTGAACATAAATAAGGGGACGTAATACTATTTTTATTCACTGCTTGTTAGGTAGAGTCAGGAAAGGGAAATTAATGGGGTCAGACAACCCCTTCCTCTTCTCATTTTCTTAAGCATCTCTTAGCTATATGAAAGCCTGACTAATAAGAAGCTGTGTCTCCTGACGTTTTGTGGTTGTGACCAGTCACCTGGTTGTGAGTAATGATTTTTTTTCCTACAAAGTCACAGCAGATGGTGTATTTCTTCATTTGTTTGATTGACAAACTGTCCAAAGATGAAGAGTTGGGCTGAGAGCAGTAGAACATCAAAGTCTATCAGCAAGAAATAAAAGATAGTGGGTTACTATGACCTTGGAGATAAAAGACTGGAAAAGATCATTCCCCAGACAAGTGTGATATCCAGGATTTCAGTGGCGGACCTATGCTTAAGGAGGAAATGAGCGGGGAGGTGAACAGACTTCTGCAGAAATATAAAGATCCTTTGCATTGGCAGAGGTATATCACCTTGCACCCTTTGTGTGAGGAGGCCAGGGATATTTCAGTGAGGACCTATTCCCAGAAAATGTGGTGATATTTTTATTTGACCTTGTTGCAACTAATTAAAAACATAGCACAAGAATGTGAAGTACTTCCTGACCCTTACCTACGTTGAAAGCAGTAAAAGTTCAAATTTTCAAATAAAGTCTTTCCCACATCATTGTTCTTAATTTGTCTGTCCTGGCTCAATATATTTCAGCTCATGAACGACCGTCCTTAAAATATTTTTATATATTCAAATGCCACGGTTACTAACAAGACCAGCTAGTATTGCAAGGAAGACTTTGCATATTCTGGGAGTACATAATCTCAAGGTAAATTTTCAGCATAAGCTATAGAAGTTTACTGCATAAACAAATGAAGAATTTTTTTTAAAATATTTCTGTGGGAAGTTTACTTAATGTTCCTTTCATTAATAAAACAAAGTCATCTCCGAAGGATATAAAAATCTATGAAAGTTAAAAGAAACAAATATTGGAGGAACTTCTGACTACTTCTGTTTACTTTGCTCTTGGAAAAGCTTGAAATGTATAGTTAAGCTGATATATCTCTGTGTATTTTGGGACAACACAATTTTCCTGCTAGCCTTTGCCAGCTCATTCTTTCTCCCTGACTCACAACCACTTTATTCTTTCTGACTTTCTTGATGCAGAGCAGTCACAACCAGTTATATATTACTTTGAAACTGAAATCCTTTACTCAAATTACGCTTCTGTGATGTTTCCTGACATATTCTATAGCTATATTCCCATTTCTGTTTACTACTTAGCTGTTGTCTTTGCTTAGTCAGTCTTATCTTATTGTTACTGAGTGATGCCACCTGTAACTCCAGGCTTCCTCCAGCAGAGATTACAAACAGAGTGCCTGCATCCTGTCTGCCCTTGACACTTTCAAGAATATGTGTCATGCTTATAGGTCAGCCAACCTTGATGTGAAGGAAAGCTCATTGAGAATATAACAGCTGAAATGGAATAAAGGAAAGATAACAAACCAAATTAAACTCAAGGCTGCTGTAATAGGCAAAATATAATTATAAAAAATGAATGTTTAAAGTTTAAAAGTAGAAAAATTCTGTAAATTGGAAAAAGGATATACCATTCAGTAATAAAGCAAAATTACTGGTACTTTCAAAATAGCATAGTATATGTGTAGTACATCTAGAATATGTGGAAAGGATTGTGGATGGAATCTCGAGGAATCTAGAGATAAAGAACAAAAGACCAAAAGCCTGACAGACCTGAGATGAAAAACAAAGAAAGAAATGAACAAACCAGCAAACCTAAGAATCACAGGATGTTGCAAATTAAAACCACTGAAACGTCAGTATCTTTAAAGCATACATACTGTTCAGATCCTGTGCAGTAGCAAAGAAATACATTGCGAAGTTTAGAGTGATGGTATAAAGACAACATGTTGGATCAGAGGTTATCCAGAGCACTATTTCTGTTCCAGTTTATAAAACCTGCCAGAGTCCTTTGTAAAACTTCTCTGTTGTTCATATGTACGTGATGAGAGAGAATTTTATTACACTAATTCTTCGGAGAATACTTGTGATATATATCCTCTGGCTGGATGTGGTAGTTCTGAGATCATTTAAGGTAGAGACTGGTTAGAAATCTAAAACCACCAAGACTTTCTTCTTTCCTTTTTCTCAGTAGATATGATTGTTGAATACTTATATTATTTGAATAGCATCATCCTTAGAGCAATCTTCTTCCTGTGACTAAGTTTCTGGAGAAGCGTTTGAACTGCTTGTCATATTTCTTTTTGATTAGTATGAGGAAAGAGATATATCTTTAACTTTTTGGCACTGAGAGGAGGAATGCCAGAACAGCATTAACTATTGAACCAGAATGATACTGCCTGCAAATAATTTACAAACTTTTCTTTGCATGCCTGAAAAGATTATGAAATGCTGCTTAAGTTATCAAGTTGGCGTATTATTGAAGTCAAAACGGAATTTTAATGTCCAGTGATTCTCACTGGGCATTAAAACTATCTTCTTTCTTTAGCCAGAACAGATCGTTGTGATCACCTAAAGTTAAACCAGGAACAAAAGTAAAAAATTAATTTGATGCTTGAAAGAAAACTGCAAAGCTCTGTAGAAATTTCAGTAATTTTTAAAGGAAATCAAGATTGTCAGCATATGAGAATAACATTGAAGCTTCAACATGGCCATACACCACACCAACAATGGAAGCAGAGCTGGTTTTTTTGCTGCCTGAGTACGACTGGACAGGTTTAGAGGTCACCATTTGTCTTTTTTCCAAGAAAGGCAGAAATCATCCACATAAGTTATCCTCTAATGTATGACCTGTGACAGTGACATAACCTTTCAGAGGCTGGCAATGACTGATGGTGGATCAACAACAATACCTGGCAGTGGAGAAATTACCATGGCTTTCTAAGCATAAAACTTGCAGAACAGTAATATATAAAACAAATATTATAGCTTTCAATATTTTTCTTTATGCCTTGGAGGAACAGAATTATTAATTTAACCTTAAATTTGAATTGCTTAGCAGAGCTTATAGAAGCATGGCCAGCAATCATCGTTTTTTATATACTTGTCTTAAATATCCGTATCATCAGGTACACTCTCTAGAATACGGTGTGGTTTGCCTTTATATCTAAAGCATATTTGTGAAAGTTTTTATTTTATTTTCTTTTGTGATCTTGACTTTATTTAGCTTGCCAACAAGGCCTCTCTTGAAGCAGTCTGCTGTAGGTGAGGTGCTTCTGAAAATGTAAATAAGAACTAAGAAAACCTCAATAATATACAACAAAGGAAGAAGAGGGAAGAAGAAAAAAAAGTTGAAGTAGTGTAAGTACACCCTTGTGAAATGCCTGATTCATTGAGTATTTCAGTGACAGGTTCAGTATCATGAGAATGAAAAATGTAGTACATGCTAGTGTCATATTCCAAAAGCTTTGTTTTGTGATATACAGCGATGTGATGTGTTTCGTCAATCCAGATGTCACTGTGACAGTAACATAAAAATAATACATTGTATGTCCAGACAGAAATTTATAAGAAGCAGTAACTGCAAAATTACAGGTTTCTTTTTCTTTATTCCTTAGTTTGTATCAAGGTTATTAAAAATACTTTCTGCTGACTGTTTAAATGTCTTCCATGTAAACACACATAAAATTGTAGACTTGTATTTTTTTGCAAGTCTCTACTTCTATTCCTATTGCTTTTACCTCTTCCCTCCTCTCCCTTCCCCTCCCCTGTATATCTTCTTGATTTTTATTGCTATGCTAAAGATCTTTTGCAATATTTTTCTTTTTTAAAATTTATTTTCTTCTTATGCCATTCTATATTCCTACTCCCTCATAGCATGTAGGTGTATACACAATTACAACATTGTTTGTTTCAGTAACTGAATAAAGAAAATTCAAATTAAAATAGAAAAAGAAAAATTTTCCCTATTCCACTGCTACCAATATATATATCTGTCTGTATTGAATGACCTTCAACTATTACCAATTACTAATCTCAATACCAGCATAAACAATACCTTATTACACTAATATATTTTAGTAGCTCAGAACTGTAAAGTAATTTAAAAGCTGCCTAAATGCAACATCAGATGTAAGCAATTTTTTTAGTGCATAGAACCTTTTTTTTCTTTCTTAGAGAACTAAAACCTGATTTCTTCAAGTAACTACACCCTCATACATGATCAATTTCTTTTCTAAAAATTCATGCATTTCTCTTCACCCAGAAATGAATCCTGTTTACCAGCCAAGCTATGTGACAACCAATCACAAAAAGCTTACAAACATCCTAGACATCTATAATTCATGAAAACTGAAGTATTAGCTCTCAGGAACACTAATTTCTATTTTAAATAATGGCTAATTTTAATTGTACAGTGTTCTTTTCACTAACAACATCTAATTAAGGCATTTATTAAAGCTGTGTAATGTTGAAGTAACAGGGAGAGCCCAATGGAGTTCTATTGGAATTTTTCCATTAAATTAGCATTGCAGTCTTTTAATTAATGTCTTAATTAGATCCTATTATTAATAGGGATGACACACAAATAAAGATCAGGCCCTATGTGTGCAGAATGCCTCAGCTGAATTCACTGTGGGACACTTATAAAAATGCCTCAGTCTACCTAAATGCATATCAGAAACAATTTCCTAAGCAAGCACACGCAGCAGTCACAGGATAAAATAACTTGTTCTTGAGCCTTTTATGTTAAAATGAGTATACAATGTTTTTTTCAAATTTAGCTGTTATTTGCATTAGTGCAACCTCTGATCATTTTTGTGACCCTCCTCTGGACCTGCTGTAGTACGTCTGTGTCTTTCCTGTACTGGAGACTCCAGAGTTGGGCACAGTACTCCAGGTGGGATCTCACTAGAGTGGAGATGAAAAGGAGGATCACCTCTCTCAACCTACAGACCATGTTTTCCTTTATGCAGCCCAGGATATAATTGTTTTTCTGGGCAGCAAGTACACATTGCCAGCTAATGTCCAGTTTTTTGGCTACTGGTATCCCTGAGTCCTTTTCCACAGGCTGCTTTCGATCATCAATCTGTCTTGATAATGTGGACTCCCCCAAGCCAGGTGCAGGACTCTGCATGTGGTCTGCTTGAACTTCATGAGCCTTTCACAGGCTCACTCGTCAAGCTTGCCAAGGTCTCTTTGAATGACATCCCTTCCCTCTAGTGCAGGGGTGTCAAACTCACTTTCACCAGGGGCCACATCTGCCTCACAGTTCCCTTTAAAGGGCCAACAGTAATTTTAGGACTGTATATAAATGTATAGAAATGTACATTTATACAACCCTCCTCTAGTGAATCAACTCCATCACCAAGCTTGATGTCATCTGTAAGCTTGCTGAGGGTGCACTCAATCCCAATGTCTATATTCTTGATGAAGATATTACATACTATTGATCCCAGTACAGACTCTTAAGAGCCACCATTCATTATCTATTTCCACCTGAGCACTAAGGCATTGACCCTAACTCTGTGGACATGGCCATGCAGCTAATTCCTTATCTGTTTAATAGTCCATCCATCAAAGCCATACTTATACAATTTAACAGTAAGAATGTTGTTAAGGACTGTATCAAAAGCCTTACAAAAGTCAAGGTAGATGACATCTGTAGGTCTTCCTTTTTCCACTGTCATAGTCTATAATTAATCTACACTGACAGTAAAACTAGCCCTTCTAAGCAATGTTTGTGTAAAGGACTCAGTTGTTCTATCACTCAAATGTTGGCCTGATTAAGGATATTGGATAGTGAAAGTGAGGTGTTTGTGACATTTCAGAAGTGTCTCACACCTCAGCTTCCACTGAGGCATAAATTTTGGCACTTCTGTAGGAGCACAGACCACAAAGCTAGGGGATGTGCAGCAAAGGAATGTCATTTGATGGTGCAGATTTACAGACTAGGCCTCCAAGAAAGGATTGAGACAAATCCAGACTGATGACCATGAGACAGCAGATTTTAGTCTGGTGAAGTAACATTCACACCGTGAGCTGCTTTTTTGCACTTCCTCCTTTGTTTTATCTTACATCTTCTAAACCAGCATGTAAACCAGCTACTTTAAACCAGATATTTCAGAATTTAGAGTTTATACTATCTGCAGTTAAACCAAAATATTTCTCAGCTCTCATACATGTAACAAAAGGATGCTGGGGCAGGAATTAGCTGGGCTCATTTGGAGAGCTTTAAACTAGGCTCAAAGGGGGATGGGGTTGTAGCTGGGCTTGTCCCAGTGGGGCAGCATTCTAAAACTGATGAGGACCGGGTGGCCTCCTATGCCCCTAGGGAGAAATTGGTGTGCTCTGCTCACTCCATGAAATGCCTGTACACTAATGCGCACAGCATGGGGAATAAGCAGGAGTTAGAATCCCATGTTCGGTCGGGAGATTATGATCTGATGGCAATTACAGAAACATGGTGGGACAGTTCACATGACTGGAATGTGGTCATGGATGGCTATGCCCTTTTCAGGAAAGACAGGCCAGCCAGGCGTGGTGGTGGAGTTGCTCTCTATGTGAGCGAGCAACTACAATGTACTAAATTCTGCCCATGAGTGGATGACGAGCGAGTTGAGAGTGTATGGGTCAGGATCAAGGGGCAGGCTGGCAGGGGTGACACTGTTGTGGGCGTCCGTTACAGGCCACCAGGTCAGGCTGAGGAAGTTGATGAGGCCTTCTATGGGCAGTTGAGAGTGGCCTCACAGTCACAGGCCCTGGTTGTTGTGGGTGATTTTAACTTCCCTGATGTTTGCTGGAAGGACCATTCAGCCAGCCAGCCACAGTCCAGGAGGTTCCTCCAGTGCATTGATGATAACTTCCTCATGCAGATGGTGGAGGAGCCGACTAGGAGAGGTGCACTGCTGGATCTCATCTCGCTAACAAGGAGAGTCTGGTCGAAGCAGTAAAGGTTGAGGGCAGCCTGGGTTGCAGTGACCACGAGATGGTGGAGTTCAGCATCTTGTGTGGCAGGAACAGATTAGCAAGTAGAATTGCAACCCTGGACTTCAGCGAGGCTAACTTTGGCCTTTTCAAGCAATTGCTGGGGGAAATCCCATGGGCAAGACTGCTTGAAGGTAAAGGGGCCCAAGATAGCTGGAGTGCATTCAGAGATTACTTCTTCCACACTCAGGATCAGAGCATCCCCACACGTAGGAAGTCAAGGAAGGGAGCCAGGAGGCCTGCGTGGTTGAATAGGGATCTGTTGGGTATGCTCAAGCAGAAGAGGAGAGTTTACAGGTCATGGAAGCAGGGGCTGGCCACTTGGGGGGAATATAAGGCTGCTGTTAGAGGATGTAGGAGGGCAGCTAGGATAGCCAAGGCCTCCTTAGAATTACAGCTGGCGAGAGGGGTCAAGGACAGCAAAAAGAACTTTTTCAAATACATAGCAGATAAAACTAATACCAGAGGCAATGTAGGCCCACTGAGGAATGGGGTGGGTGCCCTGGTGGCAGAAGATACAGAGAAGGCAGAATTACTGAATGCCTTCTTTGTCTCTGTCTACTCTGCTTGAGGCTGTCCTCGGAAGACCTGTACCCCTGAGACCCTGGATGAAGCCAGGTCAATGGAGGAGTTTGCATTAGTCGATGAGGACTGGGTTAGGGAGCAATTAAATAGTCTGGACATCCATAAATTCATGGGTCCAAATGGGATGCATCCGCAGGTGCTGAGGGAGCTGGCTGAAGTCATTGCTGGACCACTCTCCAACATCTTTGCCAAGTCTTGAGAAATGGGAGAGGTGCTTGAGGATTGGAGGAAAGCAATTGCCACCCCAGTCTTCAAAAAGGGCAAGAAGGAGGACCCTATAAACGGGTAACTATAGACCCGTCAGCCTCACCTCTGTCCCTGGGAAAGTAATGGAACAGCTTATCCTTGGTGCCATCTCAAGGCATATCAAGGATAAGAGGGTTGTTAGGGGCAGTCAGCATGGCTTCACCAAGGGGTAGTTGTGTTTGAATAACCTCATAGCCTTTTATGAGAATGTAACAAGGTGGATGGATGATGGTAGAGCGGTGGATGTAGTCCACCTTGACTTCAGTAAAGCCTTTGACGCAGTCTCCCACAGCATCCTCACAGCTAAGTTGAGGAGATGTGGTCTAGACAATAGAGTAGTGAGGTGGGTTGCAAACTGGCTTAAGGAGAGAAGCCAGAGAGTGGTAGTCAATGGTGCGGAGTCTAGTTGGAGGCCAATATCTAGTGGAGTGCCTCAGGGGTCAGTACTGGGGCCAGTATTATTCAATATATTCATTAACGATTTAGACGAGGGAATAGAGTGTACTATCAGCAAGTTTGCTGATGACACTAAGCTGGGAGGAGTGGCTGACATGCCAGAAGGCTGTGCTGCCATCCAGCGAGACCTGGACAAACTGGAGAGTTGGGCGGGGAATAACCTAATGAAATTTAACAAGGGAAAGTGTAGAGTCCTGCATCTGGGCAGGAACAACCCCAGGTTCCAGTGTAGATTGGGAAATTACATATTAGAGAGCAGTGTAGGGGAAAGAGACCTGGGGGTCCTGGTGGACAACAGGATGACCATGAGCCAGCACTGTGCCCTTGCGGCCAGGAAGGCCAATGGCATCCTGGGGTGTATTAGAAGCGAGGTGGTTAGTAGATCGAGAGAGGTCCTCCTTCCCCTCTACTCCGCCCTGGTGAGACCACATCTGGAATATTGTGTCCAGTTCTGGGCCCCTCAGTTCAAGGACAGAGAACTGCTGGAGAGGGTCCAGCACAGGGCAACAAAGATGATTAAGGGAGTGGAGCACTCCCTTATGAAGAAAGGCTGAGGGAGCTGGGTCTCTTTAGTTTGGAGAAGAGGAGACTAAGGGGGGACCTTATTAATGTTTATAAATATATGAAGGATGAGTACCATGAGGATGGAGCCAGGCTCTTCTCGGTGGCAAACAATGATAGGACAAGGGGTAATGGGATCAAGCTGGAACACAAGAGGTTCCACTTAAATTTGAAAAAGACTTCTTCTCAGTAAGGGTGACAGAGCACTGGAACAGGCTGCCCAGGGAGGTTGTGGAGTCTCCTTCTCTGGAGACATTCAAAACCCACCTGGACATGTTCATGTGCGACGTCACTTAGGCGTTCCTGCTCCAGCAGGGGGATTGGACTAGATGATCTTTTGAGGTCCCTTTCAATCCCAAACATACTGTGATACTGTGATACTGTGAACTTTTCTTCAGTAGTATGGTCGGTAAATGATTTTGGAAGACAAAAGAGAAATAGAAGGGTAAACACTAAAAATATCTGTATCATCTTTTCATACCACTTTAGTCAGTACATTAAAACAATAATGACAAACAATATTTTTACAATAAGGTCTAGCTTATAACAAAAATACAATTCAATAAAGTACAGAATAAGCTCATTCTCAGTATTAGACACATGATCAACCTAAATAAAGTCAGTAGTGTCTCTGTTTCTTTTCAGTGTCATGATCTATGAAATGTACATACAGTATTGTGGCAAACAGGCCCTTGTTTTATTCTGTATTTATTTCCTTGTTCACATTTCCTACATTATTATTTCTAAAAGATGTACTTTTTCTAATCTTCTAGATTATGTAAAACCAGCTTTAATAAAAAGACTCAGTAGCTTTTGCTTAGTTTGTTGGTTGGTTTTTTTGTTTTATTTTTTTTAAAAACACAAACATCTATTTTAGTGTATTTTTTTTTACATTATAGTTCAATTTTAATATAAACAACAATGAATACAATAAAATTTGATGTTTCTCAAAATAGAAGACTGTGGACTGTTGCTTGTTACATTATTCCTGTTCTTTAAAACTGCTTCTGGTTTCAGGGCCTTCCCCGAAGATCAAGATGGGATGTCAGCCAAAAGGAATTTAACTTAGTGTTTTCTTTTAGGGAATAGACCTCAGTTTTGATCATTTTCATAATCATTTGAATATGTAATCCAATGATTTCCATCTTCAACAGCTTGGCAAGAAAGATCAGGCAGATTCATTTAAGGGCCTCTGAAGCACATATTATAATTCCAAATCATTAAATTTTCAAGCCGATAATCTTCCAATATAACATTTTATTTCTTCTTTTTATAATTACACATTTTAAACAAAATAGAAAATTGTAAACCAATATAATACTGAAAAAATAAGAAAGTAACCTTTGTGTTGTTTCCAATTAAAAATATTTGAGTTTGTGTAGGTGATGGATGGTAGTTAAGAAATGTTAAAATAGTACAACTCATTTTATATTTGCCATATAAAATATTACTAGTTGCACCACTAAGAAATCAATGTGCATTATGCGATCATCCTGAGTATTCCTAATATTAATGGTAAAGCAGTGACAGTAATGAGAACCTGATTAACTTAAAACTGCAGTTTCAAAAGTATGTACATAATCTTTTGCAGAAATTTATTTTTTAAAAATCTGTATGCTCAAAATAGATATCAGATTTGCACTCATTGGATTCAACGGCAAAAATCCTACATAGCTCAATTGAGCATATCCTGCATAAGTACAGTGCCTAGAATCCTACTCTGTGACTAAAACAAACAAACAAACAAACAAAAAAAAAACCACAAAAACACAAAAAACAAAAAAAAAATATGAAAATGGGTTTGTTTTGTATGAAAATAGTGCTTCCTGGCTCTGCTATTATTATGGCAGAGTTTTGATAGCAAAGGAGACTTGAAGGAGTGACTTCTGTGAGAAGATAATCAGGAGCTGCCCCAATGCTGGATAAAACCAGTTTCCAGTCATCTCCAAATGGTCCCAAAACAGCCCAAAGCTAAGCGCGTTAGTGGTGCTAGTGGTGCTTCTGTGATAACATACTTAAGAAAAGGTGAAAAGTGCTGCACAACAGATGTTAGAGAGGAGTGAGAAACAGCATTGCAGACATCAAGATCAGAGAAAGAGAGGGAAGAGGTAGTCAAGGGCAGAGCTTCTATGGTGAAGCAGGTTGTTACCCTGGAGCCCATGGAAGACCCCATGTTGGAGCAGAAATCTACACTGCAGCTCACAGAAGACTACATGCCAGAGCAGGTGGGTATGCCTAAAAGGAAGGTGCATCCTGTTATGATCCAGTGGCAGAGCAGGATCATGGCAGGAGCTGTGAATCGCAGAAGGGAGCACATAGAGGAGCAGGTTTTTTGGCCCTGTCCTGATTTTGTTAAAAACAAGTTTCTCTTTCAGTGAATTTTGCCTGTCAGCTAAAGCCTTCATATTAACTGCATTTTCCTGGAGAACCAGACACATGTTTTGGTAAAACCTAGCAATGGAATGCAAACTTATTGATAAACATGGATGGACATCTCGTGAGAGGGGCGATGAGGAACAACTGACAAACTGTGTATAACATTCCATTCACGTGAATACTTCATATAAAATGGGAGATCACGAGGATCTCGCCCCTTTTTCCTTCTCTTCTTCTTATGGCCGACATTAGGAGAGGACCTTGCTAGTCGTCCCTGCAAACTGAGGCCTAGTGAGAGACTGAATCCAGCTCTGGTTGGCTGTGGAGTCTAATCCAGGACTTTGGGTGCCGGCTCTGCAGTTGCTGAGACTGTCAAGATTGGTTTTGTATATTTTGTATTATTTTCTCTATTCTTATTAGTAGCATTAGTAAAACATCTTTAATTTTTTCCAACTCTCTTCTCTCTGTCCTTCTTTTTTCCTCCCAATCGCCTCTCCTGAGTGGAAGAAGGGAGAGGGAGGGGCAAAAAGGGGGAAGTGGGGGGGAGAGGGGGTTAACAATACATCTACCAGGGTTTTATTGTCACCCCGCAATCTTAACCCTCGACAGGCCCTCAGGGGACCCCTGCAGGAGTAGTCTGGTCCTGAAAGACTGCACCCCATGCAAAAGACCCACACTAGAGCAACTCTTGAAGAACGGCGGCTTTTGAAAAAGATCCATGCTACAACAGTTTGTGAAGGACTATATCCTCTGGGAGGGACCCCACACTGGAGCAGGGGAAGACTGTGAGGAAGAGAGAATGGTAGAGATGGACTGACCACAACCCCCATTCCCCATCCGCCTGCACCACTCATACGGAAGGAGGTAGAAGAGTCAGGAGTGAAGCTGAGCATGAGAACAAAGGAGGGATAGTGGGAAGGTGGCTTTATTTTGTTTTTTATTTCTCACTGTCCTACTCCATTACTAATCGGTGAAAAATTAAAGTAGTCTTCACCAAGCTGAGTCTGTTTTGCCCGTGACAGTAGTTGGTGAGGGATCTCCCTGCCCTTATCTTGACCAACAGTTTTTTCACCTGTCTTGCTGAGAAGAAGGAGAAAGTAGTTTCATGAGTACTTGGCAGCCAGCAAAACTTAACACCCCACACTGGTTCAAACAAAAAATGTTCTTACCACATTCACCCCCGAAGTGTCCCTCAAAGCACTTGCTTGTCTCCCACCACAATTAGGCACTGTAGTAATCTAGATAATTAAAAACATTTTTAAGACCAAGAAATGTTGTTTTTACTTAACATGCATCCACCTGGGATTTCTTAATTAATCTCCCAGGAGACCATGGGACTCTGTTCAACATGTTCACAACATGCATGCTTGTCATTAATCCCTGAGCTGCCAGATATCTCTTCCTCTATAACTGTTCTCACTTGTGGGTGAGGATTGTTTTTCTGGAACTTATTTCCCATATCAAATAAGACAAGGATTTAACATGCAGTGAACTTTCCATGCTTTTTGCAGGTATTTTTGAACTCTAATATATCCTCACAGAATGTGTTTAGCATCATCTAACAAAAGCATAAACTATGCTTTTTTTTTAGCTGTATGAGGCAAGACACATAAGTACTGGGAGGCTGCTATTTCCTGTTTAAACTAAAGAACACACATTTTTTTAAGCATGAAGCATTGTTTCTGAAGCAGCTTCCATCTCCTACAGGCAAGAACAATAGAAGAAAACTACTTTGGCAATGGAGTCTGAATGATTAATATAACTATATTAATATTGTATATATGTGTATGCTTGTATCTGTATATACATGTAGCTCAAAATCTGCCCTGAAAATTTCTGTAATATTGAGGCTATCCATTTCTTTTAGTAGTGGGGATGCGATATAGATTTCTCCATTTAGGTCCATCTAAGTGGTAGCACCATGAAGCACGTGGAAATGAGGAAATGTAAAAAGACACACATGAGAAGATATTTGCTGAGCACACTAATATGTACTTTTATTGGTCCTGCACTACAAGCTTGTGAATCCTTGCACACTAACTCCTTGCATATGTGCTACATATTTCCTATTGACAGAGCACTGCTGTATCCAGAACCAGCTGTGTTCTACTCCATTAGAGCTCTGTGCACACATCTGTTTGCCTGCACTCTTCTCAGAAACCCAAATTCTTCTCAGAAACCTGAATACCTCTCAAAAACCTCTTTCTCTTGCTATAGTGTGATTATTTTGCTCAAATATTCCAGTTGACTGTCTTACAATGTATTTCTGATATGACTAGATTTCTGGGGTCCTATGGTAACAATTTTGAAGCTGAAAGGTTTTCTTATAAAAAACTATCATATACAAAAAAAAAAAAAAAAAAAAAAAAGACCTATTAGATCACATGTATATGCTTTCAATGCATTAATTATTTTCTATAATTCACTGCAACCTGTTGTTTCTTTACAAAGAGAGGTGAGAAAGATAAAATGACAATTTTAGACTGAAAAGAGATATGGGCAAGATAGCATCAATTCCTTTTCTGCAAATCAAAATTGCTTTATTACTGCTTCTTACATAAAGTTATCAAAACAGGTGAACTGCATACATGAGAGAGCAACATTTTTCAAATATCAGGATATCTGCTGATTTGCTCTACTGCCAGCCCTCAAAGTTTCATTTCCTCTAATTTAAATTCTTGTAATTTCAGAGATTATTAAACCAGTAAAGCAACAATGTCTTCTTTCAAGATAAGAAAAAGACACTTTTCTTACTCAGTGTTGAAATATTCCTAAAAAAGAGCTGGCATATGTAACTAAATATGATGTTTTTAAAATAAACATGATACATATGCAATATTTATTGTATTTTTTTCATTACTAGTTTGCTTTTGATTAGTGTTCTTTCCGCTTTAGAAACAACTTCTGTACCTTCATTTGTTTTATAATTTGGACATTTCCTAGCATAAATTTTTCATTCTCTCTAGAGGTGAAAGCTTCTGTTTCACCATTCAGTGACATGTGGTCAATATAATATTTCTCATGGACCTAAACTTTCATGACCTAAGTAGACTTCTGTGTTTAAATTTTTTAACTGAATAATTTCACCTCTATTTATTGAAGCTGACAATCTGTTGACACAGGAAAATAAAATAATAGATTTGGGGAAGTTTCTACAAATTTTTCCACAGCTGAATATCCAGATTTCCTCCCATCTATGTTTAGGCACACAGCTGAAATATCTGCATCAAGGAGATTGTCACTCCATTTTCCCTTGGAGAAAACAGGCTACCTGAAATTCTTCTTGCATTGTGGAGAAGTTTAATCCTTTCAAGTAATATTAGAAAGGAACTATGGTAATTACACAGCTAATTTATACACCTGAATTACATGTCTAATGTTAAATGAGGTAGATCCAAGCTCACATCCACTCCATCATATCTTATTGTGGACAAATAAGTACTTGCAAAATTTCTTATACAAAATATTAGGGGACATTTGATTTATCATGTAATCAACTTGATTATTACCTATATTTCCCTTTAGGCAAATTATTTCTCATGTTTATAGAAGGATATAAGGCATATTCTTCAATGGGTTTATATTTTTCATTATAACATTTTTCAAGTAATAGAATGTTTAATATATGAGGTACAGGGACACTTTGTTGTTGGCCTTCCCATTATTAATTTTATTCATCATATTATTACCCTTAGACAGTGCTTATTAAAGAAGCCTGAGACCCTGGATTATTTTCTTAACAATATATTCTACTGTAAAGTTCACTGTTACCACCCACTGTAATTAAGCCACCTGTAAATCAGAACAAACAGAAAATATAAAGTAGTGCTTCTCAAGTTTAACAAGGTATAGTGTATGCTGCCAAACCAAAATCGAATAGAGAATGAAAGTTAATATTTTTATTCTTACACAGAAGTGTTACGACTTCTAATAGAAGTACAACTAACTTGGAAAATTCAGATGAGTTTTCCACATCCTTCAAAAATGTAAATATAACAGTGTCACATCCTTTCAGAAACTCTTTGAAAGGCATCAGTGTTGAAATGCAACAGATGTAGAATGTAGTGTAAATCAAATGTTACAGAAGGGTGTCCAAACAAAGTAGTCTTTGAGTTGGACAGAACTTTCTGATGCTAATGTATGCAGCATTTCTGAGAATAACAAAAGTTGACCACATTGCCTAAATGAGAGAGTTTAAACCAATTTCTGAATTTTTTTTTCCACAAACAAGGAAGCAAGAGCAGAAATTGTATGCAAACATTAATTTAGCCTCACAAAGGTTCTTTGAAGATGATAACATTAACAAAATCAGTAAGAAAGAGTTAAGGCAGAATAAGAGGAGGAAGAATAGCTAAGAATATCTAAGACAAGCAGAAGTAATAGCATTCATATATGAAACAATATTAAAGCTATCCACCTTTCATTGTGTGTATTTTCCTTTCTCCTCTAAACTTTGCTTGAAACTTCCTCATTTAATTTGAATTCACATACAGTACAAAAATTCTAGATATCGATGCTGCTTTAAATTCATTTTGTTGTTTAGATGTGATGTGATATTCCATTCAGACTTGGACTAGCTATACAGTTTTTAATGAAAAGTTTTCTCTATTTAATTTAACATAGTGATTTTAAATATAATAACAGAACTTAGATTCATCTGCACTTTGAATTAATTTCTTAGACCCTTGACACATGTAAATTGAAAGATGGTTGATGAACAGCAAAAAAGTCGCAACAAAACAAAACCAAAACTACAACAACGAGCAGCAAATGTCTGAAATTGTAGACAATCCATTGAAACAAACTTATGAATTCTATAGTACACAGTATTTATTAGGAATCAATTTCAAGTAACCGGTGACACACAGGCCTGTTAAACTGATGTCTATTTCTCTGCTGAGACTGCAATCTTTTTCAAATTCTTTTTCCTGAGATTGGGAACTTCATTGTATTGCCATAGTAGTAAGCTGTCTGTATGATTCTTTTAAGGCTTGGTACCCCTGATGGGTGAATTTTCTTTGGTCCTTTTATAAACCAGTGTAATACATCATGCAGTATTTATCAGACACTAACAACGAGTACCTTAATCAACGATTTGCACAGCAACGAGATGCACATCTTTTTTGCACAAATGTTGCATCAGTTTAAAAGACCCAGAATAGTCAGAAGGGGAGGAACTGGACTCTACGCAGAGGCCAGTTCTTGGGTAGAGGGTAATGTGCAAAACCAGAAAGTTATCACATCCTGACCACTACTTTGTCACTCAAACTTGTATAATGATTAGGTATAAAACATTCTCCTTTCTGCAAATGTTTAGATAGCTCATTTATTCACTTTGCATACAGCTGTTATCAGTTTTTCCAGTGCTGATTTTTTTTTTTAATCCATTAGAGAGAAGAACATAAATAATAAAATTGAAAACTATGAATTTATAGAATTGAGATTGTCATCTCAGGATAAGGTTTATTTAGATTTTCTTTCAATAAGAGACACAATACATAACATACTTGCTCAGTAGAAACTAACAAGTTCTTTTAACAATATTTAAATTTCTTTTCTTATCAAATAAATACTGTTCTTAATCTACATTTTGTCTCCTTATGTTTTGTGTTGCCTAAAAACTGATTTCTTGAGTTTTATTTTCAACTTGCACAGCTGTCTCTACTATTATAAAGAAGATAATATATATAGCAATAGGTATAACATTTTAGAATTGGAAAAATATTAATTAATATTTTTGAAAAATATGCCAGTAAACACTATTATGACATTCTACAAAATCAGAATAATTCTTTAAAATTGTGTCTATATTTTTCCTTCCTGCATTTCTACTCTTACTGAAAGAAAATAATGACAATACATTTTAAAACGGAAAGAAATTTTCTAAACTGTGATTTTTTTTAAAACTATTAGGAAGCAGGTCATGAAAGTCTGACCTAGTTTCATTCATTTCTTACATACATTTTGTCCTATACATAAACTTCTTTAAATTGATATACAGATGAGGAAATTCTGCCTTTTTTCATTCATTAGCATTGAAAGTGCAGTTAATCTGCTTAAAAGACTAAAAGATCTCTAATTTTTTATGGCAAAGGACCTACATTTAGAGTAGGGTTTCAAAGATGTATAGGTTGGTGCAAAAGTAATTGCATTCATTTTTTGTTTGGTTTTTTTTACTGTGAATTTTAAAACATTATAACGTCTCAAACACATCTTTATTAATCAAAATAGGAACCATTACAATAAACACAGTTTTGCCAATGATAAATTAGTTCGTTTATTCCTGTAGCATAAAAATCCGTGCTTCAGGATTTGACAAACTCTTGGGAAGCATTTTCTGCATCCTGCTGCCTGTGGAAGGTTTTTCCCTGCAAAACGCTTTTGAGATGCTTGAAGAAGTGGTTGGCAGTAGTTGGTTGGCAGAGGTCAGGTGAATGTGGTGGATGAGGCAAAACTTCATAGCCCAATTTGTTCAAGTTTTGAAGCACTGGTTGTGCAACATGCAGTCAGGTGTTGTCATGAAGTAGAATTGGTCCTCTGTGTTGAACAATGCCAGCTGCAGGTGTTGCAGTTTTTGGTGCATCTCAACGATTTGTTGAGCTACTTTGACAAAACTGAAAATAATTATTCTGGTTAGTGTATTTATGTTTTTCTCAGCAGTGAGATGGGCCCTGAAAAGAGAAAAAAAAATAAATAAATAAATTACTTCATTTCTTTCCACCTCTCAAAAACATACTTGTAGAAAAAATTAAAGAAAATGCAAACAAACAAAAAACAGCAAATAAATGAAAAACTTATTTAATCAATTATCTAATCCTTTAAAATATTTTAAAGTGGGCTTTGTGGGCAATATATTTGACATACATTATACAGGCCTTATCAGCATTTGCCATCTCAGCGGAAGTGAGACCAAAAGCTCTTTATTAACTGCTTTCTTTTTATCAAGATCTGTCCCCTGGATTTAGATCTTGGATTCAGGATCCTGTAAATAAGATTGTCCCTGATTGTGAGACTGCCATTTCCATAGGGGAAGCATATTAACATACAAATATATTTGTGTAAATTAATGTGAATTTATAAACATTTTTTATTTTCTTGTTTCCTTCAGGTAAATGAACATCAGAGCCTTATTTTCTTTTTCTTTTCTTTTCTTTTCTTTTCTTTTCTTTTCTTTTCTTTTCTTTTCTTTTCTTTTCTTTTCTTTTCTTTTCTTTTCTTTTCTTTTCCTTTCTCTTCTTTTCTTTTCTTTTCTTTTCCTTTCCTTTCTCTTCTTTTCTCTTCTTTTCTCTTCTTTTCTCTTCTTTTCTTTTCTTTTCTTTTCTTTTCTTTTCTTTTCTTTTCTTTTCTTTTCTTTTCTTTTCTTTTCTTTTCTTTTCTTTTCTTTTATTTCTTTTCTTTTCTTTTCTTTTCTTTTTTCTTTTTTCCTTTCTTTTCTTTTCTTTTTCCTTTCTTTTCCTTTCCTTTCTTTTCCTTTCCTTTCTTTTCTTTTCTTTTCTTTTCTTTTCTTTTCTTTTCTTTTCTTTTCTTTTCTTTTCTTTTCTTTTCTTTTCTTTTCTTTTCTTTTCTTTTCTTTTCTTTTCTTTTCTTTTCTTTTCTTTTCTTTTCTTTTCTTCTTTTCTTTTTTCTTCCCATTTAAAAAGCCTATAGGACAAGTAGGAGAGTCTAAACCCAAGAATGCTTTTCAAAGCCTTAGCATCAACAGTGCAGAAATATATGTATGATTATTCAGGAAATTATCTTCAGTATCACAGAAGTAAGAAGAGTAAACAACAGCCAGATGACTTTTCCATTAATGGATATTCTGGTTTTGATGAAAACTTTGTTGACAGACATTACAAACACAGAAGTTAGTGTAGTTCTGAGATAGTCAGATAGTAAATCTATTTGCTGTCAGAGTGGGAAAATATTCAAGTGTCTGAGTCAGTGAAGGGCCTTGAAACTTGTTCTTTCAAATCATCACGAGAACTAGAGTAATTTGGATATTCTCTAGGCTACCTTAAGTCTTTCTGTCTCAACCAGAATTAAAACCAACCTGAAATCTCTCTCTGATGCAGTTGTCTTGGATTAGCTCCTCTGTTTTTTATGTCCACAGGTGACTCACTGTCTAAGTTGGATCATTTTTCCTCCAGGACTCGCAAGCCTTCCTGTTGGGTCTTATATGTCCATTTAATGAGCTTTCTTTTTGAAAAATCTTTTCCCTTGTGTTTCTCCAGGAGATTCAATTCAAAAAACATTCCTTCTCTACCTGGAGCCCATAAAAAACCTACAGCAACATTTGCTGGCCAAAGAGTGTTTTTGTTGGACTAATTTTTTTCCATAACTGATTTGCTTCACCAAACTTTGTGTAACCTGACTCAAAACATTCCAATAGAACACATGCAAACAACATGTAAATATGCATATAATTCATAGTTCTTTTTTTTTTTCCAAGCCCAGCAGTATAATTTTTAAATTATACATACATTCTTTAGTCTGCTTTCTTGTTTTTGTTTAAAATACTTGTTCCTCTACTTCAGCTAATTATTTTTTAAAAATTTTTCACTGGGTAGCCAATGTGACCACTATTGTCAACTCATTTTTATGGTAGTTTTAATGATCTTAAAATGACAGGCAAACAAGTAAATCACTATACACTTATGGTACATATAAGGGTAAGTGGGGGTTAGAGCAGAGGACTAGAAGGCAAGCAAGTCAGCTGCTTTGCAAAAAGTCATATTATAAACTTAATAGATTATTCCTATTGTTAAAGCTAAAATGTGTTGCATTAGTATTTCACAATGCTGCATTACAGACTGTAGTTATCTTCCCTTAAAGACAAATATCTTTTCAATCACTTCGTGCACTGCAAGCATTCCAGTCCTGAGCTCATACCAAATACATGAAAAGCAAAATAACCTTCTCTTTCTTATATGTGTTGCTTGTATTTAAAGACTCATTCCAAGTGGACTAATGACACCATTTTTACCCTGGGGTCTTCTTGAGCCCATTTGTAGATGGCTGACAGACACATGAATTTATACAGTGGCCTTTTCAGCAGTTTGAGGCTATACTCACCGCAAAACCCAGCCACTGTCCAACTAACATCACCACCAGTGTCCCTTATTAGTGTTAGATGTAAATGAGTCCCTCTGAATGCTGGAAATGCCAGAGTATGAGCCTTCTCTTAAACTCTATGAGGAAAAAACATTGAAAAACACACACTCACTAACACTTTGATGGAAGCTCCTACATTCAGCTTTACTATACAGGATAATATTTACACATCCTATCAGCAGCCATCCCAAGCTGAAATGTCCTTATCAGCTGGTAACTGTGTGCCTCCAGCAAGCTCTTAGCAGTGCAGGAAGAATGTGAAAGAAAAATTAGTGCAATCCCTGATCCAGGGCTCTTTTCCTCCACAGAAAAGGAGAGAAATCCTAAATGCTCCTATGGATCAGTAGTCACCTTCTCCCCTGACTTTAATGGGAGTGCAAACTAGAGGCTTGCCCCAGTCATCTGTCTTTTAGTTACCTCATCTTTTACATGAGTCTTCACATAGGAACTGTCTTCTGTAAGGCAGGTATTAACTCCTGTTAGTTACTGGTATAAAGCCAAATCTCTTCCCAGAACCAAGAAGCTGTTTTCCTGGCATGCTTCCTTCCTGCTTATCCCTGAGAGCAGAGAACGCTGTACTGGGAGGATGTCTGGACATGAAAAAATGGCCACAAATGGTGTCTCTCTTGTGAAAAATCTCTGGCTGGAGATGACCAGCTGATGACCAGCAAGGACCTCCCTCCAAGTTCTGCTGATCCAGTTTTTTTCTCTAAATCAAGCTTACTGTTTCTCTTAGCAATCCTGCCTTAAGTCAAGAGCTACATCAGTCTGTAAGAGTTCACTGTCTCCTTATCATAGAACAATCTGAACTTTACTTTACTCCTGAATTAAAAGAACTGCTCCTGAATTAAAAGAACATGACGTAATACTTCTAAGTGCACTGAAAAAAAACCCAGGGAGTGGACTGGGGGAGGTTACATGAACTAAAACTTAACTTTCTTGAGATAATTAAAGCCCACATTCTTCTATCAGGAATTTGCATTATGATCCTATTTGACTCTAATCAGATCCCAATGGTTAAATGATAATTACACCATTAGCTTAGGATCAGGTCCATTGACTTCAGTGAATGTAACTCCTTGGCATAAGACAGCAAGAAGAAAATAAAGTTACAGAACACACAAAATAAAGCAAACTAAATATAAATTAATATCTCCATAATCTCTTAAATATGTAAACTTAAATTGCACAAGCATTTAAACTATGTTTAGTCTGTATATTAAATTGTCCTGGTGGTACTGAGATGATTTAGAATCGAGCCTTTTAGAGTGGAGAGTGATGATTTGTAAAAAAGGAACATATGCTCTGAAATAACTGTGTGAGTCATATAACACCAAATACATAAATTGTAAGGCATATCCTCATTTTTGTGTGTGACATTTCATGTATGATATTGGAATTTATGTTCTTTCTGAAATTATAAATTCAAAACTTCTTGCGTTTTCTTTAAGAAGTTACACTGAGAAAAATCTATTTAAGCTCACCAACCACCCACTATAAACCACATCAGAACATTTCTTTTTTAACAACATATCTATTGAATAGTTATAAATAGTTACAGTCATCAAGATCATGTACTTTGCCTTTTCCACTGACTGGACTGGATGCTTTCTTTGGTTTACTCCACCATCTTGTCAAGCTCAGCAAATTCATACTTCATGCTCTTGTACTTCAGGCTTTTTCACACTGTTATTATGCTCTTGTGACTCTTAGAATATCATCCTTGTCAACCCTGCTCTTCTATTTACACTAGCCTCTAAGCCCAGCTTGTACCACAAATATTTATTTGTTTCTCTGTGTGATTCACCCACAGAATTTCTTCTGTGAGATGACCTGCAAAGTTTTATTTCTTTCTTAAAATCATTGCTCCAGAGATCCCTAAGAAAATTGCCCAGGTAACCTGTGACTAGGCTAAGTAAGAGCTATAAATCAAGAATTACCCAGATTCAGATCACCAGTCTGTGCACACTACTGGTTTATGCACTTAATTTATCCTCCCCCTCCCTTTTTCCCTATTACCATGCAATAGCTCAAAGTATTTTGAAAGTAGGAGTTTTTATGAAGGAAGTATGAAGGAACGGAAGAGCAAAGAGTTGAATTGACTGTATCAGCTGCAGTGAAGTATAAGAAAATCTGGAAGGAGTTGCAATTTTCTATAAATTCCTCATACTTTTGAGTGATTAAAGCATTTCATAACGTCAACAGAGCCAGACACTGTACATTTTAATAAAAAGTAAATAGGAGCCAACATCTGATGTACATAAAATCCTTTCAGTACTGGAACACAAGTTAGAGTTCAGTAAAAGCAGAAGTAATCTGTACTACCACAGCATTCCCATATTTCCAGTCTTTTTTCCTCAGTTTGTTTACCTTCTTGAGTTAATTTCTCAAGGCAAAGTATTGATAAATAGAACGGTCTTTTATTTTTTTTGTCTTTTGTTTTTAATAAAACAGATATCATATAAATTAGTCACTACTGTGTTTGCTTAACTACTTTCTGACTAATTAATTTAATGTCAATAATTTTCTGTTACCAAAACAAAACAAACAAACAAAAAAATAAAGTATATACTGTAATTTTAACTTATAAAAATCTTCCTCATTGTACTGATTTGACTGAATATGGGTTAATTTTCTTCATGCAGTTAGAAACCTTTCTATTCCATAGCTAACACGCTCATTATTTGGACTTAGTTTGAGAACAAGAGATAAGACAGAGCTAATATTTTATTACTCTGGTCTGAGAGCTGAGGACACTCTGAGTGCTCTGCCCACAGGTGTGAGACATCAAGGAAGGGCAGCATGGATGGGGCAGAGCTTGGCTGACATCCAGACCGATCAATGAGAGTATTCCCTCCTATTAGCATCATGGTAATTATTTAAGAAGAGTTGGGACCTTCTGGGTGGTTCTTCTTCTCCTCTTCCCCCCTCTCTCTCTCTCTGGAACACAGCTGGAGGGGTTTCAGTCGGGACACTTAGTCCAGCCTTTTGTCATTTTGCAGAGTCCTCTGGGATTTTCTGCCTTTTTTTCCTCTCTTTTCTCCCTCTGGGATCAGCTTTGGGAAGGGGTGTGGCTTGCTGCAATTGGCTGCTCAGTTGTGGACAGAGCTTGTGAGGAATTGCCTTGAGTATCTTTTATTTCTATTATATATATATTTACTAGTAGTTTATTAGTATTCTGTTATTTTATTAAACTGTGTTTGTTTCAGTCCAAGTTTCTCCCTTCCCTTTTGATTCTCTCTCTTCTTGTGGGGGATGAGGGAGGGGTTCAGTGAGCAGCCGTCATGGTTGTATTGCTAGCTTGGATTAAACCATGACCATCATTATCTGTGTTTCTAATTATGTCTCTGATTGGCTACATACACACAAAGCACCGGTGACTGACTGCATGTTTGCTTCTGCTTTATTATCTTTCAAATTCATGTAATCACGCAATTATCCTAACAAGACCATGCTTTCAATGAAAGTGGAATGGATGGGCAATTATCCACAAGAGATGGATTTGTAATATAATGTGATCTAAAATATATAATACATACATGCATTCCATAGGAAAGAAATTATAGCCTGCCAAAAACAGCTGAAGAATTTTTTTCTTCATACTAAATGAGTTTGAGATTTGCATGGAGAGACACAGGTACCTGTCTTCAGAATTCACTTTGTATATTACCTCAGAGACCACACTAGTCAGAGAAAATATTGTGAAAAATAATAGGTGAATTCTTCAGTTTTCTAAGAACTTTTTTTGCAATGAAAATTCCCTTGGGATCTTCTGTACTGATAAAACCACTCACCCAATATACTGGAACGAGTGGTGAGAGGGTTCCATGATTTGTACAAATAGATAAGTTATTGTAAAGTGTATAAATTAAATGATACCAATTATTTCTTCTAAATGAAATGAAAACAATTTAAGAGCTTTTGAAGTACTTGTTGCAGAGGAGTTTTAATTCAGATTCAAATCTAGAAAAAATAACATGTCTTCTTTCTGGTCTATGAAACTAATAACATTAATTTAATGTACATTGGATAACAGTAGTTAGATCAATATAATTAAAAACAGTGGAACTGGCTACTGCTATTATTACTTGATACATCTTTCTATTTTGAGTGCTCTCGAGGACTACTGTTTGACTGTGTTAAGTATTGTACCAACACATATGGGTGCCTTGCACAAGACCCAGAAAGTAGAGCCTTCTGTAAGCTCTGGAGAGTTTTTGCACCTTTCACACTGTACTTTCTTATCTGAGGCAATTTTTCTGGTATTCATTATTACTAAAGCCAGTTACAACAGAGCATTTAGTTATAGCTTGTTGAAGCTGCTGATGGAGTCATTCAAACTGCTTCTAAGCCAAAGAATATCTAAGTAAACACCTTAAATACCTCAAAATCTGCATTTCTTCTTCATATGTTTGATTATCTATTTACATTTGTAAATTCTGTACTCTTAAATTAGCTCTTGAAAGGTGGAAATTCATCTTAACATAAGCCACATTAAAGATAGGCAAAGAACAGAGGTACCATGAAGACTTTAATCTTCACAGTGGTCACACAGCAGTTTAACAGACCTTTATTTTCTAAGTAAATCAAGCTAATTATCAGAAATAAATATTTTGTGGTTCTTTCAATAGACAGTATTCCAAGGTTCTCAGAAATTCATCTCTCCTTCAGTGTGATTGTCTCAGAGAAAGGGAGTAAATTGTTTGAAGAATGTTAACAATTTCAACCTGATTGCAGTTCATCCTAGCTATCTTGTGATCTGCAATGGTGTTTTAAAGGAGAATCTCCTAGATCAGTCATCTCTTTCTCTTGTTTGGTTTGTGTAAGCAATTAGGCAAGAAAATCTACTGGAATTTCTTTGGGAAATGTAAATTACTGAAATAACTGTGCATCGTGGGTTTTTTTAAAGTTCATCAAAATAGCACTGCTATTGTTAGGAGACAAATATATTTCAGAAAACTTTGTTTTAGTGTATCAGCTTTACAAATAACAGGAGATGGAAACTGATGTATGTTATTTTGCTAGATACTTTCTTGTATTCTGGCATGTTTTATTGTTTCAATTACTATTTTTACAATAGTCAGCGAACACAAGCATACATGTACTCTGTATTGTTAACAGATCATAGAATGGTCTGGGTTGGAAGGGAACTTAAAGATCATCTAGATCTAAACACTCCTGCCAAGTGCAGAGGCACTTTCCACTAGACCGGTTTGCTCCAAGCTGCAGCCATCTTGGCCTTGAACACTTGAACAGCTATGGGGTATCCACAACTTCTCTGTCAGCCTCTTACAGTGACTCAGTGCCTTAATGGTAAAATATTTCTTCCATATATCTAATCTAAATCTATCCTCTTTCACTTTAAAGCCATTACCCCTTGTCCTATTGCTAATTAGTCAAATGAGAAGAAGTGCACACAGTACTGAAGGTGAGGCTGTACTAATGCTAAATACAGCAGGATAATCACCTCTTTTGGCTATCTGTTTATGCTGTGTTTGGTGCGCACCTGGATGCAGTTTGCCCTCTTGGTTGCCATGGAACATCAGTGACTCATTTTGCACCTGTTGTGAACCAGCAAGCTCAACTCCCTTTCTACAAGGCTGATCTTACCATTTTCACAGAATCACAGAATGGCTGGGGTTGGAAGTGATCTCTGGAGATCATTTCATCCAACCCACCTGCTAAACAGGGTTCACCTAGAGCAGATCACACAGGAATGCATCCAGGTGGGTTTTGAATGTTTCCAGAGAAGGAGACTCCACATTTCTGGGTAGCCTGTTCCAGTGCTCTGTCACCCTCACTGTGAAGACGTTTCTCTGCATATTCAGATGGAACCTCCTGTGTTTCCATCTGTGCCCATTGCCACTCAAGGTATCATTGGGCACCGCTAAAAACACTTCTGTCCCATCCTCTTGAAACCCACTCGTGAGATATGAGCATTGATAAGATCCCCTCTCAGCCTTCTCCAGGCTAAACAGACCCAACTCTCACAGTCTTTCCTCATAAGAAAGATGCACCAGACCCCTAATCATCTTTGCAGTCCTCTGCTGGACTCTCTTAGAATCCTAGCATGTCCCGAGTTGGAAGGGACCCACAAGGATCATTGAGTCCAACTCCTGTCCCTGCATATGACAACGCCACAGTTAACACTTTGTGTTTGAGAGTGTTGTCCAGTCTCTTCTTGAATAATGACAGACTTGGGGCTATTCCTGCCTCCCAGAGGAACCTGTTCAAGTGTTCCACCACCCTCCAGAGGAAAAACCTTTTCCTAACATCCAGCCTAAACCTCCTTGGCACATATTCCTACCATTCCCTCAAGTTCTGTCATTGGTCACTAAAGAGAAGAGTTTCACACTTACCCTTCCTCCTCCCCTTGTGAGGAAGCTGTAGACCACAATGAGGTCTCCTGTCAGTCTCCTCTTCTCCAGGGTGAACAAACCAAGTGACTCCAGCCGCTCCTCATATGTCTTCCCCTCCAAACCCTTCAGCCCTCTTCATAGCCCTCTTCTGGACACTCTCTAGTAACTTAATATCTTTTCTATACTGTGGTGTCCAGCACTGCACACAGTACTCCAGGTGAGGCCACACCACTGCAGAGCAGGGCAACCACCTCCCTCGAATGGCTGGCAATACTGTGCTTGATGCACTCCAGGACATGGTTGGCCCTTTTGACTGCCAGGGCACACTGTTGGCTCATGTTCAACTTGCCATCAACTGGAACCCCCAAATCCCTCTCTGTAGAGCTTCTTTCCAGCATCTTGTCCCCCAGTCTGCAGGTAGAGCCAGGTTTGGCATTTCCTAGGTGCAAAATCTGGCACTTGCCCTTGTTGAACTTCACGCGGTTGGTGATTGTTCAGTTCTGCAGTTTGTTCAGATCCCTCTGCAGGGCCTCTTTGCCCTCAAGAATGTTGATAGCTCCCTCCAATTTTATATCATCAGCAAATTTACTAAGGAATCCCTCAAGTCCTGAGTCTAAGTTATTTATGAAGACACTGAAGATTGCTGGCTCTACGATGAATCCCTACAGAACCCCACTAGTGACTGGTCACCAGACCAACATAACCCCATTTACTAGAACCTTTTGAGCCCGGCCCATCAGCCAATTGCTCACCCACTGCATTGTGTGTTCACCCAGCTGTATGCTGGCCATTTTTTCCAGTAGGATACTGTGAGAGACAGTATCAAAGGCTGTACTGAAATCCAAAATGATCGCTTTGACAGGCTTCCCTTGGTCAAATAGGTGGGTAACCTTGTTGTTGAACAAAATCAAGTTTGACAAGCAAGACTTTTCGATCATGAACCTGTGCTTGTCTGGGACCAATGACTGTGTCGATTTTCAATTTTTTTTTCAATAACTACTAGAACAATTTTCTCCATGATTTTGCTGGGAACAGAAGTGAGGCTGATGGGCCTGTTGTTGCCAGGGTCATCCCTGTTGGCCTTCTTGTAGATTGGTATAACATTTGCCAGCTTCCAGTCATCCGGGACCTCTCCAGATTCCCAAGAGTGTTGAAAAATCACAAAGAAATGTCTCACTATGACATCACCCAGCTCTTTTAAGCACCCTTGGATGGATCCCATTAGGCCCAATGACTTGTATGGATTTAGCTGGAGTAGCAAATCCCTTACAAGTTCTGGAATGACTGGAAGTTTATCAGTCTTGCAGCCATAATTTTCTAGCCCAGAGAAATGGGGGCTCTCACTCCATCATCAGTGTTTAAGACTGAGGTAAAGAAAGCATTAAACATCTCACCTTTGTCTATGTTCCCATTAAAAAGGTGACCATGCTCACCAAGTAATAGCCCAGTGTTATTTCTAGTTTGACTTTTGACATTAATATATTTTTAAAAGCCTTCTTTATTGTCCTTCGCAGCTTCAATTCCAGTTGAGCTTTGGTCATACATACTTCCTCCCAACAGTGGCAAACAGCATTTCTGTAGTCCTCCCATGTTACCTGCCTTGCTTCCACTGAACATGTAATTTCTTTTTGCACTGTATTTCAAGAACAAGGCCCCTGCTAAACCAGGGGGTTTTTTGCCTCACCCGCTATATTTTCAGCATTTTGGAATTGCCTGGTCCTGTGATTTTAGCAGGTGGTACTTAAAAAATGACTAACACTGACGGGCCCCAACACCTTCAAAAGCTTCTTCCATGTGAATATTACTAAGTAGTTCTCTGAGCAGCCTGAAGTCTGCTCTCCTCATACATAGTGTTAAGGTCTTGCTGGCAGTTTTCCACCCATTAGCAAAGATTTCTGAACCTGACTGCTTCATGGTCATTGTGGCCAAGTGAGCCACCAGTCACCACTTCTCTCACAAGACTCTCTCTGTTAGTGAGAATCAAACCTAAGAAGTCACCTTTTCTGGTCATTTCCCTTAGTACCTGTACTAAGAACTTATCTTCCAGGTGCTTCAGGAATCTTCTGCAGCTGTTGGTGCCCGTTGTGTGATATTTCCAGTTGACCCTGTGCAAGCTGAAGTTCCCCATAAGGACAAGGGCAGATGACTTGGAGGTTTTGTTTAGTTCCTTAAAGAATAGCTCATCAGTGGTGTCATCCTGGTTGGGTGGCACTCACAACAACATCCACTTTATTTGTCTGACCCTTAATACTTACTCAGAGGCTCTAAACTTTGCCATCTCCAACTGCCAGATCCATGCAACTCAGCCACTCTACCATATACAGTGCCAGCCCCTGCTGCCTCTCTTACCCTGCCTATCCCTTCTGAAGAGCCTGTAGTTGTCCATCATGGCACACTAGCCACAGGATTCATCCCACCAGGTTTTGCTTATACCAATAATGTGACATGCCTGGGGCCGGGCCAAGGTTTCTAGTTCATCTTGCTTTTTCCTCAGGCTGCGTGCAGTAGTGCAGAAGCACTTCAAGAGTGGTTGATTGTGCCCCTCATTTCATGGCACAGTCCAAGGAATTTCACTGCCAAGCATGTTCTCAAGCTTTGGTGTGCCACCCTGCTGCTCATCACTGACTGCCCTTGGACTGCCCTCATCTCCCTTCCAATGTAGTTTAAAATCCTATCAATCAGCCTTGCTAACCCCTGAGCAAACACCACTTTCCCCTTCTGTGAGAGGTACATTCCATCGTGTGTCCTGAGACCTGGCAAAGGACTGACTATCCCATGGTCAAAAAACCCAGTGTTTCATCGGTGACAGTGGTTGTGGAGCCACATGTTGATTGATTGGGCCTACCTGTTCTATTCTGTATTTCTGCCCACTATAGAAAGGATGTAGGAGTAAAACACCTGAGCACCTGAGTTCTGAAACCGCTTTTAATTTGCTTAATACTGCTTTTTCCTATCTCTTCCCTGCCAACATTAAAAACCAACGGCGGGTAATAATCAGTCTGAGGAGTTGTTGAGCCACATCTCTTACCCCGGCCTCAGGGAGGCAGAAGACTTCTCTGTGGGTTTAATTGGGTTGGGATTATTTGGCCCTCTGTTCCCTTCAGAAGGGAGTCACCTATGACAATTACCCTTCTTTGTCTCTTTACATGTGAAGTTTTAATGGGTTTGTTGGGTTTCATGTGGGACTGTCAAGGGTTTTGACTGCGAGATGACAATAAAACTCTGGCAGATGTATTGTTAACTTCCTCTCCTCCCTCCCTTCCCCCTTTTTCTCCTCCCTCTCCCCCCTTCCCACTAAGGACAGGCAATCGGGAGGAAAAGAAGGACAGAGAGAAAAGAGTTGGAAACATTAAATATGTTTTACTAATAATAAGAATAGAGAAAATAATACAAAATATACAAAACCAATCTTGAAAGTCTCAGAAACTGCAGACCCAGCACCCAAAGTCCTGGATTGGACTCTGCAGCCAACCGGAGTTGGGTTCAGTCTATCACTAGGCCTCAGCTCGCAGGGACGACTAGCAAGGTCTTCTCCTAAGCAAATAAGCCATAACCAAAAGGGAAAAAGGAAAAAGAGACGAGATCCTTGTGATCTCCCACTTTTAAATGAAGTATTCACGTGAATGGAATGTTATACACAGTTGGTCAGTTTCTTGGTCACCTGTTTCTTGTTGCCCCTCTCGCGAGATGTCCATCCATGCTTATCAATAAGTTTGCATAACATTGGTATGTTTACCAAAACATGTATCTGGTTCTCCAGGAAAATGCAGCTAATATGAAGGCTTTAGCTGACAGGAAAATTCACTAAAAAGAGAAATTTGTTTTTTAACAAAACCAGGACAGGGACATGGATTGCCTAGAGGATACCTCCTTCCCAGAAGGGTCTTCATCAGCAGCATCAGCTGCTCGCCTATCCAGTTCCAGGGCTTCATACCTGTTGTATACAGGCACCTGGGAAGGTGGGGCAGGCTGAGGTTGTGTTTGTCTTCCACCTCGAGCAGGAATCCATTTCCATTCTCCCCCATCTGCTGGGTCACCCCTTATGGCTTGCGGTGAGAGGGTAAGGAGTCCTTTGTATCCGATGCCATGGCTGGTTTCTACTTCTGCATCAGGGATGGTAGACTGTGAGTTCACCAGTCAGTATCCTTTTCTGACTCTCTGATGCTCCTCAGTCTGGAGACCTCCTCTTGAAGTTCTGACCCCAGGCTGAGCAGCTCCTTCATTTGAGCACGTTGTCCACAGGTGAGCTCACTGCTGCCATCAGTCCCTGAGGAGAAACTAGGGCACACTTTGCAACCCAGGACCTGGACAGCTGTATCTTCCCTTCCAAGCTCAGTCTGGGTGGCCGCATCAGTTCTTGCAGCCAGAGGGACCGTGAGTGATGCTGAAGGCATCTTCACCAGGTGGATACCATGCCTCCTGCTGTATCAAGCTCCTTGCCAGGTCATTGCTAGCACTGTTTGAAGTGGCAATGTCCTCCCCACTCACCCTTGTCTCTCATCCTTCTGTATTAACTACCTCATCCCCGTTTGCTGCGTTCCTGGTTGCCTGCACTCCTGTTCACCTTTTGAGTAATTCCTTCTCCTTCTCAAACTAAGGAACCCAGAACTGTATGCAGTAGTCCAGATGCGGCCACACAAGGGCAGAGTAGAGGAGGAGGTTAACTTCCCTCAACCTGATGGTCACACTTTTCCTAAGGCACCCCAGGATACCATTTGCCTTCTTGGCCGAAAGGCCACATTACTGGCTCATGGTCAACATGATGTCCACTATGACTCCCAGGTCCATTTTTGCAAGGCTGCTTGCTAGCAGGCCAGCCCCTAACCTGTAGTGGTACATGGCGTTATTCGTCTCCAGGTGCAAGACCTTACACTTGCCCTTGTTGAATTTAATCAGGTTCTTCTCCACTCAGTCCTTCAGCCTATTCATGTCTAACTGAATGGCAGCACATTCTTCTGGTGTATCAACCCTTCCTCCCAGTTTTCTATCATCAGCAAACTTGCTGAGGGTGCACTCAGTCTCTTCATCCAGGTCATTGATGAACAGGTTGAGCAGGACTGAACCTCTGAACCTGGGACTGTCCTCTGGGGAACCTCACTAAACCAGCTAGAGACCTCCAGCCAGACTTTGCAGAAGCCTCTGAGCTCTGCCATCCAGGCAGTAATCAATCCATCTCACAGTGCACTCATCCAACCTGCACTTCCTAAGCTCACCTATGAGGATATTGTGAGACAGTGTCAATAGCCTTGCTGAAGTTAAGGTAAACAATGTCCACTGCTCTCCCCTCATCTACTCAGCCAGTTATACCACCATAGACAGCTATGATTTGACCAACATGATTCCTCCTTGGTGAATCCAGGCTGACTACTCCTGATAACCTTCTACTTGGAGATGAGATCCAGAATGATTGTGAATGAAAATCCATCACCCTTCCAGGGATGGAGGTGAAGCTGGTTGGCCTGTAGTTTCCTGGGTCATCCTTCTTGCTCTTTTCAAATATTGGAGTCACATTGGCTTTCTTCCAGTCCTCCCTAATCTTCTTTTTGCTGCTGATGTACTTGAAGAAGCCCTTCTTCTTGTCCTTGACATCCATCACCAGATTAAATTCCAAGTGGAGCTTTCCCTTCCTCACTGCATCCCTTCATAATCTAACAGCCTCCTAATA
Organism: Nesoenas mayeri; assembly: GCF_963082525.1. Taxonomy (NCBI): domain Eukaryota; kingdom Metazoa; phylum Chordata; class Aves; order Columbiformes; family Columbidae; genus Nesoenas; species Nesoenas mayeri. The sequence continues at coordinate 40,186,738 of NC_137542.1, forward strand.
TTCCTTCCAGGTGATCTGTCCCTTTTTCCACAATACATAATCATCCTTCTTCCATTTGAGTTTGACAGAAGATCCTTAATCATCTCTGCAGGCCTTCTGCTGTCTTTATTTGATTTCTTGCTCATAGGGATATATTGATCTTGTTCTTGGAGGAAGTGATGTTTGAGTATTAACCAGCTCTCTTGATCCACCTTTCCTTCTGGAGCCTTAACCCATGGGATTCTTCCAAGTAAGACCTTGGAGAAGCCAAAGTTAGTTCTCCTGAAGTCCATGGTTTTAATCCTACTTTTTGCCCTGCTTCCTCCACGCAAGATCCTGAAGTCCACTATCTCATGCTTGTTGCAGCACATCTCTGCTCCTTGACTCCTCCTGTCGGTGTCAAGTAGTTGTCATTAGTGACCTGTAGGAACATCCTGAATTGTGCCTGCTTAGCTGTGTTGTCTTCCTAGAAGATATCAGGGTGATTGAAATCCCCTGTAAGAACCAGAACATGTGATTGTGAGTCTACTCACAGCTGTCTGCAGAAAGCATCATCAGCTACCACTTCCTGTTCAGGTGGCCTGTAGTAAACATCCATATACAGCCAAAAAATATTTTCCCATATACAGCCAAAATATTTTGTAAAGAGGGATTAGAGTAGTACCACTTTCTACCTCCAAATTTGTCTGAGTTGCAGTGAAAATATATGTATTTTTCATTCCCTTTAAAAACTGTTATCTTTAATGAAGCCTAAAAGACATACAAACACAGCTTTTTTGAATGTTAGTGGAATATTGAAAGTGTTGAAAAAGCAGAGAAATTTTCTATGGTTTTCCTGTAAATTACATTGTTTAGTGACAAGGAAGATAATTTTTGAACTAAGACCTTTCACATATATTTGATGCTTTCTACTACCCAATTTCTACCTAGTACTACTTTCCTCTCTTTTCCTCTTCAGTGGCTGTGTCACTGCTGTAGTGCTTTTTACTTCCTTTCTTTCTCCCTTTTACCTTCTCTTCTGATGTACAGATAATAAATACGATTTCAGTAAAAGGAAGAGCCTACTTTAAAACCTTGAATTCATTTGCATTTTTGGAAACCCCATATATAACTGCCCCTATAAAGCACAGTAGAGTAAAGAAAATGAGGGTGCTATGAGAGATGTGACAACAGAAATAACTTGGGTAAGAGTATTCTGGGTAGCGAGATTTTTCATAATTTTTTGTGCCTCTGTTGATAACACGTTATTTGCTAATTATCATTCTCGTTGTGTGATTGACTCTCCACTACTGATCATAATGTGCAGATGATGAGTCTCTCTTTCAGTTTCTTTTACCCATACTGAGATAGTACATACACCAACATAGATTAATATAGTTGTGCTGCTTTTCAGCAGAGCACAGTTTAAATACGATTTACCGTTGTCAATGCAAATACTAACACAGAGCATAGACCCAGCACCCAGAATAAATTTCTGCTGGGACCCAGGACAGGCTCTGTCTGATTTGCCTTTCAAAATAAAACCTTGTCCCTGTCCACTAAAACAGACTAGAGTGATGGAGAATGACCCTTTACCTCTGATGTGCTGAAAGAAATTCAAATCCACAGTGGGCAGAAGCTCAATTCCACTGGCTTCTCTAAAAGGGCAGAATGTAGCAGGAGAGAAACTTCAGCAAAGGCCTGGGGCTCTTGCCATACTGCTACGGAGGGTCCTAAATAAACCAGAATAAATGCAATGAAATCAGGGGAGCTGAAGATGCTTTCTGGAGTTTCCTAACTTTTTTTTTTTTACTGAATTATACCACAGTGACATCAAACACCTTTTGTGGAAAGGGTTGAGTAACAGAGTATTGGCTTGTATATATATTCAGGATTACATAGCTTTCTCCAGAGCAGAGTTCATACTGGCCTCACCAGATGGTACCAGCCTATGTTAGAAAGAAAATTAATGCTTTACATAATAAATAACTCTAATGTTCTCTTAACTTCAGTAATCCATTGTGATTACATGCAGTGTGGGAACGTCTCTTCCTTAGGCCCAGGTACAATTTGGTTTCTGTTTCTTTCTCCTTTTTTTTTTTTGTTTTGTTTTTGACTTCTATTGTTTTTCTGTGTATTCTTCTGTTCTTTCCTCTTAATTTTTATCCCTTCAGTGTGTTCAGAAAGTGGAATTGGACATTCAAAAAAATCATCATCCAGCTTCACAACTGATACTCCAAAGGAGTGTGATACAGTTCACATGTTTGTGAATTAATCTGTCCGCAAATTTCTGCCTGAGTTTACATTCAGTTCACGTTCATTTCATTTTACAATATTTAATTCTACAATGATGAGGGATGGGCATATACGTTTTTGTGGGTTTTTTTTTTTTAAAAAAAAAAAAGTTGAATTCTGAGTGATCTGAATATATAGTGAATAGCAATAAAAAAATATACCCAGGCCCAATCTGTCCACCTACATCCATCAGCAGCAAAACTTGTTAAACTTCAATGTAATAATCTGACAGAAAGTCTGTATGGGACTTCTTTAAATATAAAGTCTTTCAATAAATGTATGGAGAAATCAGATTCCTCCTTTCGTATGCTTCTTTGGAAAACTTCAGTCAAAACCAAACTGAAAAAAAACCACAATCCCAAACATATCCCCCACCTAGGCAACAACAAAACAACATTTCAAACATTCCATATGTGCATACTTGTCAATGCACCTGAATTAAACAATCCAAATCACTGTGGCAAGGAGTCACTGAGACTCGGCTGGATACTGTACTGCCAATGTGCAGCACCAGAGGATTAGAGGATTCTTTCATGTGGTGACTAAATATTTTTCCAAATTGGACCCGAAGAAACCCCAAGCTGGAACTTCGTTGCCAGGGATGTTTCCTCTATTTCTCTATTTTATCTTTTTCTTATTGTTTTGTTTTGTTTGGGGTTTTTTGTGTTTTGCTTTGTTTGGCTGGGGGCGGGGGGGGATGTTTGGTTTAGTTTCTGGTTTTTTATTTGGTTGGTGGTTTTTTTTTACTTTACTGGTTTTGTGAAAATCACACGAAGGAAATACTGTTCTCACACAGTTTCAGAAAGGTAAAGGAAAAATTACTCCTTTACTTTTTTCTGTCTTGCTATTTTTGTTCAGTGCTTGCTGTATGCTTCTTTCCCAGACAGTCTTTCTGTGAGTTCATTTTCATTGCTGTGCAACTAATAACTTGCTGGACGAATCCAAAGTTTTCTCCCTGTGCTTCATTCTCAGCACTTCAGTTTTTGACAGTTATTTTTCTCCTTTTGCTGGTAGCATTTCTTGTCCATTGCACTGGCATTTCTAGCTAGCTTTTGTCTCTCCACAGTATGCACGTGTGTTCTTCAGGGACTTCATGGACTCCTCCAGCCAGCACTGTGTTGTCACCTGCTCAAAATGCTATCTATTAGGGCTCCAGCTGCAACTCACTCTGCATTGTGCTGGCATTTCCTACTATGCAAAATGAGTCCTTTTTTTTTTTTTTTTTTCTTCCCAGTCTGATAATAACTGAAATTTTTGGTTAGTAACAGATTACTCAAAGAGACATAACAGGTCACAGTTTTACACCTTATATTGTTGATGTTGCTGAATCTGCTTAGGATATTATGATACAAAGTTCTTATTACTTATTTTGGACTGGTCTTTATGAATTTCAACTTATATATTATTCATAATCTAACCAAACAGATCTCTAAAAATTCATTCAATTCTTTACTTTGACTGGTCCCTTTATTTTTACCTTTTGCATGGTCAGTATCATTGCTTTTATTGGTTATTTCTGCACTGCAACACATTACAAGTTTATCCATGATTAGGACTCCAAAGTAGACAAGACTTTCTTGTTCGAATATAAGGAGCAGGGTAGAAATTGAGACAGAATGATTGAAAACAAAATCTTTTCAGTGTCTGGGTTTAAATTAAAGAGAAATATATATTGTTTCCAATCATCTTAATATGTTTCTTTTAATCCATACGGCACTCCAAGTTTCAGCACTATTTCCTTTAACTTATGTTGGTTATATGTGTAATTAAACATAACGAAGAGGTGTAAGGCTAAAAGCTGAGTTTTAAAATTTCAAGAGGAAACATCTCAAAATTTTCAAAATGGAAACTTTTTTTAAAAAATGTTCAAATTACATATTTCAGTGTTTGAAATATTTTACTTTTTATTTTGTCTAAATTATTTGCAAATCTTTATTGCTTTAACTCCCCAAGGGAAAAAACAAACAAACAAACAAACAAACAACATACCAAATTCTTCATAGATCTACAGGAAAATAATACAGAAAAATAGCAATGATTATTATCTATCTCAAAGCATATGGTGCTTAAAACTTTTGTTTACAATAGATCTAGAAATACATATATATTTTTTAAAATCAAAATCGGGTATATTGACATTCTTGAATGCAACAAAGTTTTATAGGGACTGGTTACATAAAATGTCCTACTAAAAGCTATGCTAGTCCTTAATTTTTCATGATCACTTAGTAAGACTTTTTTTTTCCTATAAAAAGCTTATTCCCTAAACAGAAAATCAGGCACAAAAGTAATGGTCATTACTGAGAATTCTACTGATAGTTTCAAGGAAATGTTTTCCATCTAATTGACTAAAAAGAGATATGTCTTTCTGCAGAAGAACAGATTGTATTTGCTTCAAGAATTTGAGAAATTAAAAAATAGCTAAAAGTAATTTTATTACTTTATACATTAATGCCTGCCCTCCTGTTCCTTTTTCTGTTAAATACTTTATATAATATGTTCCCACTTTGTTTTATATAATCTTTTTCCAATGTGAAATTAATCTCAACCCCACATTTTTGGAAGAGGAGTAGTATGTGGTATTTTAAAATGAAGAATTTCTGGAAGAAAATTCTAAACTGCTCTCTGGACCTGAAGATAAATTTCATGGGAAGTGCTGTATTTTAAATGTATTTTATAATTGGTTTTATTTTTTCATTGAGGGGAGGTGAAGAATGAAAGCAAACCAAACAAACAAATAAAAAAAAACACTGTCTCATTAGCCTCTAAGGCATTTCCAACATCTTTCTTGAATGTGTTTACACTTCATTTTCTTGAACAGTACAGTGAGGACTTTTGTGTTCTTTATCAACTTGCTGCTCTTTCCAAATGTTCTGTACATCAGGAATGATAAAGAATAAATAAATTTTTTTAAAAAATCAAAAACAAACAAACAAACAAAAAGAACATATCTAATCAATCTTCACTTTCCAGCAGGGCTCAACATATTGTGCTTCTGTTTTTTACATTGTGTCAGGAATGCTTTTGAACGTTTCGACCTGGTATCAATTCTGTGTATCAGGAGATGCCAACTATACATTTTTGTAGCAGACGAATATCCATAACTCAAAACAGCGTTGCTGGAGGAAGCAAAATATGGAGACTATTTTACCAAGAGTCATCAAAGTCATTAACATTGACTTAGAAAAATCATCCTTTTTGTCATTTTAATAGCTCCCTCTAGTTCCTCTCTCTCTTTTTTTTTTCTTTAAAGAAAGAAAACTGAAGACATGTCTTCAATTTCCCATGACTGAACCCTCATTTCTATTTTTAATGATTTTAAATAAATGTAAAAAATAAATATAAGTACTATATGCCATACAAAGAATAAGGTCTTACTTGTCTTTACTTCCATTTTAACTGATCAGTCTATCATATCAATCCTTATCTATTACCTTGAAGAAAAGAACTTTTGAGGCTCTCCTTCCATGCCAACCTAGTGTATTGCTAGAATAGCTTGTTTTTCTTCCTTGGGATTTCTACACACAGAGCCAAAATGAAGCTTTTCTTTTTCAGTCATTTCACTACACTGGAACTGCAGATGTGATCATCAGCAAAGGCAGCATAATTAAATATTCAGTTACTGCTTATGTGAAACTATATTTTTTTGTTTCCTGCCTATAAAACCTCAAAGCTAGGGAATAACTAACTGTAAAACATTATACTGGTCTTTGTAATATACTGAGAACAGTCCTGTAACTGGCATTCTGAAAGTGAAGGTATATGTGGTGGATATAGATGAGTAGTGCCATTAATGTTAGTAGCTCTGTTTTCAGCTTAAATATAGTTTAGTACTAAGAATTATGGTCACATTGCAGGACTAGGTGTCTTACATAGGAGATTTAAATGCGGTTCTAGGGAGCGCAGGTGACCAGGAATGCAGCGAACAGGGCAAGCAAACATGGCTGGGGCAGTTTGCACAGCAGTTTGCACAGGCAGGGTATGCAACAAGGGTGGAGAAGTTCTGCCAGCTCAAGAGATCAGCTCAATTAGTGGTTACCACCCTCTCAGAAGGAGCCTTACTATGGTATCTACCCGATATAAAGGTATGTCCTCTGTACTCATCAGGAAGGATGCAGTAACCCAGACAGAGATGCTGTGGAAACACACAGCCAACCACACCTTAGGCTGCAGGGAGTCTCAGAACCCTTCACTGGTCTGGAATGACAGTAAACCATTGCAGGAGGTGTGACCAGGTGCATGATTTGCTCAGCCTAGTGGTAGAACTAAGAGAGCAGGTAGAAATGTTAAGCAGCATCAGGGAGTCAGAGAAGAAGATAGATGGGTGGGATCCAGCTCTAGCATCCCCAAAACAGGAAAGGCCACCAGTAAAAACACAAGATCAAGAGAGTCTTGTATCGTTTCCCCCACCAGACTGAAAACAGTAGATCAAAGGAAAGGAGTAAATAGAGGCAAGTTCACACTACGGGTATGAGGTGAATCCTTCCCTTGCCCACGTCCACTCTGAGGTGCTTCTGTACAACAGGTATGAAGCTCTGGATGTGGAAGGGCAGACAATAGATGAGGAACATGAAAGTCCATCTACACTACAAGTGTTGAAAGGATCAAAAAGGCCTGTGCCCTGTATTATGAGCACATCCATGACAAAGAAAAGAAGGGTTATAGTTATAGGTGACTCCCTTCTGAGGGGTACAGAGGGTCCAATATGCTGGACAGACCCTCCTCTTAGGGAATTCTGCTGTCTTCCTGGGGCCCAGGTTGAGGACATCACTAGGAATCTTCCTAACCTGATGCAGCCCTTGGACCTCTACCCATTACTGGTCTTAAATATGGGCAATGATGAAGCTGAGATCTGTAGTACAAGGGTGATTAAAAGAGACTTCAGGGCTTTGGGACAGTTGGTAAGAGAATTGGGAGTACAGGTTATTTTCTCCTCTCCTTCCAGGTGTGGGCAGTGACATCAGAAGAAACAGACAGACACAGTCTATTAACACATGGCTGGTGTCACCACCACAATTTTGAGTTTTTTGATAATGGGATGGTCTACATGGCACTGAGTTTGCTTGTGTCAGAAGGGATTAAATTTTCTCAAAGGGGGAAGAGAATCCTTGCACATGAGCTAGAAGGACTCATTGACAGAGCTTTAAACTAGTCATGATGGGGGAAGTGTATGATATCAGGCTTGCCTGTGATGAGCCGTGGCAGAAGACATCACGGACAGAGGGCTCTGGTGCTAGTGAGGACAAGAGGCTATCATGGCTGCATTCAAACCTACTGGTCAAACTAAAGGATAAGAAGGAAATATACAGGCAGGAACAGGTACCCGGAGAAGAGTATAGGGGCACTGACTGGTTGTGCAGAGATGGGTCAGGAAGGCCAAAGCACAGCTGGAGCTGAACATGGCAAGGAATGTAAAGAATAACAAGAAGGCTTCAACAAGTACGTCAACCAGAAAAAGGAGGTCAAAGAAATTGTCTCCCCCTGATGCAAGACTGGTAAACTGGTAACAACAGACAAGGAGAAAACTGAGGTACTCAGCAACTTTGCCTTAGTCTTCATGGGCAAGTTCTCTTCCCACACCTCTCAAAGGGATCAGCTACAAGATGGGGACTGAGGGAGCAAAGTCCCTCCCACTGTAAGCAAAGAGCAGATTCATGACCCCTTGAGGAACCTGAACATACATAAATCTATGGGACCTGATGAGATGCATCCCAGAGTCCTGAGGGAACTGCTGATGTAGTTGTCAAACCACTTTCCTAGATAATTGAGAAGTCATGGCAGACACGTGAAGTCCTGAGTGACTGGAAAAAGGGAAACAACACACCCAGTTTTAGAAATGGTAGAAAGGAGGACTTCAGAAACTACCACCTGTCAGCTTAACATCTGTGCTTGGAAAGATCATGGAACAGATCCTTCTAGAAGCTATGCTAAGGCACATGGAGGACAGGGAGGTGATTCGAGACAGCCAGCGTGGCTTCATCAAGGGCAGGTCTGCCTCGCCAACTGAGTGGCATTCTACAATGGAGTAACTACATCAGTGGACAAAGGCATGGCTACGGGTGTCATCTGTCTTTACTTCTGTAAAGCCTTTTACATGTTTCCCCACAACATCCCTCTCTCTAAATTGGGGAGGTATGGATTTGATGGGTGAACTGTTTGGTGAATGAGGAATTGGCTGGATGGTTGCACCCAGACAGTAGTGTTCAATGGCACAACGTCTGGATGGACACTGGTGACAAGTGGTTTCCTTCAGGGTTCCGTATTTTTTCATATCTTCACCAATGACATAGACAGCGGGATCAAGTGCACCCTCAGTAAATTCACAGATGACACCAAGCTGAGTGGTACAGTTGACACTCCTGAGGGATGGGATACCATACAGAGGGACCTGGACAAGCTGAAGAAGTGACCCATGCAAGCCTCATGGGGTTCAACAAGGTGAAGTACAAAGTCCTGCACCTGGGTCGGGGCTACTCTCAGTAGCAATACAGGTTAAGGGATGAAGGGATTGATAGCAGACCTGCAGAGAAGGACCTAGGAGGTACTGGTGGACAAAAGACTGGACAGGAGCTGGCAATGTGCCCTTCTAGCCCAGAAGGCCAGTGGTATTTTGGGCTGCATCAAAAGAAGCATGGGCAGCAAGTTGAGAGAGGTGGTTCTGCCCCTCTATTCTGTTCTGGTGAGACCCCACCTGGAGTACTGCATCCAGCTCTGTACACAGAAGACATGGGCCTATTGGAAAGGGTCCAGAGGAGTGCCACCAAGATGATCATGGGGCTGGAACACTCCTCCTGTGAGGAAAAGCTGAGATAGTTGGAGTTGTTCAGCTCAGAGAAGAGAAGGCTCCAGGGAGACTTTAAAAGGATGGGGACAGATATTTTAGAAGAGCATGTTACAACAGGACAAGGGGCAAAGGTTTCAGACCTAAAGAGAGGAGATTCAGGCTAGACATGAGGAATAATTTTTTTTACATTGAGGGTGGTAAACTACTGGACCATCTCGCCCAGAGAGTTGGTGGACACCCCATCCTTGGAAGATTCAAGGCCAGGCTGGATGGGGCTGTGAGCAACCTGATCTAGCTGAAGATGTTCATTGCCAGAGGGTTGGACTGGATGACCTTTGAAGGTCCCTTCCAACCTCAAATATTCTATGATTCTGTGATTGTGCTTCCACTGAATTTTGCCAAAACCTGGTTAAAGATGAAAGACAGCATGATATTTTTATATTTTTTTTAGATATCCATATATTCTGGGAGTCATTAATAGAATAGATGACAAACTGAAATGATGTACTCTGCAAATTGTTGCACAGAAGAGCTCTGGGAAAGTAATTGGTCATCTTAAGCATTTCAGAAAGGAAGAAGATCATTTTCTCTTTCCCTGTGAGGCACTACAGGAAGATCAACAAAACTGTATAGTCATCAGAACCAAATACTGCTGGCAAAACTGCCAAAAGCAGTACGGTTCCTTTACTCCATATCCAGGTGGGTATATAAAGTGTAATGCTATTTTATTATGCTAAGCTCTATTGTAAGACTGAATCAAGATGTAAAAGTACTTATTCCAACAGTGCCTGATTGTGATTAAAGTCACTATCAGATAGCTAATATTGATATAGCTACAATTTTGTTTTTCAATGCATAGGTCTATATTCCCAGCTTGAGTAAGACACTTTATGGTGCATCATGTCTGTCTGTTTGTTTTTGTTTTTTTCTTTTATTGTAGGTTATAAAATGACAAAAGTGGGTTTTTTTAATTTATATTAACAATACTGGTACACACACATATGCGTATATCAGTGCAGATGCACTGTAGTTCATCTAATAAAAATACAATATCTCAGAAATATATATCATTGTAAAATGTAAAATTCACAAGCATTGTGAAGCTATTCCAATTGCACACATCTAGTTCTATTAACCTTCAAAACCAAAAGATATTCAGTATGCTCTTTAGCATATTTGAAATTTCTAATCGGAAGCCCATTTGAATCATCTTTAACGTTCTTTTATGAATAACAAACCTGCATCTTTAGGAGGAATGTACAAGTTGAAAAGAAGAAAAAGAATTTCCCATACATTCCCAAGAATGTCACAGAATGGACCAAACTCTGGGAAAAAAAAAAAAAATGCAATAAACAAACAAACAAACACATTGATTTCCTAAAAACTTGTCATACTCAGATTATTTAAGTAAAACTTAATGTTTTGTCCACTCCTGTGCAAAGTGGAATAATGTTCATAATGCCTGAGCAGGAACAAATACCTGCAATGAGAATAAACCAGTTAAAATATTTTTGTTGTGAAACAAGCTTTTCTACTCTGCTTACTTTAATTAAGCAGAGATTTTTTTTGCTTTTTCAGTGAATTCCCACTTCTTGGATTTCCATTTCACATATGTATTTAATACATAAAAGTCAGTAAAAGTATCAGGCAAGCAAAAAGCTAAATTCAGTTTTCTATAGAAAGACTGTTCCATTTTGACTTAACATCCATTGTGTGCTCTATACGATTTGTAGTTCACAACTCCAAGTTAGCTTACTGCATTTGTTTTAATCACATTTGTTTTCACAAACCAGAAGTGTTCTTTTTTTTTTAATTAGCATAACAAACAAACAGGAGTTATATCTTAGCTTGTCTTTGTAGAAAGTTCATTAAAATTACCAGATTTATTTTGTTAAATAGGAATATTAATTTTATGGTAACCCTTCTTCTGCTACATATAGGATAGAGCTACAAATTAAAGAATTTAATTTATTTAATTGCTGTCCACCAGTATAGTTCAGCTAGTCAACATGTGAGGGCAGAACCTCACTCTGCAGAGTGTGAGTTATTAACCTTGCTATGCAGCATAACCACCTTGCCTGGTACTGCAGACTATCTGTACCTGCTGTCTGCCCTGGTGCTACCTGCTGTCAGGTGTGCTCTTGGCATAAGATGTCTCCATGTGTCTAAAACATCACTTTATTCATGGGAGCCAGGCAGTAGGTCCCACTTTCTGAACATAGCCTTAATGAACCATTAATGCAAAAATAGTAATCCAGTCTTTTGCTTTAGGCTGTGTGAACTTCGACATACATTGATGGTTGTCTAAGCCCTGAGAAAATAGTGAACCTGTAAAACTGAATAGAAGTTTTTTCTAGGTCTTGTTTTCTGGTAGAATTTCAATGAAATATACTCAGAGGAACCTTACAACTCTGGGAAATAAAAAGCAAATATTTCTTTCAGCTTATTATTTTAAGTCACCCCAAACCAAAGAAAAAAAAAAAACAAAACCAAAAACAAACGAAGAAGATTCACTTTAAGTCTCTTTCCCTAGCTTTGATATAATTTTCATAGGCCTGAGTTTTTATCTCATGTAGCTATATATATCACAGCTGTATGAAATACTGCCAGGAATTTTGTAGTGTTTCCTAGAAAGTATATGTTTTTCTTTGAAACACCTCACATAGCAATTGCTGGTTTATATACAGTACATGAATGAGGCAAGGACCAAGGAGCATGCTCAATCACATCCTCTGTAAGACTGGATCTTCTGTCACGTAGACACCATCACATATGCGCTAGTAAGCCTGATATACCAAAGAGCTTGTACAGGTAGGAAAAAACATCCTGCATCAATTGTACTGCCTGCTCAAATGAGTCTCTCTCACAGCAGCAGTAGGACAATTCAGAGTAGGAGAAGGTAGGGAGGATTTGTGGGGTTTTTTCTCGTGCATAGCCAAACGCCTCATCTTGGCTAATGACTTGATATTTTGCTGGCAAACATAGCGGCAAGGTCCTCTTTTGCGTTTCCCCTGAAACAGATTATCTCACAGTGACATAGTCCTCTGTAAGAAATAATGACACTAGATAAATTGGTAGATAACCTAGAATTGAGAGTGACAAGGTATTTTGTTTGTTTTTAATGTGACTGCAAAGGAAACTTCTCAAGGGGCAGTTCCCACATGAAGTAGTAACTCCAGAGGAAAGTCTTAAAGGTTGGGAAGAGAGAAGAAAGAGATTGTCTTCTTCTTGAGATTTTTCTAATGAAGTTATAAAAAAGCTCCAGATGTCTTACTCATCCCCATCTACAACTTTTGCCCTATGTTTATGTCCTAGGTGATACATTGCACTGCATGTGATTACAGAGCTCTCAGATTAGACAAATACTTTATTCACTTATCTGGGTAATGATGCTTGCCTGCAGAAGGGAAGACCAAAGGGATATTTTTCTTCAGTAGACAAATACCATGTACTGCTAATTCTGCAACGGTTGTTAAACACTGAAGAAATTAGTAGTTGAGGTCTGCTAAAATTATTAACATCTCTCTCATGACACTGAACATTAAAATGAGAAATCCTGAGGCAAACAAGATATGCACAAGAGGTCAAAGTGGATGAAAATAATGTATAAAATTGTCCCTGTGTTATCCTCTTAGGAACTACATAGTGTATCTTGTAAAACACAGATTAATTACTTACCAATAAGTTTCTGCAAAAAAAAAAAAAAAAAAAAAAATACCATGTGTTGCAAAAGTATTTCACTGGTATTATTACTTGATTATTAGAAGTCAAAAAGCATACAGCTAACTCTGCATCAAGTCCTAAGTTGTGTGCTACAACACTTGTTTCCCATAGCTGTATGAGTTTCAGTGTGAAACTACATTAAGACATCAATAGGTAGCTAGCAAGTCAGTCACAAAGGCAGTCCAATTATACATGATAACACTAGGTGTCATGGAGGGACCCCAAAATTAGCTTTAGGCAGACAACTAAGTCCAAAGCAAACTTTTATTCTGTCTGGGAAAGTCCAGGAAAACAACCAATTAGAAACAGGGTTTATACAATCATTTAGCACTCTGGTATCATAAAATACAGGTTTGGATATCAGTTGAGGAAATTATTGAGGTACAATAAATAAGAATATTGGAGATCCACAGTGTGCATACACATGGCTCACCACAAACAATGCCAGAGCAGTCCCTGACCCCAGGAAAATACACTCACTTGTTGAGTGAGGAAAACACTTACTTATATTAAAGCAAGGAATTATTAAGGAAAATACATTTGCTAGTCCAGTGAGGAATTATTAAGTTATTACTCAGCCACACGCAGAGATGAGGGAATCCCAGTTCCGGGAGGTTACCTTAGATGGCGTGCCAGCCTAAGGAAAGGGTCACTCTTGGCTGCATTTTGTCCCACTGTTTCGAGAGGACACACACAAAGGGAAGCCTCGGCGGGAACCCTGTTTTTATAGTCTCTGCACCCCCACTCTGCCTATGGGCACCCCGAAACTTCTCAGCAAACCCCCCTCATTCTGGCTGTGGGTGCACAGAAACTTCCCAACCTTTCGGCACTTCTTCCCCTCTCCTAGCTGATCAACAGAAGGTTAAACAAAAGGAGCTATTAACTGCCCCATTGCAGGAGAAGGAGGGATGTGTTGGAAAGAGGGAGATGTACCCACATCAAAGGAAAGGCAGGGGCGGTGGGGAGAAGGAGGTGTGCAACTGCCACCCTAGGTTAATGGTTGGACTCAGTGGTCTTAAAGGTCTTTTTCAACCAAAACTATTCTATGATTGTATGCACAGAATTTTAATGCATCCTTTTTATAAAAAACACCCTTTAAGAAAGCTGAATTTTGTGGACAGATGGTTAAAATCTTTAAAAAAAACCCAAATATTTTATTATAAAGCAATAATGAATTTCTTGATACATTAATAGACATCTTATACTCAATTATTATTGAAGGAAAACAGGAAAACAAATGAAGAAGAACCGAGGGAAGAAATCATGTTATTCATGTATGATTTTGATTCTGAGCAAACTTTTCTCCCATTTTGAGGATAAGAAAGAAAACACTATTGGAAATATGACATCTGTTTTGTTACATGGGCATGATCCTAAGGTTTCTGTAAAGTTGCAGTAGTAACCAGCATCATTTCTTCAGGAAGGTTTGCAATACTGGATACATTATCTGCAAGACTTTGCTAAATGAACTGTATAGAACCTGTTTTGAAGAGGACTTAGTGAAAATCAAAGAGAATAAACGTTTTCAAAACACTGAAATCTCAGTAATAATTATGAAGAAATGGTAATGTAATAAAGCTAATAAACTGCATTTAATATGTACTACAAAGAAGAATCTAATTCAGTTAGAATACTGAGAAGCATAAATGGTTAGATAATGGCATAGAGGGTATTTAGGGTGTCTCCTACAGTCTCAATGTCAAACTTTGACTGCTGACCACTAAAAGATTTCAAGCTCTTTCCAGTGAAGAACATCTTTTTACACTGTTTGTTATTTCTGGAGCAAGTTTGACTTGCTCCAGAAAGGTACAGGTCTGGGACTGGGTTCTGTATGATGCCAGTACGTGATAATCTCACTTACTTACTTTGAAAGGACACTTAAACTTTAGATTGTGTTCTCAAACTGCTTTTCCAGCCTACTAACAACAATCTAATGCCAACAAGGCAGTAGATGTTCTTTCTTTTCGCCCTTCCCCCTGCCTCTGGTATTATGTTTATTTTTGCAAAAGTGTTCAAGTAAAGGTGTGTGAAGTGTAAGTAAGTAAAACCTCTTTTTAAACCTCTTTTTATTTTTATGTAGTGATACCATAAAATCTGCTACAGGCTTGGCCTCATGTGTTGTTCCTCACATCAAAAGCAAAGGACATCTTACTCATACTTCTTCTCTAGTTCCCTCATTAAAAACAAACAAACAAACAAACAAAACAAAACACAAAAAAACCCAAACAAACAAACAAACAAAACAGCTACATGTTTTGCTAGTGGGAAGATAAGATAAAGGTGGAGTATGGGTATGATGCCTGTGTTTTCCATACTTGTCTGCCAAATACTGTCCTTTCCAGCAACCTGATATGAAGATATTAAGCAATGTAAGTGATCTTTACTTGCTTTTAGTATTTATCAGCTATTAATTTTTAACACAAATGCCAGTGTCTATAATACTTATGTAAAGATAGGTCTTGTGTACATATTTCACTATGGTCAGAAAGGATCCTCAAATGTCTCTAAAAGGATAAACATTGTCTTGTTCTGAATGCTGTCAATACGAATCTGGCTAGACAAGGTAATTTTAAATGGGTGTCGAGGCAAAATCGCAACTTATTTCAAAGAAAGACCGATAGAAGCTGAACAAAGGCGGTTATTAAAACATCTATCTTCAACTGTTCTAGGATCTAAATAGAATTCTTAGTAGAAACAGTTTTAAGTTTGGACTGTGTGGATTTTTCCAACACTGTAAAGTGAATTTGGGCAGATTTTAGCAGGTAAAGTAATACAGTGCAGGGCGTGATCTCAAGTACAATATTAAACGCTAAACTGGAGAAAAGAAAAAATAAGGGAGAGAAGGAAGAGTAAAAACACTTTTTTAACACTCAAATTAATTTTGCCATAAAGAGTTAATAAAATTATAAAATCTGTACCGTAACCTTCAAGGATCTGCCAAGCACTGTCATGATACAAAGTCAAAGAAGGATACTCTGAGCTTATTTTATGGTAAATATAGCTTTCTACACATCCAAAAACTTACTCGTGTTTTGTTAAATATTTCTATATAGTTGATTAAATATTTTTTTGCATTTTAAAGAGCATATCATATTTTTCATAAACTCTAATAATTACACATGCAAAAGCTTTTTCTGAAAATTATGTGAGCTTTTAGAAAGTATTTGGTCACTTTTCACAGCTAATGCTGCTTAAGAAAATAAATAAAACCCTTAATAAAACTCTTATTATTGTGTTCTTTTAAAAATATAGACACGTATTTTCCCACATATTAAACATCCTACTGCTCTATTTATAAAAAAAACAAACTTTGTGTTTAGTCCTAAAGCATAACTTAAATAAAAATGAGCTGATCTAGGGAGGTAGATTTTACAGTGTGAGTAAAAAAAAAAGGTACATGTCATAACAGTTCTTTCTTTGTCAAAAAACCTAGCTCAAGATGGGATGTAAAGAAAGAAAAGGAACATGTCAATTTTGAAGATGGGACCAAGTATTAAAGCTTAAAATCAATTCAGTTATGCTCTTGGTGTGAACCTGTAAATTACATCTAAATGTGAAGCCAGGTGCATGAGCATAGGATTCAATACTGTGTTTTACCCTTACTTCTTCAGTGCAAGAAATATTAGCAATGGTTCTCTAAGACAAGAAGCCTCTTCTGGGAGTTAATGGTATTTTAAAATGTGATTCTTATCTGGGACAAAATGCAATTTGCAGGATAGTCACATCTTCTGTTATGCAGTGATGCAATAATTAACTTTTCAAAGTACCTTTGACATGATTCAGGCAGTCACAATATATTCATAAATAAGATATCTGTTAAAAAAAAAAAAAGAAAAAAAGAAAAAGAAGAAAAAAGTAAGTAGTGGGTTGTTTCTACTTTTCTTCTGGCACAGAGCATGCAGACAAATCAGATTTTCAAATTCCTCTGTAGACATATTGAAAGATGAAGTTTCATGGGGACTCATGAAATATCCCTCAATGTACTGGAAAAGTCATAGGACTGTGATGAAAACTGGAAGATCATTATCAAATTTCAGTATGTGATGAAATTTACTTCAAAAAATTATATATTAATCAGATTATTAATGATCTGAATAGTTTACTCCTAAATCAATTTGGTTTAGTATGTTTCCAAGATGTGTTTGCTATACAGTCTAGTCAACATCCAGCTCTGAAGGTACTGTAACCTATTCTGCATTCAGGTACTTACTCCTCTTTAATATACTTAAAACTGACTAAGCTTCTTCGTAGAATAAGTTAATTTATGAATATTATCAGGAAGTGAATTTTCACTTTTAGATTTCATTGGAAATACAATATTTGTCAATTTTTTATTCACTCCAAGTGGACAAAACAGCTCCTAGCTCCTTCAGCCAAACAGGATGCCATAAGAATATCAGGTGCTGAATATAATTAAGCAACAAACACAAAGTTCAAACACTTGCCTTAAAGTGTCTGCATGCCATCTGGTTTCTTTTAGAAAATGTAATTTCCTATCTATTTGTGAAATAAAACATGGTGGCATTTTACAGATGGCTTCTAGCCTTCATTAGAAAATTATTTAAGGCACTCTTCCATTCTCAGCATTTCCTCTTTGGTTTACTGTAGCTAGCTAGCTCATCAGAAACTAACAAGCTAGCTTCTGCTAAGTCTCCATTCAGTTAATTGTTTGTTCTTGGTGTTACTCAAAGCTTCCTAGTCCAAGTTTTCTGAATAGCCTGTGTGCCTCTCCCAGGGTTTGGGATTACATCCTGAGGTCTCAGAGCCTAACTAATAGAAGGTGTGACACACAGAGTTGCAGATCCTAGGTATTTTGCTTTACTGTAAAAGGAAGTTTACAGGAATTATTGCCAGTTGTCTGAATGTTTGTATTATTAGAAAAACCAGCTAGTTTACAAGTAAGAAACAGACTGAGGTTGTGCAGTATCATCACTACAGCTGTATCCCTGGAAACTATTTCACCTATCATTTTGTATTTGAAAACAGCAGTAGGGAACACATGGCATGAATAAACAGTGTCAACAGAGATAGGAGCACAATGTTAATAGCTTGTAGGTATGAATGGCATAAGATCTTTCTATTTATTTTATTATGTGGGGGTATTTCTTCATTGTTTGCAAAATATATTCTCCATTCTTTGTGATAACCTTAAAGACTTCCATTTGACAAGACACCTTACTTAAGTTCACTGTTGTATTTACTGCAGAGTAAATCTCCACTCCTTTCCAAAAGCAAGGCTCACACTAATACAGTTTTATACTGACTTCAGGTGCACCCTGCCTAGACTGAAATGGAGGAAGAACAGATGCAAAATTATTTTAACCCATTAAATACTATATAGAGCAACAGTGTCATCTTCTTTTTAACTAGCTTTTTGACATTGTTATTATGACTTTAAAGAAGTGCAGCTTATTGGTTAGTTTCCCCACTCAACAGGGAAACAAATCAGAGGAGTACTAATTTCTGATAAAATTTCATAAACAGAAGTGCAATTCTGCAGCCCACAAAGAAGATGAGGGGATGCTTTTCTCTGTCTTTTTCTACTTCTGAAATTCCATTATTATGTTGGGAAAAGTGATAGCTCTTGGCATCCCCAGAGAATACTTTCATTTCTTTCAATCATATAAATTGTCATTTGCTCAGACACCTATAACGAGACAGAGGTAGCTTACATTAATTTACATTTTGATCTTCCAGATGCATGTGAAGTGGAAAACAGTTCTGTGACAATAAAATATTATTAGCTGAGCTAAGTGTAGTTTACAGTTAATATATGAAAAAATTCTCAGTTCACTTCATTCAGTCTGATAAGGCAGAAAGAGCAATATATTAAAATAATGGACCTGTGAAGTGGTTAACAGTGTTTACTTAACATGTCTGTTACACACAGAATTTTAGTTTGAGAGTTTTTCAATGAAAGTGACATCAACAATTAACAGTTATTGATTTGACAGCAAGGTGATTTAACTGGTTTTGCATAAATGAAAATAAAAATCCAATTAAACTTGACTTCCTGGCTGAACTATTTATTACTGAGAGCATGCTGGGTGAAGACTACTGAAACTTGGGTAGGTCATACATTAGTGTCATGAAATCAGATTGCTTAAACATAATACAATCTAAATAAACTATCTTCTACTTTCTCTTTTCTGTTTGCAGACAGTAGTTGCTGGGCATCCATCCTGAATAAAATCCTCTTTTTCTGGTATCCATCCTGAAAAAAATTATTCAAGCATAGCAGCATGGTTGAATTCTTTAATTTCTTTAGGAAAATCAAGATGACAAACTAAAAGCTCATCTTCAACTCTCTTAAAAAAAAAAGAGTTCCCACAAACAGGGTAATTTTTATTAATAAAATAACAACAATAGTTTAATAATAACTTTGTAATGAACTTTGCCTCTAAGTGTCAAATTAGCTTTACGTCATTAAATTGCAACTGTTTTATGAAAAGAACACACACTTGTGCCATGAATACGGCCCACAAAAATATCACTTTCTGACTCAATGTGCAGCTTAGCTCCCTCTATATGTTCAGATGTTCTCTGCTTAGTATACTGATGTGCTTTTCCTGTTTAATTTAGTTCTGAGAATGACAATTTTCTCCCTTTTGAATTGTGAATTTACCATTTTGATGAGTACTCTTCAATATGAGTAGTATACTACTGGAAGAAACCATTTTGTGTTTAGTTGCCATGAGAAGGATACATAGTATTAGAGTTTGGAAATATATACATACATATTCTTTTTTCTCAGAAAACGATTCACCTTTTAGCAAAATCAAATTATACTAATTAGAATCCGACAGTGTTGGCTTAAGAAAAGTGCTGTGGCACTTGTCAGGGATCATTTAGTATATGGCATTGTTTATGGATCAGATTCTCAAACAAGTTGCATCTTACCTTAGTCACAAATCCTTGTATTTTCTATCTCCTATAATTTTTTTCTTAAAATGAGTTTCCTAACTAACCCTGCCATAACAACTTCTTAATAAAAGTTACTCACTAGTGTTAATTATTATAGACTCTTATAGCTTCTGTAATAAAAGCCTAATGTATCATATTATTTTAAAGAAGGTTAGATGGTAGTTTGAAACACAGAAACAGCCACTGCTACTTTATGCCATGCTAACTCACATAAACAATACATTGTTTTAAGATGTTGTTAATTACATAAGGGAAGATTGTATCCTGACAGACACAAGTCAAAGAAAATTACTTCTGTGCACTAGCTAATCTGTATCATCAAATCAGCAGATTTACCTGAAGACAATGGGAATGTGACCAGAAAATACAAGGTTCTATTTAGGCATGCCTGAACCTCATGTACAACCATCATAATGAAAGATTACAAACACTGGTATTAGTTACAACTTCGTATCATCTTCAGGTTACCGAATGTTGTATCAGGTAGTCTGTGTCAGGTTGTCTGAGAAACTACAGTTAGTGCTGTAACAAGGGTCTGCTGGGCATCTTTCCACTGCCCTCTCCCTGCCCTGCTCTGAAAGCTGACTATATATATATATATATATATATATATATATATATATATATATATATATGTATGTATTTTGGTCTACAGTTAGATTCTCAAAATGAGATTGGAAATTATCCATGACTTTTTAAAATTATTCAGTTACCCAGAAATATCATAATGCCTGTCAGATTAGTTACCATGTATGAAGTTTAAGGCCATTTGAGAAGATGCTAAATCCATTAATGTAGTACTTTTTTTTTTTCTTCATCAGAAGACGTAGTTGTGCAAAATTAGTGGAGAAAATGACAGAAGCAAATGCAGAAACAGTCCAACTCACTAGGAAAGAAAGACATCTGCCTTTATTTAAATGGTTGTATACAGTATAGGTCTAAACTCCTGATGTTCAAAATAACTTGAAGGACACAGGGTTCAGAGCTTAGTAATACAATGATATCTAACACTCTTCCTAAATTAAATGGCAAATTGTATCTTACTGGTAACAATGAATTACAGCATAAATTATTATTTTAAGGTAACGGTGCCTACTACTCTTAGTGACTGTTTCTATTTTAGGTTTATGAAGGCAACAGAAGGTGGATAAAGATCCCGCAATTATTAGAGCAATTTATGGTGTTCTTCATGCCTTTCAATCATAACAGTTCACATGACAGTTTTACTTGCACAGTATATAAGCATGATTTGTAGGAACTTTATAATCCTAGCTTGTACGCAGTCAACACAGACTGTAGACTTGTCAGTGGCCTTCAAGTACCACATTTCTTGTAAACATCTTTGCATTTGTATCCCGAAGTATTGATTTATATAATAAAGTTGAAGGTTTTAAGGTGAAAGAAATATATGCCAGGGGTTATTGCATAAATTACAAACTTAATTTACACATCTAAAACTACAGTAGACCACGGAAGCTATATTAAATATAAAAAATGCCCTTATAATTCTGGTCTTTTTACCTGGATTTTTCTTTCAAACATTGCTTGGTTTTTGTTTTGGGGTTTTTTTTGCCTTTTTTCTTTTTTTTTCTTTTTCCCCTACCAAACTGGAACTTGAAAGAGCATGTTGCTTGCCCCTTTAGTGTCCAGAAAGATATAGACTTTTTGCGAAGTTTGGTATCAGCTAATTATCTGCCAGGGTAAATTGTTTAAAAATCTACCTCCCATAAAAAAGCACGTACATGTGGCGGAGGGAAGATCCTGTAACACTAAACCAGGAGGTCATTTTTTCAAGCCACTGACCATAAATGTATTATTTTACCTTTTCCTGAATTGTTGTGATATATTTTATCAATACAAATCAATATCTGTCTGTAGGGTTTGTTTGTTTGTTTGTTTGTTTGGCAACTAGTGACAAGCTACTTGTTCCAGAAAGTATATGTATGTTATAATTTTTGAAACAGTAGTTCTCATACACACATGGTGTACCCTACTCTCAAACTTGGGCAAAAAGAAATATTCAGATTTGTAGGCAAAATCAGAAAGACTTGAGACATGACTCAGTGCGAAGGAGCTACTGTAAAATCAGACAAATTATGCCGGAACTCTCTGACATTATCAGTACATTTATATGCTATGAATACCAGATATTGACATTGAGAAAGGACTAATGACTTTATTTGTCCCTGAAAATTCCATGTTTGAAAAGTGCTTCACCTGATACAAAAAAAAAAAAAGAATGATCTGTGCTGTCCTGGATCTATTCCTATGAGACAGCTATACATTTTTCTCCAGGTTGATATATCTATTGCCATGCCCTCTTTTCTTTCAGAGTTCTATATTCACTATGCACTTATGGCAGGATTTATTACTTTATTTTTACAAAAACTGTAAAAAATAATATATAGTACTTGTAGGCATTAAAAAAGAACTCACAAACTGATCAAATTATATTTTGTTGTTGAGTAACTGATCTCACAAATTCAGAAGAGAACTATGTTATTTGTTTACTACCTTCTGTTTGATAAAATATCTTTCTTCAGCATTTTCCTTTCTGTTGGAAGCAGAAACACAATTTTGCAGTTCAAGAAGTAAATTGTTGCATGAATGTCCTTAGCTTGAATAGTTTCTTTATAGGGTTTATATAATGGACCTGCGTAAAAATTCATGGCATCATCATTACTGAGGTATACTGAGAAAATTCACTACAGCTTATTCACATTAAGGATTGCATTAATTTGCTCCTACATCTCATATTATCCTTGTACATGTTTCCTTTGTAGTAGACCTTGGCATTAAAATAATAAAGCAACATTTTGCTATCAGAAAAAAAAAACCCTGCAGATTTAAGTAATACCTACCTTCAAGTTTCTAGGCTCAGAGATTATGAAGTTTTCTGACCCATTAAAGCTCATGTTTGTTTCTGAAAAATAACAATAGTGTTGTCATTTACTAAAGTGTCCATGGCTTATGCTTTCTTGCTTTCCAACACGGAATCTTTTATTCTCTATTCTATAGAACTATGGCTGTCAGCTATTACATCACTACGTGTTAATTAAAATTTCCTTATTCATTTTTGCAAACATTTTTTACTCTCTGAACATTGCTAAAATAAAATGTGGAAAGAAAACCTTACGTTGGTTTAGTAGTAGTTTTCAAAATATTAATTCATAAGCTGAAGGTTTAGGAAGTGATGGCTATAAATGTATCTCGAGTGTATCTTCTGTTTCTACTCTGCATTACTGAATGTTTCTGATAAGAGAACTATTACTTTGCATGACATTACTTCTGAATGAGACTTCTGAGAAAGACATAAATAATTTATAAATATAAATATATAAGTATAAATACAAATAATGATGATAGAAGACATACACTCTTCTTGGTTTAGACAAAATCTTGCTACCTTGTTATTTTTGTGGAGATCAGTAATTTCACATTCAAGATAAATATTAATGACATCAGACAATAGTACTGGCACACTTGCATTTCGTTGTAGTAAATGTGACAAATAATGTCTGTTGCGTATAAAATGAGATCTATTCATATTGTCTGAAGACACTGAAATACTAGAACATGGAATTTAACATACATGCATTACAGTGATTAATTTGCAACTTCTCATGGAACCATGTTGTGTATAGGTATAAAAGAACATGTTGTAAATAAACTAGTCACAGCTCCTTCTCTTGGAAACCCAACACCCAACATGCAACAAGTTAAAGAAATAAGGCATGACAGTATTGCTGGAGAATGCAAAGTAATCTATAAAACACAGGCAGGCCAGCAGGACTTGCAAGAATTTGACAAAAAGTTTCAAGGACAGAAAGCTCAAGAAGGGGCATAGAGAGCAAGAATTTGATGGAGTCCTGGTGACAAGAAGGGTGAGGAATATTTACATGTGAAAATGAATGAGAGAGACAGAATAGTAAGATCACTTGGTGAAAAACTTCAGTGTGAGAAAGAGTGAGGAAATGACAATCAAAAGACTTCCAAAAATGGGACTCTTGCTGACTCTTGCAACAGAGCAAAGCATCCCAGCAACCAATATTGAAGCTGACCAAGAAAAGCATAAAAATGAGTTTATTAAAATACCTGAGCTTATTACTATGTATTTTTCAACATAGAAATCTTTAGGATTTTTGGAATAATGCTGTCATATCAGAATGTATGATGAACAACTTTAATCCTTATTCACAAATTTTGCAATGTTCTTACTATTCTAACTGGAAACTAATTTCTGACAACCCAGGAAGTGTCCTTTCCTTGCACTTGCAAGCTGTTTTGAGTGAGTATGAGCAGGAATTTAGAACTTTCTGAACAACAGAAGGGTTCCAGCTGGTGGCTGATAGAAATAGATTCTCAACCAAAACAGGAAAAACACTGAGAAGGCAAAGTCTGGACGAATGTATATTAGTACAGCATCTATTACCATGTATTTGCACATAGAAAGATCACTGTACACACATGTACTCAGTCAGTATTAACTTAATCTAAGTAAAGGAAAACAGAATTTTCTAATAAAAATAGAAAAATGGAATGCTGTGTGATAGAACAACCATCACTGAACATATCCACCTCACAAGTTATTTTCCATTTCAAAATGAAGTTCAGTATACATAAGACAAGAATAAGTGGGCAATTCAGAGCTTTTACTATGCACTGTGGTGACATGCTAGAACATTAAGAGTTCTGAGCAAAACTTTCATATGTTGGAAAGCTGCATTTTTTGGATTATGTGATGTCTATATGACATATCAGCTACAGATGAATATTGATTAATTATGCTACAAAGAACATATGATGTTTTATGCCTTAAGTATTTCCTTCAGTACTTGTTACACTTTGTTACAGAGTGAATTTTTTCCTTATTTCTCACATAAATAACCGATAGGCTGATTGCAACCTAAATAAAACCCAATGTCAGGCAGTTGTGCTTGCCACAAATAAGAGCTTTCCATCCATGCAAGAACTGAAACAGAGCAGTGGATAGTATTTTACAGCTGATTCATTCACTTCATTTTTATTTTGTTAGGGTTTTTTAAACTAGCAGTGATTTCTTTATTAACATACTAGCCCTTGATTAACACTCCCTTAAGACATACAGTTTATTGACTAAAAAAAAAATCATTTACAGATATTGTTGCAGAGGGCACTGCAACATAAGAGAGGAATAAGTGCTTTGGGAACACAAACAAACAAACAAACAAACACACCACCAACAATTTTTTTAAAAGTAGGTAGAGATACAGAGAGTGGAGTCATGCTCAACTGACTATCCATATAGAGTCCTCATTAGATTTTTATAGTGGTTTTTTTTTGTGATTGTGGCTATTTGTTATGGCAATTGGAATTCTGTTTTTGTTAATACAATAAAAATTCACCAATATAATAGAGAGTCATGACTTTTACCACATTAGTACCTTTCTCAGGGCATTAGAAACTCAAAAAAGGACTGATCTGATAGCTAAGTCTCTAATAGAAAGTAGCAGTTATAGGTGTGATATGAAATACGTAGTATTTCCCAGGACTTCAAGCTTCATTTTTACAGTGTTAACTGATTTTGGAAAACTTTTTTTGGTCCAACCATAAATACCTGATTCTTTGTTGAATAAATTAGACTGGGACTTTTTCATTCGCTTTGTTGTTGTTGTCTGTTTAAACTTAAGAATTCGTAAAATTCATAAAATTCATAAAATTATACTATGTACTTTTTTTTAATTTGCAGATTTTATTCTAAAGAGGTAGGGTCTGATTTAAGACTGTTACAGAAAATTAAAAGTTTTGGTCAAGTTCTATGGGTGTAATATAATATAATATAATATAATATAATATAATATAATATAAGTAGATAGCACATAGATGGCCAAATGCTTAATAAATCTCTCTGTATAATACATAGAAAGAGAGGTGCTTGTGTGATTTGAACTTCCATATTCATACGCCTTTCAAAATAACTTTCAAAAGTCATATAATTTGACATCAGTCATAAATGGTTTTCAAGTTGTTTTCCTAATACTTTGATTGAGAATTTGGAGGGCAGGGGGTGGGGGGAGAAAAAGTGTTTCATGTAAAAAATTATTTTGCCTATCTTAATGCAAACTGATTTCTACACAACTTCTTCTTTTTTTTTTTTTTTTTTTTAATTGGAATAATACTTTACTTTTGGTTAAATATAGATTAATCTACATCATTTAAAACAATCCATCACAACAAATACCTACAGAACTCACTGACATATTTTCCAGTTTAAAACTTAAAAAAATATATTAATTCGTTTTGTTGTAAAACATCTACTTATTTGTGAAGTAAGTTGTGAGCACTGGTGAAACTATGGAATTTATGAACATACAATATCCAGGCATAAGGTGTTCTCTAGCAAGTGAAAATATTTTCCTGTGGTGTCAATACTTTTACAATCACTTACTAATGACTTTTTCTTACAGTGCGGATACTGACCTCTTGTAGAATTACATAGTTTGTTACAGAGATTACTGACCTTGACAGGCCACTACTCTGATCCAGGATAAAAATTCCCCTGCCATTTTAAGGAGAAATGCTGTGCTTCCAGACTTCCAATATTCTTGGATGTCTGTCCCAGAGTGCACAGTCAATGCACAGCTTATTATCACTCAAGGGAACAGATAGTTTGAAGCCACTTAAGTCTCAGGATTCACATTGTGTGTTAATTAGTTCATATTTAGGCACCTATGTGAATCAAGTTGGCTTCTGGTCACAATTATCAGGTTTATTATTTTGAAGTCACTGGCATGAATCATGCTGGAATATTTCCTGCAAAAATCTGCAGAGGGAAACAATGTTGTCTACTCTCAGTACCAATCACTTAGAAAGACAGGCTTCATTAGCATTGCAGATGTAGTCTCAACATTAACTACAGACTGGGAATGATTTTATAATCTTGTATTAACCATCCAACTGCAATTTCTGTGCAGCAGTTTGTTTAGAGATTAATACTATTCTATTATTTTGAGATCATAAAGCTAACTGAATATTTCCTTTTGAAATCATTAGGTGACAAAGCTTTTAAGGACTGACTCATACATTTCAGTCAAGCTAGTAATACACTACTTGCTATTAATAGATTTGATTTGAATTCCATATTTTGCTTATTTAGTTTGACAAGAACATTGCATAAAACTCGAAACGTGTGTTTACCTGACAGTGGAGTTGTAGTCCCCAGGAGACCCACAGTGCATCATGAAATGCAGTCCCCATGCAGTGGTCTAACAGTGACTTAGAGATGGCCCTTGATCTTCCGATTGTTCTGGTCTTGCTATAGAGACTGGGAGTTTCAGAAAGATCTAAACATGTATTGATGACAGTTATGGGCTGTTTTTTTCACAGAACGTATGAGTAAAGAAAGATAGTAACTAGAAAGGTCAATCAATGCCCTGCACTATGTACTTACTTTTCCTAGGGTCTATGGTATTTGGATTACAAACTTGCATTTTCAGCTTAAATATTGTGGATTTCAGAAGGAAGTAGAACACTGCTATGAAAATAAATAAACAAACAAAACCAGAAAACACAACAAAACAAATCTGCTATATCAGTCCCATCACTGCTGTCATCTGTAAAGAATCCTTGCAGCTTATTTTTCGAAGTTGACTACTGATTGACAAATATCTACATGTGACCTGTTTTATTAGACTAAGCAAGCATGAGAAGAACACAGAGAGAATAATACCAACTTATTTCAATTTCAATGACATGCATATGTACGTGTGAACATACACACGAGGTTATATGCATGAGATAAAAATCTACAAAAGTAATAGTAAATATACAGTTACATATAGACTCAACCACTCACAAAATTTCAGTCTAGGTAGTGTATAAAACTGGACGATATAAAAAATAAAACTGTTGTTATACAAATACATGTATATTTTTTTAAATTGCCAATAATGTAAGTTAGATGGAACCAGTTGTAAGTTATCTTCTGTACTGCATACTTGACAAGCATCAATGCCTAAATTCTGTACTTAATCTTCTAGCATACTAAAATAGAAAATTGGATTGTGTGAGTTTTTTCCATGTCTCTCTTCCAGACATTGAGGTTTTCCTTCCGTTTTCACTTCACCCTTAGCTTTACTAACACACATTTATAGCAGTAGGTAATAACATTACCCCTTCTAATCTGTTAACCCACAGCTATAAAAAATATTTTTCTTAAAATGTATCTGAGATTAAAAGATCAGATTTCTCTCTTTCTTTTTTTTTTTTTTTTGATCTAAGGAAAAATCTCCATTATGGTGGCTGAGTTAAACCTGTAGAAAATGCATTTTTCTCTTGGAAAATCAACAGTTCCTTATGTCAACAGTTGATTTCTTCACAGTAGGTACTCATAGATACCATAATATTGTTTGGAACAAATGCAGAAAAAAGTTATAAAAAAACCCCAGTGATAATCAAGTAAACACCATCTCCAGAAACTACAGGATAACCTTCAGAAATAATGACGTTCATTACATACTCAAAAAAGCTTCCCAAATATATGATATTTTATATATGATATATGATATATATATTATATATATTATATATTTTTTATATATATATATAAAATTTAACTCAAGATTACTAAAATGAGATTGGATATATCTTCCAGAGGTATTCTGAATGAGCTTTAAGAGAAAAAATGTTGGTTGTGTATGGAAACAGAGATTGAGGCCAAAACCCAGTCACAGTAGAAGCTTCTGGTAATGGATTCCCACATTTCACCACTTTCCTCTAAGATGGCCTGACTGGATCAACTACACCGAAATATATTAATTCTAACAAACATATTTTCTGATGTTAGCTTGTTAATAGTATTTACGTATTTACGTATTTAAAGAAAGAAAAATCTGTAGTGAGGATACTGAAAATGGTTATACTGATGTCTTCTCTTATGCCTTACTATGGTACCTCGTTTCTCGTTTCTGAAGCTTGGGGTGTACTGGTGGTGAGATAGCAGTTGGGAAGTAATCTCTCTCCTTTATCATGTGGTCAGTACACACAAAGTCTATCTCAGCTGTTGTAACCATAAGTTCACATAACAAAGACTTTGCCTTTTCCCTATTAGTGTTTCACCTCCAAAAATACATTTCTGACAGCAAAAATACTTTGTGTCACTAAAATATTCAGCAAAGTTACTTAAAATTTGGTAAATAAGAAGAGGTGGTGATAAATAGCAGGTAAAACTGAGAGGTATAGTGTAATCTACATGCTTAATTGCTTAATTCCATTAAATATTTAAAACTGATAAATTCTCATAAAAATAATAAAAGTCAGATGCTAGATTTTATTTGTAATAAGAAGAGAGAAATGGACGCAACAAAGAAACAACAACATATTATATGAAGTATCCTTCATACTTTGCCACTCAATTTCTGGACAAATGTGTAGTCAATTAACATTTTAAAAATGTGGTCATTCACTGCTACAGCCTCAGTGTGAGTAGGAATCAGCAGTTGCCACAACAAAAGGAACAGCAGAGAGGTTTAATATCTAGGAAGTAGTTGAGCAGGGCTGCATTATGCCACTGCATCTGTTAAGGATTTATACCAAAATGGTAAAGCACATTTATCTTGATGGTTACAATAGAGGAATACAAATTAGAGGAAGCAAATGCTGTAATGTCAGGTACACTGCTGATGTTGTCCTTATCACTGAATCTGAGAAATCACTTTGCAAGCCACTATTGGGAGTGGTTGCGGCTAGTTTGGACTGACTCTACCTGCGAATGTAAAAATGACAGAGGAGAGACACAGAGGACTGGAAAGCAAAATATTACAAAAATAGCACAAAAAGATCAGGAAGTCAAACTAGTAAAGAGTCTTCACAAGGTTTTTATTGTAGGAACATGAAACTGAACTGTGCCTAGAAGACTGTAGTATTAGCTATGAAATAAATAAACAAATTAAGCCTGGGAAGATAACTGAACTGTTTTTTTTATTCCTGATGAAGTGTCTAATCTGATAGTAAGTAGTAAGTCATGTTTATAACATTCATTTTCACTTTTACTTTACTCTTCTGATTTACGTTTTTACAAAATACGAGAAGTCTTCCATTCTTTATGCATCTTTTCATGTTTTTGTTTGCTTGGATGTGTTTTGTGAAGTACGTACGTGTGTGGAAAGATTGTATTTTGTCAAAATTTTGGCGAAAACCCAACTGACTGTGAAAACCCATAGCAAATATATATGCACACTTTACAAACAATACTTTATATGTAAAGTGAGCAGACACTATGCTACCCGGCAAACTGACAACAAAACCAGCTACTACCAACAAATAAACACAGCTGGAGATTTGCATTCAGTCAAAATCCACTTACAAAATACAGGGCTTACTACCAGGAAGCTGGATAATAGAATATAATTTTAAAGAGAAAATACACTATAGTATAGTTTTCTGACTATTCAAAATAAACTGAAAAGACAGCATAACAAAAAAGTTTGGGATAAGAAGAAAGAAGAAATACAAACAAAACCAAAGGAGGATAGAGATGAATGTTAAACCACAGTTAAATTAGGGAAGTGTTTGTTACTGGCAGGTAAAACAATGTCAGTAATCCTCAATTGATACAAATCCATGAAATGTTGACTTTTGTAGAATCACAACATCTTACTCTGCCTGCATACCTAGAGATTATGTTAACTGGGGGAAAAAAAGAGGACAGTTTGGCTTATTTTTCAGACTAACAGAGTTTCATAGGTAAATAACTATATAAAAATAATTATTTTCGAAAGCTACTAACATCTTTTTTCAGCAGAAGACTTTTGTGAATGTATTGCACTTAGAACAGAACTGCAATGAAAACTAAGCAAGACTGAAATTATAGATTCTTTTCTAAAATTCTCCCCAAGTCTTTCTAAAGTGGAATGCCCATATCTATTTGGACCAGTAATGAATGACATAGACAGTGGGATCAAGTGCACCCTCAGCAAATTTGCAGATGACATCAAGCTGAGTGGTACAGTTGACACTCCTGAAGGACAGGATACCATCCAGACAGACCAGAACAAGCTGAAGAAGTGGCCCCATGTGAACCTTATGAGGTTCAACAAAGCCAAGTACTGGGTCAGGGCAACTCCCAGTAGCAATACAGGCTAAGAGATGAAGGAATTGAGAAGGACCTATGAGGTACTGGTGGACAAAAGACTGGACAGGAGCTGGCAATGTGCCCTTCTAGCCCAGAAGGCCAGTGGTATTTTGGGCTGCATCAAAAGAAGCATGGGCAGCAGGTTAAGAGAGGTGGTTCTACCCCTCTATTCTGTTCTGGTGAGACCCCACCTGGAGTACTACATCCAGCTCTGTACACAGAAGACATGGGCCTATTGGAAAGAGTCCAGAGGAGTGCCACCAAGATGATCATGGGGCTGGAACACTCCTCCTGTGAGGAAAAGCTGAGATAGTTGGGGTTATTCAGCTCAGAGAAGAGAAGGCTCCAGGGAGCCTTTAAAAGGATGGGGACAGATATTTTAGAAGAGCATGTTACAACAGGACAAGGGGCAAAGGTTTCAGACCTAAAGAGGCCTAAAGAGATTCAGGCTAGACATGAGGAATAATTTTTTACATTGAGGCTGGTAAACTACTGGACCATCTTGCCCAGAGAGTTGGTGGACACCTCATCCTTGGAAGGTTCAAGGCCAGGCTGGATGGGGCTGTGAGCAACCTGATCTAGCTGAAGATGTTCATTGCCAGAGGGTTGGACTGGATGACCTTTGAAGGTCCCTTCCAACCTCAAATATTCTATGATTCTGTGATTGTGCTTCCACTGAATTTTGCCAAAACCTGGTTAAAGATGAAAGACAGCATGATATTTTTATATTTTTTTTAGATATCCATATATTCTGGGAGTCATTAATAGAATAGATGACAAACTGAAATGATGTACTCTGCAAATTGTTGCACAGAAGAGCTCTGGGAAAGTAATTGGTCATCTTAAGCATTTCAGAAAGGAAGAAGATCATTTTCTCTTTCCCTGTGAGGCACTACAGGAAGATCAACAAAACTGTATAGTCATCAGAACCAAATACTGCTGGCAAAACTGCCAAAAGCAGTACGGTTCCTTTACTCCATATCCAGGTGGGTATATAAAGTGTAATGCTATTTTATTATGCTAAGCTCTATTGTAAGACTGAATCAAGATGTAAAAGTACCTATGTTATTCTTATGTTATGGCTATATATACTGTAAAAATCTCATGAAAATGAGATATTTAGAACTGATAGTTGTAAGAGTAATGAAGTCTGATAATCTTGAACTATTTGACTATAAGAAAAATGAGATTAATTTTACACAACTGTTACTTCTGTAAGAAAAAATTCTTCAGTTTGTAAGACACGGATTTTTTATGCTGCTAGCTTATAATCTGCACCACGTGCTTCTCCAAACTGAAGGGAGGGGGAAAAAAAAAAAAAAAAAAAAAAAGAGAAGCAAATAGAATTCAAAAAGCCATACATATTCCATATTCTACAAATATTTATTACTTATCCTGTGGTATGATTTAACATCGTTTATGTTTGGCACAATGGCAATTAAATACATCATGCAATGTGCTAAGTGCCAGCAATAATATTTGATTGTAATTTTAGGATAATTGGAACAAATAGCATAACTACATGATGCAGCACAGTTACAAAACAGGAAAATAAAATGATATAAAATAAGAACTGACAGAGAACTACACCTTCCCACAAACTAGCTCTTTAATGATTTCAGTTTTCAATTCTCTTATCTTCAAATCCTTATTTGCACACCTGCTTCAAACAGAGCCTTGGGGCTGCAGCAGAAACATTGAAATCAATGAAAATTTTGGCATCGATTGTAAACTGTTTTTTTCTCCAGCTCCAGTTCAGATGATACACAAATGTTCTCTTAAATATGCCATTCATTTTGATCATAGGTATGCACACAGTCATGTATTGCCATGCAAAGCTGAAGAAATATGCACAACTATAGGTCTGCACAGAACTTTAGAAGTTCACTGTAGCCCTTGTTCTTACAAAAATGTTATCTTTTTGTGTTCCCTTCTGTTTATTTAAAAATGTTGTTAATCTCTTCACAGAAGACTACCTTTCATTCATATACATGCATGGTAATTGGATTAACACATTAGTGTACAATAAGCTTTCATCTTTCTTATCATGTTTGCAGGTATGTATATATACACATACACTTTGAGTATGTGTAGTTCGTGAATAACAAATGTGGATGTGTGTAAATATATGCATAGAAACATATTTATGTTTATACATAAGTAGACTTTAATAAACAAAATATTTTGCCACGCAAGCAACAGTGTTAAAATTATTCTTGTAAGGAACTGTTTCAAAGACATTCCAAATCAGAAAGCTCACTAATGTGAGAAGAATCACACTTATTTCTGATCAAGTTGTATTCTAGGTTTTTCTTCAATGCATGGTTATATGAGTCAATCAACAGCAATCATCACAACTATGAACTTTTCCTCTGTTTCACACCATTGTCAGGTCATTAATATCAATAGGACAAGTCCTGAAGTTGTTGGAGTACAATTTCTAACACAGCTGAGGAGCAACTGTGCATGGTAAATTTGACTGGTCTCCACACAAAGCTGAAAATAAGCAAACAGGTTACAATTCTAACTGACTTACAATATATTCAATTACTCAACATGCCACTTGACAAAAGTGGTCAGACCAAATGAAAACCTTTTTGTCACTAATAGTTAAATGATGGAAATAGCAAGGTATGTCTCATTTTTTCTTTTATCCAGTGCTGTATTTTTCTAATTTCCTCCTTTTACTAAATTTGAAAAGCTTCGTGTTGAAAATGTCACCAAAAGAGCAAGTAGTTTTTAATGTAAAAATTCCCCCACAAGGAACAGGCTCTAGTTTTTCATTTTTTCTGAGGATAAAAATACTACTCTCTTAACAATAAGATCTATCTCTTTTTATTGCTGCAGGGGGAAAAAATAATGTAGCCCAATTCATCAAGCTGATTATTTCTTGCTTTAGGTTATTTCTCATTGATATTCCCTTTGGCTGCTATGAGTTTTTAAATTAGTGTTCCATACATCTACGTAGCACAAATTATTTAGCTATTACCTTTGATTTGTATGAATTACATGTTTGTATGACTTTGTCATTGCTTATCATTATCACACAATAAAAGAATTACTTATATTGCCATAGCTACAGAGATAGAAGTATTAAATTTTGAAATTAGTATTATAATCATATCATAATCACTTGTTCATAATCAGGTGAAGAATCAAATCAGTGTAAGTTTTTATTTGTCTAGGTGTCTTTTCTCCAGAACATGGTTACTCCTTCACAGCAACAAAGTCCAGCTTTGCCTTTTCTTTTAAGCAATGCCGGTCATTTTCAACCTGTCTGAAAGGAAAGTGATACTAATGTTGGAAGAAGGAAAATTATAAGCTGCATTTAGCAAGCACAGGAGCTTTCCATCTTGTTTAAACTACAGAAACCTCAAAATCCAAACATTAATAAACACAGTTTTCTTTCAGCCTGCATATTTCCCTTCCTTCTTACTTTTTGGAAGTCATGAAAAGCTGTTTTGCAACTCATTCTGTTGAACATATGACTCCTAATAATGGAAAACACAAGTCTACAAATAATACTATCATCTGTGCAACAGATGTCAGTGAAATACTTGTTTTAGGAGTTACTATTATGAAAACATTCTGGTTTATGAATTTAAGTTATTTCTCTGTTCATTCCAGTACCAAGTGCATGACAGTATAACTTCTTATAAGCTTTATACTAAGCAGTTTTACAGTGTGTAAAGTAGTACCTTAAGAACCTAACCTTCTAAAAAGTGATATGATTGAAGTTCTGCATGTGCAAACTCCACTTTTCTCTTTAAAAATCTATTTGCTAGTAAGATGCTGCAAATTCTCATACTGGTTTGAGCACATGGTTTATTGTGGATGTCCCCAAAACACCTATGAAGAGAATCCACTCCCCTTAACAAGCATTTAAAGCAGGGTGTATGGTGCATATGGGGTAATAGCATGGTGTACTAAATAGGTAGGAGATGAGGTACCAATGCTGCACTTCTTAGTGCACTTTCTCTATGTGATAAGAATCTTTGATGCAGGTTTTGTAGCTTATAGAGTAGCTGTAGTGCAGGTGGCTTGTACTTGACTGTTAAAAGGAATAATGAATAACCCTTACCTGTCTGTCCCACAAAATATCATTTTCCAGTCCAAGATGCACTTCCTTAGTTCAATAAGTTTCAACTAGTTTTCAGAGACTATATGTAAAATACCTTGTGTATGATGACAACTCCATGTTCCTAATAGTGTTTTACACTAGTGGAATATGACTCGTTGTTTTGTAACTGAGACATTTTAAATATAAAGAATTAATTAAAAACAATAGTCCACTTGATTGAACTTAGGTTTTTGTGCAGTATATTTACACTGCTATATTAAAAATGTACAATTTTTCCATGTGTGAAAATAAAATATGTATATAAAGTAGCTTATAACACAAAGAAATACAAAATGTTTGGCATTTAGGGTACAATAAATTATCTTTTGAAGCAGTAAGAAAAGTGAAGCATGGAAAATTAAATCCTATCTGGTAATATATTTATTTATTCCAAGCTATCTCTATATTTTAAGCTACCATGACAGAAGATAAAATCTTGAAACAAGGTAAGCAGAAAAATTAAAGAGCATTGTTTCTCTCCAGCTGTATTCTTTGGAATTTCAGCACAACAATAAAATGAGAAATCTTTGAATAAAATAGAAATTGCTTGGGTTTCTTCTAAGTATATAGTTTTCACTCTAATAGAATAAATCAATTTTTGAAAAAATAAAGAGTTAGTAAAGGGTTAGCAAAATTCAAAGTTTTTTTTTTTTCTCTTTCTGAATTATTGAGATTGTTACTCTTGAGAAAAATCATGATTATTGAGCAGGAAATCCCAGTAATTTTCTTAAAATGTATCATCACTACAAAAAAAAAAAAAAAGAAAAGAAAAAAAGAAGATATTTTTTCCTTGCCATAAGTGTGAGACTAACTTAAGTGTGTATACCCATAATATTTAATGATAAAATTGTCCTCTAAGGAAAGAACAACAGAAGACAACATGTCCAAGATTGGAGAAGCATATATTTCCAATATTTGTCCCAGCTACTCAAAATATGTATTCTCCTAGCAGATGCCAGAAGTGGAGAAGGGCCAGATGGCTCTTGGGACTCCTCCAATAGGTATGACAGTTAAAAATAAGGTTTGCAGTCAAACTAGATCAAATTTGTGCTGGCACCTGTTCAGTCCAACAGAAATCAGAGCTGGTTCCTGAACTAGCGATTGGAACCTATGTTAGCAAACTGCTTCTCTTACTCATTTCATCCCTAGAAGCCCCATTTTTCCATTTGTGCCATGCCAACCTGGAGCAGAAAGTCCCTTGTTTTTCTGCCCAGCGGATTTACTGTTCCAGATTCCACTGGTACTTGTTCAGCAAGACATCAGAGAAAACTAAGTTTGATGAGTTTTCCCTATGCTTTCTTAGATGCTCTTTATCTTTTGCACATGAGAGAAAAGGCTCGCTTCTCTGCTCAAAAATATTTATTAATTAGTCATTGTTCCACCTGGAAAAACGATGTAATGCTTCAACACTTTCAAGACTTAACACTAGGGGAAGTATAAACTAAGAAAATTCCCTCAGCTGACTCTCCTCCCCATCAAGGAGAAGGGAATCTTCCAAAAGGTATTTCACAACCAGCTACCACTCTCTGAAGTTTGGGGTTTTTTTGTTTGGAGGGTAGTTGTTTGGTTGGTTTGGTTTTTGGTTTGTTGTTGCTTTTTGTGTATGTGTGTGTATGTGTGTGGATTTGTTCTTGTTTATTTGTTTGTTTGTGGTTTTTTTGCTTTGTTTTGTTTTGTTTTGTTTGAGGGGTGTTTTTTTGTTTGTTTTGGTTTGTTTGTTTGTTTTACCTGCTAGATATCGTGCACACTATGACAGATATATGAGGATAATAGAACTTTAAAACCTGGACATGTTTTTCACTCCTGTAAGAGAGCTAGAAGTACAAGCTTTGTGAAACTCACAAAAAGACCATGTTTAATAACTACTGGAAATAGACTTCTGGGAAAAATTTAGTGTAACTAACAGGCATTGTATGGATATCTTTAAGGCATATATTCCTACAAAAGATATCCTTTTGGATGAAAACTCTGCCTTATGGAGAGAGTAGTTTTTTGGTGATCAAAACACTTGCCTTCTGCAAGATTCGTGAATCACTTGTGGCATTGTTAGGTCTTTCTTAATGTTATTTTTAATCTTTTCTCTATTGATTGTTTATTTTGTTTTCTTTAAGGGTTATTCCCTCTTTCTCCATTTCATAGAATCATAGAATCATTTCACTTGGAAGAGACCCTCAGGATCATCGAGTCCAACTACAACCTAACCTAACTCTATCACTAAATCATGTCCCTAAGGACCTCATCTAAATGCCTTTTAAACACTTCCAGGGATGGTGACTCCACCACTTCCCTGGGCAGACCATTCCAATGACTGACAACTGTTTCCGTGAAGAAATTTTTCCTAATATCCAATCTAAACCTCCCCTGGTGCAACTTGAGGCCATTTCCTGTTGTCCTATCACTTGCTACTTGGGAGAAGAGATCAATGACCTTCATGCAACATCCTCCTTGCAGGTAGTTGTAGACAGCAAAAAGGTCTCCCCTCAGCCTACTTTACTCCAGGCTAAACAGTCCAGCTCTCCCAACTACTCCTCATAAGACTTGTGCTCCAGGCCCTCCACCAGCTTTGTCACCCTCCTCTGCACTCTCTCTAGTACCTCAATGTCTTTCTTATGATGAGGGCCTCAAAACTGAACACAGTATTCAAGGTGGGGCCTCCCCAGTGCCAAGTACAGTGTCACAATCACTTTTCTAACTCTGCTGGACACACTATTCCTGATACAAGCCACCTGGTCACACTGATGACTCATATTAAGCTGGCTGTCAATCAACACCCCCAGATGCCTCTCTGCCAAACAGCTTTCCAGCCACTCTTCCCCAAGCTTGTAGCATTGCCTGAGGTTGTTATGACCCAAGTGCAGGACCTGGCACTTGGCGATCTTAAACTTCATACAATTGGCCTCAACCCAATGATCCAGCTGGTCTAGATCCCTCTGTAGAGCCCTCCTACCCTCCAGCAGGTCAACAGTCCCACCCAATTTGATGTAATTTGCAAATTTACTCAGGGTGCACATAATCCCTTTATCCAGATAATTGATAAAGAGATTAAACAGAACTGGCCCCAATACTGAGCTCTGGGGAACATCACTCATGACTGGTCACCATCTGGATTTGGTTCGGTTCCCCACAGCTCTTCGGGCCCAGTCCTCCAGCCAGCTCTTTATCTGTCTCAGAGTACACCCATGAGCTGCCAGCTGCTCCAGGAGAATGCTGTAGCATATGGTGTCAAAGGCTTTACTGAAGTCTAAGTACACAACATCCACAGCCTTTCCCTCATCTAATAGGTGCATCACCCTGTCGTAGAAGGAGATCAGGTTGGTCAAACAGGACCTCCCTTTCATAAACCCATGTTGACTGGGCATGATCATATGGTTTTCTTATATGTTTGGCCACCTTTCTAAATCTGTTTTTGGCTTTTTTATCTAATAACAAATGAAACATTTTTGCTTGATAGGCTTGTTTTATTTCTTCTCCCAAATTTTAGAAGAACTGATGAAGGTTATTTTTCCCTGGGACCTTAGACTACAAAAGTAAATACATAGGTTTAACTTGTGTTTTCTAATCACCGTTAAAGATGCCTTGATTATGACACAAGCTTATTATTTTAAGTGCTGAAACCTTTCCCCAGTTCACTCGTGGTTTTTTTCTTGTCAGTTTTCTAGAATGTTGAGTTAGTTCTTTTCTACTAAACATAAATATATAACAACTTCACTAGTGCAGTGTTTCCCCATTTCCATTTCCTCATTCTTGTTTATTAATTGCTGATTAGAATGGTCATTTAAAATATTGCTTTGTGATGTCTCTAATATTTTTTAACAAAACAAGCATTTGAATACTGATGTAAGAGATTTATTTTTTAAGCCTCTCTGCTTTTATTATGACAGGAATCTGTAACTGCGTTTTTAATTTCAGACAGATGTTTTAAGGCCAAAGGTAGTTCTGAACCAATCAGTATAAACCTT
Organism: Nesoenas mayeri; assembly: GCF_963082525.1. NCBI lineage: Eukaryota > Metazoa > Chordata > Aves > Columbiformes > Columbidae > Nesoenas > Nesoenas mayeri. The sequence continues at coordinate 40,225,611 of NC_137542.1, forward strand.
TCAATTTTTTCAAATACCTATTATTCTTCATCTTATACCATGGCAGAATCCAAGCAGCCCAAAGATTATATATGCTTCAGTGTACTAGATGCTACAGAAACTTAGGTGCAACAGGTTAACCCTGTCTGGATGTCAGGTACCTACCAAAGCTGTTCTATCACTCCCCCCCTCAGCTGGGCAGGGGAGAGAAAGTATAATAAAAAGCTTGTGCATTGAGATAGGGACAGGGAGACATCATTCACCAATTACCTCCATGAGCAAAACAGACTCAAGAAAATCAATTTAATTTATTACACATCAAAATCAGGGTAGGATAATGAGAAATAAAACCAAATCTTAAAACACTTTCTCTCCACCCTTGCCTTCCTCCCAGGCTTAACTTTACTCCTGAATTCTCTGCCTCTTTCCCATCAGCAGCACGGGGGCATGGGGAATGAGGGTTGTGGTCGGTTCATCACGTTGTCTATGCCACTCTTTCTGCCTCAGTATGAATACTCCTCACACTCTTCTCCTGCTCCAGTGGTTCAGGGGTCCCATCCACAGGAGACAGCTCTACATTGACTTCTCCGATGTGAGTCTTTCCCCCAGACTATAATTCTTCATAAACTTCTCCTTTCCACAGAGTGCAGTCCTTCAGGAACAGACTGCTCCAGTGTGGGTCCCCCAGAGGGTCACATGTCCTGCCAGCAAACATGCTCTGGAGTTGGCTCTTCTCTCCATAGGTCATGCCAGGAGCCTGATTCAGCATGGGATCTATGTGGGGTCATAGCCTACTTCAGGCACCCACCTGCTCCAGCGTGGGGTCCTCCACGGGTTGTAGATTGGATATCTGCTCTGCCATTGACCTCCATGGTCTGTAGGGAGACAGCTGACCTCACTATGATCTGCGCCATGGGCTGCAGGAGAATCTCTGCTCTGGCCCACAGAGCACCTCCTCCCCCTTCTTCTTCACTGACCTTGGCATCTGCTGAGTTGTTTCTGTCATGTATCTTAATCCTCTCATCGACTGCTGCTGGTGTGCTTTTTTCTTCCCCCTGTCTTAAATATGTTCTCACAGAGATGCTACCACCATCACTTAGTGGCTCAGCCTTGGCCAGCAGCAGCAGGTCCATCTTGGAGCTCGCTGGCATTGGCTCAGTTGGATATGGGGGTAGCTTCTAGAAACTTTTCACAGAAGCCACCTCTATAGCCACCCCACTACTAATGCTAACCGAATGCAGTAGGAAAACCTTGTTACTGTCATAGAATCATAGCATCATAGAATCACAGAATATCCTGAGCTGGAAGGGACCCACAAGGATCATTGAGTCCAACTCCTGTCCCTGTATGTAACAACTTCACAGTTCACCCCATGTTTCTGAAGGCATTGTCCAGTCCATTCTTGAATACTGATAGGCTTGGGGTCATGACTGCCTCCCTGGGGAGCTTGTTCCGGTGCTCCACCACCCTCTGGGTGAACAACTTTTTCGTAATATCCAATCTAATCTTCACCTGGCACATATTCCTACCATTCCCTCAAGTTCTGTCATTGGTCACTAAAGAGAAGGGTTTGACACTTAACCTTCCTCCTCCCCTTGTGAGAAAGCTGTAGACCACAATGAGGTCTCCTGTCAGTCTCCTCTTCTCCAGGGTAAACAAACCAAGTGACTTTAGCCTCTCCTCATATGTCTTCCCCTCCAAATCCTTCAGCAAATTTGTAGCGCTCTTCTGGACACTCTCTAGTAACTTAATATCTTTTCTATACTGCGGCACCTACAACTGCACACAGTACTCCAGGTGAGTCCACACCAGTGCAGAGCGGAGCAGGGCAACCATCTCTCTCGAATGGCTGCCAATACTGTGCTTGATGCACCCCAGGACATGGTTGGCCCTTTTGGCTTCCAGGGCATACTGTTGGCTTATGTTCAACTTGCTGTTAACCAGAACCCCCAGATCCATCTCCACAGAGCTGCTTTCCAGCATTTCATCCCCCAGTCTATAGGTACAGCCAGGTTTGCCATGTCCCAACTGCAAAATCCAGCACTTGCCCTTGTTGAACTTCATGCAGTTGGTGATTGCCCAGTTCTGCAATTTGTTCAGATCCTTCTGCAGGGCCTCTTTGCCACCAAGAGTGTTGACAGCTCCCCCTAGTTTTGTGTCATCAGCAAATTTACTAAGGAATCTCTCAAGTCCTGAGTCTAAGTCATTTATGAAGACACTGAAGAGTGCTGGCCCTAAGATGGATCGCTGCAGAATCCCACTAGTAGCCAGACAGCCATAATCCCTTTTACTAGAACCCTTTGAGCCTGGCTCATCAGCCAATTGCTCTCCCACTGCATTATGTGTTTACCCAGCTGTGTGCTGACCATTTTTTCCAGTAGGATACTGTGAGAGACAGTATCAAAGGCTGTACTGAAATCCAAAATGATCACATGGACAGGCTTCCCTTGGTCAAATAGGTGGGTAACCTTGTTGTTGAACAAAATCAAGTTTGACAAGCAAGACTTTCCCCACATGAATCCATGCTGGATGGGAGCAATGACTGCATTCAGATATTTTTCAATAACTCCCAGAACGACCTTCTCCATGATTTTGCAAGGAACAGAAGTGAAGCTGATGGGCCTGTTGTTGCCAGGGTCATTCCTGTTGTCTTTCTTGTAGATTGGTACAATGTTTGCCAGCTCCCAGTCATGTGGGACCTGTCCAGGTCCCCAGGAGTGTTGAAAAATATTGGAGAAAGGTCTTGCTATGATGTCAGCCAGCTCTTTAAACACCCTTGGATGGATCCCATCCCGTACAATGACTTGTATGGACCTAGCTGGAGTAGCAAATCCCTTGCAAGTTCTGGAATGACTGGAAGTTTATCAGTCTTGCGGCCATGGTTTTCTAGCCCAGGGAAATGGGGGCTCTCACTCCATAGTCAGTGTTTAAGACTGAGGTGAAGAAAGCATTAAACATCTCACCTTTGTCTATGTCCCCATTAAAAAGGTGACCACGTTCACCAAGTAACAGCCCGGTGTTATTTCTAGTTTGCCTTTTGACATTAATATATTTTTAAAAGCCTTCTTTATTGTCCTTCACAGCACTGGCCAGCTGCACTTCTAATTGAGCTTTGGTCGCACATATTTCCTCCCTACAGTGGTGAGCAACATCTCTGTAGTCCTTCCATGTGCCTGACCTTGCTTCCACTAAACATGTAATTTCTTTTCACACTGTATTTCAAGAAGAAGATCCCTGCTCAAGCAAACTGGCTTTTTGCTTCACCTGCTAGATTTTTGGCATTTTGGAATTGCCTGTTCCTGTGATTTTAGTAGGTGGTTCTTAAAAAATGGCCAACACCGATGGACCCCAACACCTTCGAAAGCTTCTTCTCAAGGAATCTTGCTAAGTAATTCTCTGAGCAGCTTGAAGTCTGCTCTCCTCACATCTAGTGTTAAGATCTTGCTGGCAGTTTTCCTCCCATTGGCAAAGATTTTAAATCTGACTGCTTCATGGCCAGTGTGGCCAAGTCACCACTTCTCCTACAAGACCCTCTTTTGTCTTAAAGAAGACACACCTAGTGAACTTAGTTTAATCGGATGTTTCCATGCTTACAGTCATCATAATCAAGAGCTATTCTGAAGCAAGAGAACAGAAAGTATGGCGCTTTCATCAAAGATTATGGAATAAGAAAAAAGTATTATAAGGTCATGCACTTAAATTCAAAGCTTCACTGCAAGGCCACAAAGAGGACCTGTGGTCAATTAATCTGAATTTCACTGTACTTCAAGCCATAAGGCTCTCCACAAATATTTTGTTTTGAAATAATGTTTATATTTTAAAAATACATGGCATCTTTCCCAGGATGGAGAATCCAGTATTTTTGTTTTAGTGGTTAATTACATTCATTATTATCTAATTCCGCTTTACTTTAGCCTGACTTTTTTTACTATAGAAACTGAGATATTTAGTTAGGCTTTCACACATCATTTATATGTGTGCTCAAAATCTGTGTCATAATTAGTTTGAATTTGTCAGCACTGGTTCTTGCTGGTTACTAAAATAAAGAATCCATTTCAAAAAGTAGTTCTTCACATGAGTACCTCTTCAGGGACTGTGATCAAGTTACCCTTTGATGTCTCCTTTGATAAACTAAGTAAATGGACCTATTGGAGTCTTTCATTATAAGATGTGTGTTCCAATCCTTTAATCATGCACACAGCTCTTCTCTGAACCCCCTCAAAGTTATCAGCATCTTTTTTGATAGCTCCACATCACTTCAAAGCATTTTCATGTTATTCAAGTCGGCTATCATCATCACTTAGGTATCACTGACTCGTTATAGGAAGTTTGTATATTTGTGCTAGTGACAAAACACCCAGCATTTACTTTTGAAGCACAGAATGCTTTCACTGTTACTTCTATCTAGGAGGAAGAGGTAAAAACAAACAAATAAACAATCAAACAAACAAACAAAACAAAACAAAACAAAAAACAAACGTTCTGCTGGTCAGAGAGCATTTTCTTTTAACATTCATCTTGTGACCCACTGCCATAGAGAGTAGGAGTGAATTTTATTACCTGAAAAGGCAGGTTTTTTGAAAGTGTAACACAGAATTTAAAAAAATGTGGTGTTGCTTGAAGGATGTGTTAATGTTGATTTTCTACCCAATAAATGCAACAAGTTTCCACTGAGGCTTACAAGCTGATCGAGAGAGACAACACAAAGATACTTATGGGATTAGTTGTTCACCTAATTGCAAACTGTGGCTGATTAGAGATGTTTAGTGTGACTTTCTTGCAGTGGTTTCATTCCCTATGTCTAAACCTTGGAGTCTAAAATGCTGCAATCTAGGGTGCCTGCGGCATTCCACCAGAATTTAAAACACCTTAACAAAGTAGTCATAGACAGTTCTTTCTTACCTCAAATTGCTACATAATGGTATATAAGAATTTTGGAAACCACCTCTGGTTAAAAATCCCTTTGCTGCAAAATATTGATTTAGTGGATAGCAGTATGCTGTCACAAAAGTAAAATACTGCCTTACATAAGAGGTGTACCTAATATGGGATATTGCATTAAGCAAATACTTCCCACATGCTTTAATTGTGGCTGCCTTGTGTGATCCAGCTAAATAGTACAGAAAGAGCAGTGTTAATATCTTACATTTTCTTCTGCAGCACAAGTTCTGATTTGTGATTCAAATGGAAAAACTAGTTATATTCCAATCCTGACCTAAATACGGCAGTGCAGGTATTCTACTGAAAAAGCTGGATCCATCCAAGGTAGGTTTAAGCTAGCTGCTTCTAATATCACTTAGAAAAAGAGCTCTTATTTTGTGATTCAGGTCTTCTAAGTACATGGACAAGGAGTTCATTTAGGAGAGAAATTGAATAACTAGAAAGAATGAGATTAAAGAGAGCAGCAGGGAGGGAGGGAACTGCAGCCCACTCCTTGCTGCACTCCACTCCCCACTCACAAAAAAAAAAAAAAAAAAAAAAGTCATAAAACTATGATGTGGAAAAAAAATCCTGTAGTCATCCTTTCTTCCTTGTCTTTCTCCACTTTCTTCCTTCTTGAGTTCTTTGCTTTTCTCTTTGTTTTCTTTTTGCTGACCATTCTTTTCCCACTTTTTCTCTTCTTCTCTTCCCATCTTCCTCTGCTTTGCTTCCCTCCATTCCCCTCTTTTCCTCTTCCTTTTTTCTCTCTTTCTCTTCTGTACATTAGATTTTCAGTCAGCCCAAGCAACACAGTTGTCTCCTGCCCAAAATGTAGGTGGGAGCTGTATCAGCTAGTGCTATTGCAGCTCTTAATAACAGTAGGATGACTTAGGCTTTACCCACCTGAGAGACTGCCTCTCTCACTTCCCAGATCAGGCTGCTGTTTAAGCTGCTGTCAGAACTGTAGTTTGTAGAAACATTTTTATCAGATAGCCAAGGGACAGAGAGAGAAAGAAAAAAATAATTGGTGTAACCTGACAAACCTGAAATTCTGAAACACATCGTGATGAGAGGCAAATGTCAAGTGCTGGTGAGAGTGAAGATTTTCAGAGCTGAGTCAACCAGGTCTCCTCCCTCCTTACCCAGCTCTGTTCAAGGCAGACAAGACAGAGTAAAATAAATTTTGAGTCCTTCTTTTTTTTTTTTTTTTTACAGAAATATAAGGTGATATCCACAGCTTGTCCACAAGAATTACACTTGAAATATAAGTTTATAAATAAACCTGTTGCTTGCCATTTAGTCTTACATTTGGTTCTGCATGATTCTGCATTAACTGCATGTCTGTTTTTAGAGTCCAAGGTTTTGCGACTCACTTGCCTCCTTTCAAAATCCTTTGAACTGAATAATTTAAAAAATTTCTATAAAATCATCCTTTCATTCTTTTATATTCTTATATTCAGAAAAATAAGGTGAAATAAGGAAGATTCCTTCCCCTCCCGGTAACACTGCTAAGGTTTTGGATGCACTTAATTCACTGACAAGATCCATTACCAACAGTTCATCCATGTGAAACTTGATTAATTAACGAGGTGTAAAACATCCTCTGCTCTGTAAGGTATCCATAGGTTTTGTTATTATATGCCACTTCACAAAGGAAAATCATAGTCTGGTGAATACTCTGTGTGTGAAGAGTGCTTAGGGTAAGACACTGATAATCTTAAACTCAGAGAAATACTAGTCCTGCAAAGAACATTACAGCATGTTGTTGTTGTGCCCCCAGTTCCACTGTCAGCCTTCTCTCTGCATGTTTTCCTAATAGTAATCCAAATAATTCCATTAATTCAGCTTATTAATATGTTTTCCAAATCACAAATGGCTTCTATCTATAATCATTGATTTCCCTTCATTATCTTATAAAACCTTTTGCTTCCAACTGAACAAGTGTAGGAGCCAAAACTGATGTAAGTGATTAGAGAATGAATACACATATTCCCACTCCTAGGGGGACATAAGTTATTAATACCATAATTTTAGCTATAATTATAATGTTTTCCTGGACAGGTTTTTTTTTCCTTTTCCACAGTGTAATTTCTCTGGACAACTGATGGCTTAATCAAATCAGTAGCTCAATTGCATTGTCCAACACTAAGAATGCAGAGAATATGGCTTGTTTGCACTTCTAGTACAGATGTTGAATATAATCCTGAAAGCACATGGTAAGTCTGGTGCATATTGCTAGGCTGGTCTTACTGTACATCTGCAGGTCAGCCAGGATGATGCTGTCAATCCAAAATCACAACAACTGAATGAATCTTCCAGTCACTTGACAGTGTTACTGACTTTATTGGAACCTGAATTTCAGCCGCATCATTTAAACATTAAAAATGAGAAAAGATGTAATACTAAATTTGTAACTTACTTATGTTAGTGGTAGTCCTAGGGACAGCAATCAATATGCTAAATCTTGTTTGCCGTTTATGGACTGCTGGGACACACATTTCATTCCTTTTGTGATCTGAGAGACACAACTAAGATAAATAAGTTAATGTAATGTAAGGTAATATACACATGTGCAGTTTTTAGGGGGATCCATCCTATATATAACATCACCATCTGTTAATTGTCACAACAACCCATCTTGTCTGTATCTCTTAGTGACTATAACTTAAATAAAGTATAATCATTGTAATAAGTATACAAAAGCCTTCAAGCTACTTTTTTTTTTTTTTTTTTTTAAGGGTCATCATTTAGTTAAGTAAGAAAAAATCACCTTACAAAGAAACTTTCTAGATCTCTTCATATTCTTTGAACTTCTTTCTTTTCTTTTTTACATTTTGCACACATATACCCCACACACCAAAATATTTTTCTCCCAGGCTGAGACCTCTTCTATTAATTTAGCCTAGAGCAAATGCCTATTGCTGAGTTATAAAGTACTGGAAATAGGTATTTATAATAAAAATGTCAGTGACACTATAATAACTTCCAAATCATGTTTCTACAAAGCATGCTGTTGTTGTTGTTGCACTTAGAGAAATTCTGTTCTGTTTGATTTGTTCCTTAGGTTCTTAACCTGTCTGTTCTTTTAAGCTGATAAGATATGCTGAAGCATTCTAAATCTTTATGTCTTCCTATTGTCAGGTCGTAATCGGTGTTTTATGGTAATATGATATATAAAATATGAAAAAATATTTTTCTTCCATCTTTTTTCTGGAAGAAATGTGAAGAACAGTGTTATAGAGAAATCACAGTCAAATGATACATCATTTCTTTATGTATTAGTCATTGTCTTGCTGTTAGCTCCTAAATTAAAATAACTCTTTTCTGTTTATTAACAGATATATTTTTTCTTCATGCAAATCATTCCACCCACGTAATCCTGTGTAAGAATGCTCCAAAATACTCCAAAACAGAGCTTTATTGATAATTTTTCTTGATTCAGAGAGCTGAATTCTTGAATTCTGAATTCACTGAATTCTTGCCTTTGAGCTTACTGTTGCTAAGTCGCTGCTTCTGGCTTTTCTGAGTACATCATGAATGTTAATAGCAACAGAACTTCATGTTACACACTGCTGCTCAGCCAGTTGGATGTTGTTAGGTACCGTGCTGCTCTCTTTCAACTCCTTAGGGGAGTTTACAGTTAGTTAGTCCTTTAAACATTATTCCACCCCTGGGAAGGAAATTATCTTCTAATATTTTTCTTTTCCTTTCTTTTCCTTTCTTTTCTTTTCCTTTCTTTTCTTTTCTTTTCTTTTCTTTTCTTTTCTTTTCTTTTCTTTTCTTTTCTTTTCTTTTCTTTTCTTTTCTTTTCTTTTCTTTTCTTTTCTTTTCTTTTCTTTTCTTTTCTTTTCTTTTCTTTTCTTTTTTCTTTTTTCCTTTCTTTTCTTTTCTTTTTCCTTTCTTTTCCTTTCCTTTCTTTTCTTTTCTTTTCTTTCTTTTTCTTTCTTTTTCTTTCTTTTTCTTTTTTTTTGTCTCTGTTTTTGTTTGGTTTTTTGTGTATGTGTTTTGTTTTGTTTTGTTTTTTTGTTATAGTTTGCTTATTGCCTCTGATATGGTGTCATTGCTCAGGTTACAATGACCGGCTTTAAATCCCCATGTTGTTTCCTCAAGGTTGTAATATTTTATGCTGATCTTCCTGAGGGATTGGCTGTATTCTAAGACTGAGAAGTAATTTTCCTTAGCTGTAACTGTCCCTCATGAGTTATAAGGGGTAAAACCATTAAAGACTTAATAATGGAGGTGCATTGATACACTAATTTTTCGTAAGGTTTGGGTTTTTTTGTTATGTCATAGTGAGATGAAAACTATTTTTTCCATCCTGAACAAGACCTAAGTGAATCAGACTTGCCTGTGTGGTACACCAAATGGGGTTTTAGTAGACTAAAACAAGAAAACAGAATAAAATGAGAGAAGTTTAGTGTGAATCTGACTGCAGATGCATGGTTGCACAGGGTGAGTTTGTGAGGAGACCCCAGACAATAGACTTAGCTCTTCTGATGAACCAAGAGGGAGCTGCATTGGCTGTTCATCTGCTATGAAATATCATGGGGATCATATCAGTTAATTAGTACTATTAATACAGTTTTCTTAATTGCTTAGTAAAACTATAGATAAGATTTTAAAAGGTTGTGTGGCAGACTACGAAAAAGGAAGTGTGTTACTCCACTAGAAGTAGCATGTCTTGAGGTCTTTGACCTAATTGTCAAGCATACAAAGGTGACTTCACTGTAAAGTTACTGGAGTTTTGCAATGAGTATTGGGATTTCCCCTAATGAAGAATGATTATCAGATAAACAGCAAGATCATCAGGACTTCTTTCTCAATATAGGTTTCCCCCACTTTTTCTAACTTGCAGTGTTTGCCAGTGGAAAAAGCAGAGCTAATTTTCCAATATATTGTCTCCAAATGGATAATAGAGATCACTGATAATCCAACTTCTACTACTAACAGACAAGGCATTTTCCTGAAATACAAAGTCAGAAGGTGGTAACACTAATAATAAAATTTCTGTCATAAATTATTTTCTTCTTATTAAATAGACTTACCTGCACCAAAAAAAAAAAAAATAATGTGGAAAAAGAAAAGGAGTTTTCAGATGATTGATTTCAAACTTAGACTAACATCTTCACGAGCATTTAAATTAGCTACTTTCATACCTATCTGACTTTGATTAGTTTTCAGCCTTCCAGCATAAACCAGTTTCTAAGGTCTTTCTTCTTGAAGTATATATACCACATAATTTTTGCACTTGCTATAGGACTAGGTTTTTATAACTTGATGCTTGCATGAAATGTCAGTACATCAGTACAGTTTACTTGCTACAAATCAAAATTGTTCTTCCAAAAATGTTAAGGGGCCAGTAAACTTAGAAAGGAGTTCATGACATTAAAAAAAAAGAAAAAAAAAAAAAAAAAAAAAGTAATAGTAAAACCCCCAAAGATAAAGAAAAGCCATGCTGTAGACACTTATTCTTCAATACTTCAATATTGAATTCTTCATCCGAGTATGCCGATTATTTAATAACTGATCAATAACCAAGAGCAATATATGAATATATGTACCCAGATCAGAAAATATTCATTATATTACCCCCCCTAACCATACTGAAAATTAGATTGGGAAAATATTGGAAGTGCCCATTGCTGTTATGTCTTATGCAAAAGTTCAAAGAATGGAATTTCCATCCTAACATTTCAATATTAGTTTTGAACTCGAAAGAATATTAAAATGCATGATACTGAAAATGTTAATGAAACAAAGAAGTTCAGGAAAAAAAAAAAAAGTAAAACATCGAGATAACTTGTTTTGATATTTTCAACTGATATTAAAAATTTTCCTTTGAAAAGTCTGAACATTTTACATTATTGATTAATACCAATATAAACTTTGGTGTACTACTGAGATTTAAGATCTATCTATGGATCCATTGAACTGACGTTATGTTTGTGATGCTATCTGTATGTTGTAAAATATGTCCCAACTTCTTTATATTAATAGAGAGAGGAAAGAAAGCAAAGAAATCTGATACTACTGCTATATTCCTTATGGGGAGGTGGAGGGGAATATGGAATTTCTTATCTCCCTTTGTTTACTCTTTTTTTTTCTTTTTTTTTTTCAAATGTAATTTTCTCTCCCATGGAAGTGTAGAAGATTTTACCTAAACAAATACCTTTAGATATGTGAGTACTTAAAAGCCTGCTTCGATTCATATATAATATGAAATAAGTATAAAAGCTGTTGTCACTTCTATATTTTATTTAGCAAACAAGAAGAGCAGAAGAGTAGTAACCTGGGAAATCAAAATAAGTTCCTTTGATTCACTTAACACTTTCTATTTTGAAATATTGATGGAGCCACACCTAGTAAAGCTACTGTAATCAGATTAGACTCTCATGCTGTTATTCTGTCTGACTGATTAAGTGCAACTAGTATTATGAAAGTGAGTACTTTACAGAGGAAGACTTGGTAATTTGACCACTTAACTTTAACAATGCTGCCCCATTCTAGGCAATGGTAATTACGCCTTTTCTGCTTTACTCAGTAAGGCCAAGTGCAAGGTCCTGTATCTGGGTCAGGGCAATCCCCAGTATCAATACGGCCTGGGGGAGGAAGGAGCTGATAGCAGAGCTGCGGAGAACGATCTAAGGGTACTAGTGGATGAAAGATTGGACATGAACCAGCAATGTTTGCTTACAGCCCAGAAGGACAGTAATACCTTGGGCTACATCAAAAGGAGCATGGCCAGAAGGTTGAGGGAGGTGATTTTCTTTCTCTACTCCTCTCTGGTCAGACCCCATCTGAGTACTGTGTCCAGCTCTGGAGTGGTTAGCATTATTTCTGGTTTAGCTCTTATGTGAGCTGACGAGGGAAAAAATAATTACATATTTTGGATTTACAGGGATTTTAATATTTAAAATAGCTCAGCTTGCAAAATCATTAGAAGGTGGACTGATCTTGCTACCATTTTTGTTATGTTAAAACTGTGTGATTCTATGGACCTGAAACAACAGTGTTAGCTGTCTCCAAAAATATCTTCAAACGCACAAGTCACTTTCCAGCTTCCGTGTCTTATATGAAAGGTGAACATTTCAAGGGAAGGTTTGAAGATTTATAATGAATCAAAAATATCACCAGTGTATATGAAGAAAAAAATTGATCACTGCTGTTTCTCACTTACTGTAGCTCTTGAAGCATGAGGGCATTTAGCTCTGATACAATAATTTTAGCCTCTTTTCTTTATGGATGATCTCACTTTTCCCTCTAAAACTCTTATAACTGTTGAATGCACTTACAGTCTTTTTATATTCAGGAGAGGAAGCAATTGTCCTGGTTTTGTTAAAAAAACAGTTTCTCTTTTAGTGAATTTCCCTGTCAGCTAAAGCCTTCTTACTAACTGCATTTTCCTGAAAGCTAGATGCATGTTTCGGCAGACATAGCAATGGTATGCAAGGTCATTGATAATGATGTATCCCATGAGATGTGAAAGTGGGAGGTGACTAAAACTGACCAACTAAGTATTCCATCCCATTCATGTGATACTTCATATAAAAGTGGGAGATTACAAGGATCTTGTCCCTTTTCCTTATGGCCAACATTAGGAGAGGAACTTGCAAGTCCTCTCTGCGAACTGAGGCCTAGTGACAGACTGAATCCAGTTCCGGTTGGCTGCAGAGTCCAGTCCAGGACTTTCAGGTGCCAGCCCTACATCTGCTGGAGCAGTTGCTGGGACTTTCGAGATTGGTTTTTTATCTTTTGTATTATTTTCTCTTTTTTTATTAGTAGCATTAGTAAAATATTTTTAATTTTTTCCAGCTCTCTTCTCTTTGTTCTTCTTTCCCTCCCAATCACCTGTCTTTGGTGGGAAGGGGGAAGGGGAAGGGGCTAAAGGGGGAAAGTGTGTGGAGAGTGGATTAACAATACATCTGCCATGATTTATTGTCACCCTGCAATCAAACTTCAACAGTAATGTTATTTAATTTCCTTTCAGGCCTTAGAAGAAGACACTTTCTACTACTAAACCTAAATATTTTAAATTATTCTAAATTATTCTATATATTTATCGTTTCACTCTTTACAGATCTCCCTTAGCTCTATCAAAGGAATTTGTATCAGACCTGGAGGTTTCTATTTTGTGATTAATGTAATATCAAACTCTTCAAAACTAAAGATAGGGATTGATAGATAATGGAATTTGTTTTAGTATCAGAACGCACAAAATCACAGACTGGAAAAACGTGTAAAGCTTGAAAATATTGTCATGCATTCATTTCTAAATAAATGCCTTCATTTCTTAGACACTGAAATGCCTTCTCCTATTCTTAGAATTTTTGTTTGGATGACATTAGCATTACTTCTGGAAAGTCATTTTTCCTATTAAACATTCATGTACTAGTGCTATGCCCTGTGTGGCTTTAAACAGACCAACAGTAAGCCATGATTAATAGCGATAACTCTAGTAAACTATTTGTCTAGATGACATCATCATACTAAACCTTCAGCTTCTTGCATGGATTTAAGAAGTGAAAGCTCATTCACAGCAGATAGAAGAAACCTGTGGTAAGTTTTTTTAGTCTTCCGAGGCAACTTGAAAATCCCAGGGACTTCTGTGATTGCTTTTTTTCCTCTTATATCCACAACATTATAGAAACCATACCTAGTATAGTAGAGTGATGAGCAGATTATCCTTGGATGCAGGAGATATATTATGCAGTTAGGCCTTGGTGCCACACTGAGAGGAAAACACAAACAATAAATGCCACAAAATATGTGAGCAGCAGGGAGGCATGAGTCCAGCCCTGGTAAAGTACTCCAAAGTGAAAATTAGTGTAAGCAGATAAAAGCAGACATTGGTCTGGGCTTTTTAATCAGACACATGGAGCAAAGCTCAGACAGGAATAATAAATCTGTGGCTATGTTCTGACACAGAGGGATCACTGCAGTCGATCAGGTCAATGTTTATGTTAACTGTGGTGAAAATCATTGAACATTCACCTTTCACCATTGCAAATGAGTCAGCAGGTTAGAAACTGTTGCTGATTTATGCAACAGCATGCAGTCTCACTATGTAGATGGAAAACGTAAGGTAGGAAGTTCGAAACAATCCCTAGTTTAGATAGGGTGTTGATATAGTGGAAATGCATTATGTGAATGTGAGTTGGCATTTTGAAACATCCACTTGCAACAAAGTAAGGGACAATTAAGAGGGAAGTGCACAAATTTGTGCTGATGCTAGATAGCTTTACTGATGCCCAAGGCACTTCGATAAACGGCAGCATTTTGAGGAGCTGAGCTCCTGGTTCTGTCCATTGAACTCTAGATAGTCAAGCCTACAGTCTCTGTCTCTAAACAAGTTTTCATGAGGAAATAATTAAGCAAACAGAAAAAACATTTATTTTCACATTATCTTCAACACACCAGAGCAATTCTTTTCCTAACAATCACATAAAGTGTCCAGGAGTGATCTAAAAGATGCAGGCATACAAATGACTGTCAGAAGAGAGGTTTTCAAACACCTCCTCCATGTGAGTTCAGAGCTTTCTCAGCTGCCTGAATGCATAGATCATAGATTGGCAGACATTATGTAGAGAAGATGCTATTCACCCTAATGATTAATTATAAAGGGTGTGAGTGACTCACAGGATCGCCACAAGCCACACTAGCAAGCACTCTTGGAGTGCTCTCTGCTGGGTTTTTTAAGAAGACCCTTAGGGACCTATCTTAAGTCAATCATTCAGCTACCTCAAAGAGTTTCTCATTGCCACAAGACAAACAAACTTCCTCAAGGACAAAACCAAGCAGTTTCAAATTATGTCAGCAGATGTCCAGATGTCTCTGGAAAGAACTTGCTTCTCTGAAAAGTTGGGTAAGAGCACATTCTTCACAGCACTCTGTCCCCAAGATAAGCAACATCACCTTCAGACAAAAGGAAACACAATTATCCTGCTAACATTTCTGGGTGGCATTGCAGTAATATTTTGAGTAAACTTTCCTCATATTTTGTCCAGTTCCTACAACTAAAACTAGTCAGCACTTGACAGTTCCCGAATTGGAAATGTTGATTTTCACAACTGCTATATTGTTTGCTCTGAACTGTGAAGATCTCCAGATTTCCTCAAAAAGAGCACTTAAATTCCCTCCTGCATGCCTTTTTAAAGGCCAGCTAACCACACTGTTTAGATCATAGTCACTACCTACTTCGATGTCCTACTATGCCTGTGAGTAACATAAATGACATTGATAACAAGTAGGAGTCAAAGAAAGAGGTGGATTTATGTTTATGCTGAGGGAATTTTCTAAGCTGGAAAGAAAAGTCTATAAAATTTCTTTGTGTGCTATATTTCCTGCATCATCCTCTCCTCAATGTCACAAATATAACATTGGTATGCAAGCTAAAAAGACCAATTCAATAGTCAATTCCAACAGAAGCAGCTGAGTGTGGCTAAAGATGACACATGGATCACTTTGACTCATTTTGGATACCTGTTATTTTTTATCTCCTACTTGAATTTATGTTATTATGCTGGAAAACACAGGAACTGAAGGCAGGAAGAATCACTTGAATACAATCATTGTGACAACATAAAGAACAACTATACGAAATTCAATAGGGAGATACATACTTTCTAAAAAGTTTTTGCTAAATTTAAGCTTTTGGGAAAAAAATCAGAGGACAAGTTCAGGGGTAGGTACAATGAAATATAAACTGAAGTGCTAAAACTGTTTTGGAAAAAAAAAAAAAAAAAAAAGGTGTTGAGTACATAGAAACAGGTTTGGTTGTTTTTTTTTTTTTAACTCAATGAACAGATTATCATGTAAATTACAATTACTGTGATCTTGCCAGATGCAACGTAATGATCCATAGGTTATTAAAGACAAGATATGCCATGTCCTCATTTTGCAGATATAGTCTGACATGTTGGTAAGATTTATACAACTTAAGGCCAATAGTATGACAGCTGCCAACAACCTCCATACAAATTTCCATCGGTGTGAACAGATATTGTCACAGGTTATGGAATTCACCTTTTTAAGTCCTGCATGTAAAAAGGAGTGAAATGCAACATATATCAGAAAGAAGACTTGGAGATCAGAATGGCCTCAAATGAGAAAATACATTCTGAATAAAGTCTTCAAGAATTAAATGCCTTCTTTTTCATAACCATCTGATGATTATCAGAGAAAGAATACTGCACTGAATAGTCCAGAGACTTAATTTATTGTGATTTCTGTAGGAAAACAAAGGCAAATTAAATTAAACCAAACCAAACTAAAACATCTGTACCAAACCAAACCAAAACAGTGCCCCAGCCCTGATTTTCTATCACTTTCTTTCTGAAGTGGAATTGCAGACTTTACATTTACCATTCTTTTGCATTCTTTGGAGAGATGAGGTGGCCCACAAAACAGATGCAGCTGAATAATGAAGCCCTTTGTGCTTCAACCAATGCAAACAATGAGGCTGATGCTGACAGTCAGAAGAACCAGTTCCTGCTGTACTCCAAGGACATCTTGTCAGGTTCCAGCCTCTGACTACCACATGTTACAGTTACATGTTTTGTGTCAGCAACAGTATATTAGAAAATCTTTACAATGTAATTTGCAGAAAGAATTATAGCATTACAAACACAGAATTCACTATGTGGGTATTGAACAAATAAAGGAGAGAGAAGAAGATGCCTAGGTCACCTATTCTGATATACACATCTGCATGTTTATTGCAGTTTCAAGGAGTTTATTTATGCATGGTTTTGAAATGAATCTAATTCATTTTTGCTTTCGTCCATTTGATAATTGTCTTCTTTCCCATATCTGTTTTTTTTTTTCTTAGAAATGTCGTTAAAATGTAACACCTAATATTAATACAGAAATTAAGTTATTAATCTAAAATACACAGCAGTCAGGAAACTGAAGTGTTACTGTTTCCATGCAAAGACTAATTCTGACATAACACATATATTATATATCTGCCTGAAAGCATTTCTCAGTATAGCCAGTAAGCCAAAATAGCACAAACCATTAGTGTTGTGTGATCATGTTAATGTAGCCATGGGAATTCTAGCACTATAGTTTTTTGACCCATGTACGTTTGACTTCTCACACTAATATCACAGTAGATGGGATTCTTAACTGCTATAAAATGATGCAGTTGGACAGAAATTATTGGACCTATCTTGACCCACATGAACTGAAACTGTACTTAAGTGTAATTGGTAACAGCTCTGTCTTTCCTTTTGCACCAAAGCACCTCTGGACAATGAGTACTCCTTTTACGTTATTGAAACATACATATACAAAAAAATGACCTCACTATTTCACTAATAGATGAAAAGCTTCATAGAGTATGGTTCAAAGCAGGAAATCTTAAGAGTGTTCATTACACTTAGTTTCATTCCATGAATTAATTTATAAAATATAGATTATGAGCCTAAAAATGTGTAGAAGACGAAACATATGTCTTTGTAATTAAGCAGATTGGTATGGTGATTCTTATAAAAGCTTCTAAAACATGACTACTTGGTATCATGGGAGAAAAAGAAACAAACAAACAACACACCAAAACTCTGCAGGATATAAGCAGTGAAAATGAGATTCCTGTGGTGAACCAGTCTCAGGATAATGCAAGGTTTGTCTGGATCTGGAGATCTGAAATAATCCACATTGAACTGGATTTTAATATTCAGTTCTGCATATTAAACTTTCCAGCCAACGTGGCTTGACCTTTGACACTGAGCAGATACAGCATTTTCTCCGTGAAGTATTTTTTTTTTTAGATCAAAAAATTAATAATACCATATTAAAAAATAAATAAATAAGTAAATAAATTGAAAGTGGTCTATGTGAAGGAATTAATTTTCTATGCACATCAGTTCAACTTTACTAACTTTTCTCATTAGATATAGATGAGTGATGTTCTGTTCAGAAGAAACGGGTTTATAAGACCCAGAACAGTGTCATACTTCAGTAATTTAGAAGGCAAACATACTACAGATCATGACCTCTTCAGTACCTTCTTCCACTCTGACAAGGTCAGAGCTTATTCTTCTTCCTGCTTCTCATATTTTGACAAAATGATTTGCTATGAAGTATGTTATTTATTGTTTCCAGTGGTACTATAGTTTTGAGAACTGACTACTTGTTGAGTGGTAATCAGCTAGTTCATTCATTAATTTGGTACGTGGTCAGCTGATAAAAAGTTCACCTCTTACAATGTTTCGGCATGAAATTGGACTATGAATTCTTTATGTAAAACAGTCTTTTCCTGGAATATGTACTGACACCTGTATACATATCAGTACCTGTATTTACAAGCTAATTTAGGGGGGAAGGACCGAGAGACATCGGACTGTGAATTTTTAATGTAATACACAATCTCTAAACATATTCATTACAGTTTTTTACCTTATAGTGAATTAGTGAATTCACTATACTTACTTACCACATGCAATGCACCAAACATACGAACTAACAAAAAACCCAAACAATGTTTTCCTTTTCTTTTTTTTTCTTTTCGTGGACAATGGGCAAATTGGAAGAATTTTCGATAATTATTTAGAAGAATATATCATTAATACTGATTATTACTAATTTTAGTTCACAGTTAATTTAGGGGAGATTTAGCTCTGAGTATTAAAATTATATTAAAATAATACATTATTACTTTAAAATGCTCAGCAGAAACTGATTTTCAATGACTGATGCAAGGTAACCATTTAAAGTATTGAGAAGCATTTAAGTTAGAATATTCTACTTACCTGTTATGGGGGTAAAAAGGGCTGTAATTTTATCTATTCAAAAATAATGCCAAAAATTAGCAATTATTTGCAAAAAGTTTAACAATTTTATCCATAAGTACGAGTGGAAATTACACTAGCTGGTGCACATACATACACACCCCCCCACATACATATCTCCTGTATCAGAAGACGTCACATCCTCTCTATTTCACCGAGTGTTCACTGCTGCTCTCACCAGAAGAAGATTTCTTCCAAATGGTTTGAATTTTCCAATATAACCTTCAATTAAACCCAAAGTAGTGTCTTTGGGATTCTGGTGTTTGGGGTTTCTTTGGTTTTTACCTGTTTGTTTGTATTTGTTTGTTTCTTTCGAGTTTTCTTTTTCTTATGAAAGTGTTAGTTGTTCATTGACCCTAGCATTTTGTCTTGAGAAAAGAAGGCTGAGGGGAGACCTTATCACTATCTACAACTACCTGAAAGAAGGTTGTAGCATGGAAGGTGTTGGTCCCTTGTCCCAAGTAGCAAGTGATAGGACAACAGGAAATGGCCTCAAGTTGCACCAGGGGAAGTTTAGATCAGATATTAAGAAAAAATCCTTCATGGAAAGGGTTGACAGTCATTGGAACAGGCTGTCCAGGCAAGTGGTGGAGTCACCATCCCTGGAGGTGTTTAAAAAGCATTTAGATGAGGTCCTCAGGGACATGATTTAGTGCTAGAGTTAAGTTATGGTTGAACTTGATGATCTTGAGGATCTCTTCCAACCAAAAGATATTGTGATAGATTAATCAGGCATTACAAGGTTTTTCCTTTTCAATTTATTTTGGGGTTAGAAAGAACCGTTAGACTTAGCTTCTTTGTCCCCAGTGGATCTCAATCTTATAGACAGTAAACTCTGTATAGGACCCAGTCTGAGCTATAGCACAACTAATCAAGATTTAAGACCATACCTAATCCTTCCCTAAGAGCTCTAGCAGTTACTAGCCATGGCTGGTTATAATCTGCAACATTTTATTCTCTGTATCTGCCTCACAGTGCTTTGTGGTAATATTTCTACTGCATGTAACGTGATTACTTGAAAGAATAAAGTATAACTCTTATAGTCAGTTTTCATCAATAAGCTAAATGTCCCCAAAATACAGAGGATCATCTAACTACAGAGCTAAAATAAGCACGATATTTGTTTCATCCTACTGCATGCTCAATATTTTGTGACATATAAATAGTATGATTTACTCCTCACATATGTACTATGGATTTTGCTTTGCAAATGGGTTGAATTTTCTAAGAATTTACTAGTAAATCTACTAGTTTGTGGGTCTTCAGGATCATAGAATCATGGAATCATAGAATCATAAAATCATTTGGATTGGAAGGAACCTTGAAGGTCATCTAGTTTCCTTCACCCCTGCCAGGGACAGGGACGCCTTCCTCTAGACCAGGTTGCTCCAAGTCCCATTCAGCTTGATGTTGAACACTTCCAGGGAAGGGGTACCCACAGTGTCTCTGGGTACCCTCCTCCAGTGCCTCACCACTGCCATGGTGAAGAATTTCTTCCATATATCTAATCCAAATCTACCCTCTTTCAGTTTAAAGCCACTACCCCTTGTCCTGTTACTACATGCCCTTGTAAAAAGTCCCTCTCCAGCTTTCTTGTGGGCCCTCTTTAGGTACTGGAAAGTTCCTATGAGGTCTTCCTGAAGTCCATTCTTCCCTAGGCTGAACAACCCCCAACTCTCTCAGACTGCCTCCATAGGATAGGTGTTTCAGCCCTCTGACCATCTTTGTGGCCTTCTTCTTGACCCTTTTCAGCAGGTATATGTCCTTCCTTCTTATGTTGGGGAACCCAGAGCTGAATGCAGTACTCCAAGGAGAGTCTCACCAGACTGATGTAGAGGGGTAGAATCACCTCCCTGAACCTGATGGCCATGCTGCTTTTGGTGCAACCCAGGATATGATTGGCTTGCTGGGATGCAAGTGCACATCGCCAGGTCATGTTACGCTTGTCATCAACCAAGACTCCCAAATCACTCTCCTCTGGGTTGCTTGCAATCTGTTCTCCGTCCAGTCTGTATTTGTGCTTGGGATTGCCACAAACCACGTGCAAGACCTTGCACTTGGCCTTGTTGAACTTCGTGAGGTTTACACAGACCCATCACTCAAGCCTATGAAGGTTCCCCTGGATGGTCTCCTTTCCCTCCAGCATGTCAATTGCACCAGGCAGTTTGGTGTTGTCAGCAAACTTGCTGTGGGTGCACTCGATCCCACTGTCAATGTCAACAAGAAAGATACTAAGTATGACTTTCAATTCTTCCTTCTGGATGCGCCAAGGAAAGAAATAACATGGACAACATAAAGTGAATAAAGTTAAAATTAATTGAAATTTTGTAGTTTTTTGCTTTGAGAAATAATATTTTAACAAGGATATTATTATGTTTATTTACTTTAATGTTGATTTTTTTTTTTTGCATTGTTACAATGATTATCAAAGTTTTTTCCATAAACTGGAACTGAGAAAAGGCCACATACTGACCTGTGAGGCATACAGGCACTGAGAACTGGGAACAGAATTCCCACCCTCTGGTGACATTTTATCATCAAATGAATCAGCAACTCAAAACTTTACTTTCAATGAATATGCAGATTCAGAGTGTTTGTAGTAACAGGTTGAAAACACTTTATGGTTATTTTAAGAAAAAGTTTTAATGATAATGAATAATATTAAGATACACTTTCTCCTATCCCCAGCTCAGGCAAAAATAGAGTAAAATACAGAAAATATTCTGTAAAATAGAGATATTGTATTTTTAAGAAAAATGTGGAAGGGAAATATACACATATGTGACTTTAAAAATCTATTTTAATCTCATTTAACACTAAAAATTATGACTACATGTGTATCGCAAATGTGTATCACCTGTGTATCACCACAGGTCTGAGAAATATTTGTTTTCAAATCCTTAATGTGTAAGCTCTTCAGTGAGATGTCTGTGTTGGTAAAAGAGAGCTATACACATTCTCTTGATAAATTTAATATTATTAAAAAGTTTAACATTGTTAGTTTTAGATTTCTCATACACATACCACATTGTAATTCAAGTCTGTCGTATTTCCTGCTAGGAAATTCTACATCTACAATTACAGGTCTTTAGGATATGACAAATGAGTCATGTTAGGCAATTTACATGCCACTTATATCAGTGTATTTTATTCTAGTTGTATGAATAAGTAGCAGTTAAGTGTATACTGAGGCATTTTGTTCTGCAGACTGGTTATCCTCCTGGTCAGTGTGGTTCCAGAAATATCCTTGTTATGAACCTCCAGCCACAATATGACTTAACATTCAAGGCCCGTCATATCTAGGCTGCCAGAGGCCATACTCACTGGTGAGATAAATTATCCCACCCCACAGGAACAGAAACATGCCACCTGTCACTTGTCAAAGAACCAGCACTAGTGCAATGATACCTAATGTCCTACCATCCTACCTGCAGGCAAAGTAGCTGTTACAAAAGCATAGCCATGGATAAATGTGATGGAAAACAGGTGAGGATGTGAAGGATTTAGATAGATGAGATGTGGTACAATTAACAAATTGTCATGGCAATGGCTTTTTTAAGAAAGCTTTTAAAGCAATAGTGACCTTCATTTTTCCTTACTGAATTTCTAAGTGAGGCACTCAGAGAGACTTCTCTATTTCAAAAGTCTATGAAGTCCACAGCTTATTTTTTGCTAGTCAGCCCTCTGTTGTTTGCTTCAAGGCTGATACTCATTTAGTATTTGTTTTTCTGAGGTTTGGGAAATGTGTTTTTGAGTCAACTGCAAGCAATGAATCAAGGCCACACTACCCTGAAAGCAGACATTTTTTATAAGTTTTCACAAAGAACCAGATCAAGAAGATTACCAGTCACAGGAGCTACAATGGTTTTACTATGCTCTATTGGCATTACAGGAAGAGAGTTTCAATGAGCACCTCTTCAAATTCATCTCCATTTGTGCTCCACAATAATAATTACTCCAATTGAATGAAACTAGCAAAAAACTATCTAATTAAGTGTCATTACATGACTTCAGTTAAATGCCTGCTTTGAAAAGTCCCTCAGTTTCTGTGAGTTTACTACAACATGCTGTGACTGAATATTTAATTCTTAAAGTGCTGTCATTTTAAAGCAGAAACCTGTCCAGTTACAGATTAATTGCTAGATTTGAGATTCTATGTTTCCTGTTTCCCTGAAAATTAAGAAACTTAGTGTGACCAAAATTGCCAGAGCACAAAAGAAAAATAAATTCTTGACAACAGATTCATTACAGTGTGGTCTCTCTGTACCACAGCTTCAGGAAGAGGATGTGTGAAACAAAGAATAAACCTTATATTTTAACTCAGGCAGAAGTCCTGCATCTCCTGCCTTCTACAATGTACAAACACAAGTTCACAGTGTAAAGCAACATGAAATTACACATCCCAACATAACAAGCTTTTGTTTGAAAAATAATTAAATATTTGCTTGATCCTATATTCTACTGAAGAAAAATGCGACTTTCATTCTCCAGTGGTGATAATGCCTTTAAACCATGGAATCACAGGGTATTAAACAAAATTAAAAAAATAAAATTACAATGTACAATAAAGTGGGAAGATGTCATGTCAAAACAAAATTGACATATAACTGCAATGTAAAAAAGTCAATGACCAGTGACTTCTAATTAAAGAAGAGTACAGTTAAGTAAGTAGAATTTTGTTTTTATTTCTCTTAGATATGTAAAGAAATTATCAAAATTACTAGCTTCAATATGTCTGACTGTTGAAAAAGGGAATGAACATGAACATGAACAACCGGGGAACTGGGAAAAAGGAAACAAAGCTTACTCCATGTTACTGATGTCATTCATTGTTAGAGCATAGTCTTCTATTACTTCTATGCTGTTTTTCTAGTTCTTCTGTAAAAAGATACAAGTTAAGACTCAAGGAGTTTTAAATCAAAGCACAGAAAGTAAAGGAAAACAGAGGAGTCTATATTTTTATATATTTAGCATCACAGTAAACTATCCTCATCTACTCCTCAACCCACCATTTGAATTAATTTAAAAGATATAGTTTTCAAATTCAAGCTCAGTCTATTCAGTGGGGTTTGATAGAAAACAATGAAAACACCTAAATCTTTGGGGAAGAAAATCTAAAAAAAAAAAAAAAAAGAAAGAAAAGAAAGCTGACACAGTCAAAGACCTCTAAAAAGGTGGCCAATGTGCTTTGCAGTTTGTTCAGTTCCTGCCAGAGCATAATGAACCATGTAGTGCATCATAATTTGCTAAAATACATGATTAAACCTGATGTGTTTAGAGGAGCAGATGGCTGTGCCTCCTAGTGCTCTCCCCTTGGGTTCCCAAATAGCAGAGGAAGCAGGAAGAAGTAATACAAAAGGCTTCATCAGGGTGCACCATACAGCTTAAATTACAAGCTTTACAATCAAGAATAATTTTTACTGAGTAGAAATTTTCTGAATTTCTTGTATTTGTAAACAATTTTTTTAAACTGCTTTCATCAGCTACTTAATATTTAAGGGGTCTCAAATATGTTGGATTTGAAACAAGTTTCTTCTTTATGTTGGATTTCTCCATCATTGTTTCTACTTTTAAGGAAGTTATACATTTTTCATGGACCTGTATTAGTGAGAAAATATGGCTGTCTGCTTACTTTGAAGTGCTTTTGTAGGGAGATATGGCATCAGTCCATCATGGCTGTGCTGACTTTCAACTGATTCCTTACTGATACAAAAATTGACCTTTAAAAGATTAAATGGCTTGGTTCCTTGTTTCCTTAGAAAATGCCACTTTATTAGTATGATACTTAAGCAGTTGCAATCAGATTAGTCACTCAGATTTCTGTTCTGTTTCACAGAAAGACAGATTCCTGAATTCCAGAACTCATCCTGTTTTGCTTAGAAGAAGACAGCTTTGCAGACCACTTGGCTTGCTTTTTTTCTGACGTGATTCTGGGCATGGCAAGTTAGGACAGTTTTGACTGTCAGTCATTGTACAAGAAGTAGAAAGGGTTAATTCACTGACAATTAGGTTATTTGCTTTGCACTGTTGGGTGTTTCTTCAGCAGCATATCACTCCAGCTCTAGAGGTTCTTTCCAACTCATATTACTCTACAATTCTATGATGTTACTTTCACTGAGAATTCCACACAGCTGTTTTTGTTTTTGTTTTTGTTTTTTACAGCAGAATAAATACACACATTACCTACAATTTGCTTTGCTGTCTTCTAGAAAGTGTGAAATGTTATACTTTTATCAGCCCAGGAATGCAGTGCTCTTAGTTTGTGGTATTCTCTCTTTGCGGTTCCATGTAACTGCATAATAAAACTCCAGCACAATGATCCTGAATGGTGATTATGTGCCTGCCACTGAGTGCCTGGTTACTCTCATCTTCACTGCATGATGTCTCTGGAAGCGATCCTGGGATTTGTAAAAGGAAGAGATGGCTACAAAGGGAAGTAGTAAGGTGATCAGTCTGAGGAAATTTCTCCAGCTACACGTTAGTTCAGCCTGGTATATTATTTCCTATAAATATAAGTCCAGATATGCAAAGGCAGATATATCTCCAACTAAGACTTTTACTTATTGCAGTCTAGATGGCTCCTCTAACAACAAAACGAAAATGGAATTTGGGAATATTATACCATCTGTACAGGCAGAAGTAAAAGGATTTATAGGGTTGTGCTCAGCAGGGCCATTAAACTTCACATGGGATTATGGGATTTTGGTCTTATTTTTTTTAGTTTCATTCCCTGTGAATTGACACATCCTGAAACTCACGATGAATGCCAGACTCTTACTTCAAATGTATCTAATGCAAAAGGCATAAAAGTGTCCCCAGAACAGCATGGCCTACTGGTTCTCATCTCAATTTACAAAAAGCTTGAACGTTAGAATCCCTGCCTTTAAATGCTTTAACAAAGCCAAAAAGAAGCCATGTGTCACTGCCATCCCACACTGTGCCCTATTTATGCTGCCCCTTATGTTAAGTCTCAGGCCACTCAGGTCTGAACACTTTGGAAATGATGGTTTGTCTCTTCAGTCACTTTGCTCCTTCCTTGACTAGCACCTAAATGCAGGCTCCCAGTAGTGCTTGTTTAAAGAGTGTCTTGCACCAACAAGGTATGGTGCAAATGACCACAGTCAACTGAGCACATTGCAATTTATTCTAAGAGGATATTTGAGTTGTTCAGGGACACTACAGAAACCTATTAGTGTGAAAACAATTCCGAAGAAATAGAGCAGAAAAGATGTGTCTCTTGGAATAATTTCAGCTAGAACAATCAATCCCAAGGTTTACAGAGTTTAATAGGGCTTCTCTACTGCTGCACTTCTGAAAGGTTAGCAAACCATTTAGAGAAGTTAAGCTGAACAGGTCTCTCAAAGGTCTGAGTTTGTAGTGTATTAACCCTGGCATACTCCACCTGTTTTCAGTATGTATTATACCATCCTTGTACAATTCATGGTCTCTCCTAATAATGAGCACACTTATGAAAATTATATTAACATACTGTGTAATACTTGGTCCTAACTCAGTATACATGTAGATTATATTACAGGAAATATTAAAAACAATTGAAAAACAGCAATGAAAAACAGATCACCAAATCTTCCTGGACCCAAGCTGATACATACTTATTTCCTCTCCCTGCTAGAAGATATCTAGCCTCACTGTTTGGCTCAAAGGCAATCATAATAGTGTTCTTCCCAGGAAAAATAAACCAAACTAAAACAAACAAACAAAAACCCACAATGAACACATACCGCAAGATAAAGATTGCATTGTTCTTCTTACAGCTTTGAGGAAGGAAATCACTTTTATTCTGTAAAATACTGAATTACACTAAGTGTCTCCAGATTCATGTCTGTGTCATTCTGCTAAAGGCTTTGACTTCAATAAACTACCCAAGTCACTGTCACAGACTCATTTCCCCTGTGCCCCTCCAGTACGAAAAACATTTTGGACAACAAAACCGAATTTTCAGGTGTGTTTGTAGTTCTGTTTGTTTGGTTTTTATTTCTTTTGGTTTTGTTAGTCATTGCCTTTTAATTCAGAGAAACGGTAGGATTTTTGTTTCTCCTTTAATAATTAAGAAAAGCTATGCAATTCTAGTCTTTGGGTATTTTGTTTTTCTTTAATGATCAGTTGCTTTTTCTTGGAAAGTGGTTTGCTTGTATGTTTTCTTCTGCTTTTTGTTTGCTGTAGAAAATATTTATCTTATAAAAAGTTATAATTATAAGCCATCACACTTCTTTTGTTTCCCCCTGTAGCTACTGCTATTAGG
Organism: Nesoenas mayeri; assembly: GCF_963082525.1. Taxonomy (NCBI): domain Eukaryota; kingdom Metazoa; phylum Chordata; class Aves; order Columbiformes; family Columbidae; genus Nesoenas; species Nesoenas mayeri. The sequence goes on from NC_137542.1 coordinate 40,252,563, forward strand.
TTGATGCAAAAGTAACTGCAATTTTGCACTGTGAATTTTTAATTTTTATAACTAGTCCCAAACACATCTTTCTTAATCAAAATAGGAGCTATTGCAATCAACACATTTTTGATCATGAGAAATAAGCTTGTTTACTCTTTTAACGTAAAAATCTATGCTTCAGGATTTGACAAAATCTTGGAAAGCATTTTCTTCATCCTGCTGCTTGTGGAAGTGTTTTTCTTGCAAAAAGTTGTTGAGATGCTTAAGGAAGTGTTAGTCAGTTGGCCAGAGGTCAGATGAATATGGCAGATAAGGCAAAACTTCGTAGCCCTCTTCATTCAAGTTTTGAAGCATTGGTTGTGTGACATGTGGCTTGGTGTCATCGTGGAGAAGAATAGAGCTCTTTCTGTTGACCAATACTGGCTGCAAGCATTACAGTTTTTGGTGCATCTCACTGATTTGCTGAGCATATTTCTCAGATGCAACATTTTCACCAGGATTCCAAAACATGTAGTGGATCAGAACAGCAGCACACCACCAAAGAGTGACCGTGGCATTTTCTTGGTGCAAGTTTGGATTTGGGAAGTGCTTTGGAAGTTCTTCTTGGTCCAGCCACTGAGGTTGTCATTGCCATTTGTCATATAAAAAACACTTTTCATCACATGTCACTATCTGATTGAGGAAGGGTTTACTGTTGTTGTGTAGAATAAGAGAGCATGACACTTCAAAACAATGATTTTTTAAAAATTATTTTTGGTGAGTTAATGACACACTCACTTATTAAGCTTTTTCACCTTTCCAGTTTGCTCCAAATGCCCAGTGACTGTAGAATGTTTCATTTTGAGTTCTTCATAACTTCTCGTGTAGTTGTAAGAGCATTAGCTTTGATGGTGCTTCTCAATTGGCCATTGCCACCTTCTGATGGCAAGACACCATGCTCCTCATCTTCAAGGCTCTCATCTCCTCTGTAAAACTTCTTGAACCATGACTGCTCTGAAGTTCCTGGACCAAATGTATGGTTGATGTTGTGAGTTGTCTCCATTCCTTTACAACCCATTTTGAACTTGAATAAGAAAATTGTTTAAATTTTTTTTTTGCCTAACGTCATTTCCATAGTCTAAAATAAATATAAACATCTAGAAATAAGTCAGTAGCAAAAAAAAAGAAAAAAAAAAGTGAAAAAAGCACACTAAAATTATCTATAACATAACCTTATTTATTTAAGAATGTATTACAATATCAAATTGCAAATAAAAAAAGTGTGCTTTTGAAAATTCAGAAGGTTAACTTGGTCACTGCAAGCTTGTCTTATTGAATAATCCCTCAGAAGAATAAATAAAAGATAATTTTGAATGACATTTTATGTTCTGTATCAAAACAAACAAACAAACAAAACCAACAACAACAAAAAAACCCCAACTATACAGGTGTAGTAAATTTGAGATTTGTATAACATTAATGGAATAGAGGAGTAAGAAACGCATTCTTACATTCCAAATGGAATTGTTCATGTAAGAACCATTTTTTTTTTTCTTTTAAATAAAACACTCTGTTCTGCATTTAATGTACAAGACTGACTAATTAGGAAGGGGGGCGTTGATAACATTCACATGGAATAAGTAAAATTTGTTTGCCAAAAGAAGAAATTGAACAAGTTAGCTAGATATTGTGTTTGTACCATTGACATTTTAAAAGGCTTAGAAAATACTGTGTCTTTTTTACTTGACTCATTTGTGACCATAAGCAAATGATATAAAACACAATAATACTAAGCACAGACACATAGGCAAAACTTGGTGTAAGAAATTCCACTGATTTAAATTATTTTCTTATGTTCTTAAGTACTTTTGACATGCACTCCTCATTCAATTCTTCTTGATGTGACAGTGAACATTTACCGAATTTAAGGGAAAATCAGCTTTGAAGAGCTTGCCCTTAAGTGAACCTGGACTAGAAAAAGAAAAGATGTTGGAATATGAAGCCCTTGCACTAAATTCCTTGCTTTTCATTAAGACATTCTCAAGATTGAGATGAAATACACTTCCTTAGCACTCTGACTTACATCCAGCCCAGCTGGAAAATCAAGAGAAAGTTCTACATGGACTAAACTCAGTATGTCTACTTTGTGAAGCAAGAATTCCTGGAAGCAGCACATGTAATTAATTATTGTGTCCCTATGGGCAAAGGCTACAAACTTACACACCAAAACATAACAAGACAGTTATATACCTTATTTTTTTTAGCAAGTAAATAAGATGTACAAGCTCTTTCCAGGAGAACCCAAATGTCTCATATCTCATATGTCATTTCCAGGACAAAATACAATCTTTTTCACACTTGCATGAAAAAAAAAAACAACCAAAAAACAAAAAACCAAAAAACTTTTAAAAATTGTAATGGTATTTCAAGAGGAAAGTATATGTTATAGCAAATGGACTTTTTTCCCTAGGTGTTTTTTAACATCTTGTTTCAAGAACTTTTTTTTGTTCTACTTAGAGGAGACCTCTTTTCTGCAAGACGACACACATGGTAAAGTTTTAGATTCAGCAGTCCTTCTTTTGCAACCAGGTTAATGTTTTCATCCTGGTGACTTACATCACTAATGAGCAAAGACACATGATGTGATGTTTTACATTTATTTTGTAATCAAACTCACAGGTGCTGACATACAGGTCAATACAGACACCATACCCAGAAACAGCAAACAGTCAAATATAAATTTCTAATTAAAAAGTCTAAGACTCTAATGTCTATATGAAAGTTGCTGCATAGATTACAAGCTAAACCATTATTTTTAAAGGCTAACTCAGTAGCTGAAAAATTCTGATTTTTTTATATTTATGTGTATGCATTCCAACAACAGCTAAGTTCTTTACCTACAGTCCAGTTTTTTTCAGAGAAACAGCTGTTTGAATCAGAGTTGCTAAAGAGAGTTATGTCATGACAGAATAGTTTTCCATTTGAACTCTGTATCATAATTTTCTCATGAAAACACTTCATAAAAATAAACTTCCTTAAAAGTAACAGCTTTCACTATCAAAGATGTTCAGAAGCCACAGGAGACAACACTAAACAAACAAACAAACAAAACAAAACAAAACAAAACAAACACAAAACAAACACAAACACACAACAAGTTAACAAAACACAAAAACATAGGCAAGTCATTCACTTTAGAAACTGGCCCTGAAGACAAAACACACTAAAACCTAACTAAGACGTGTAATGCAAATGTGACTTTTTTATTGTTGCTTTACAATGTGACAAGACTGTTGTGACTCTTCTACAGAACATATGAGCTAGAACACACTTGAGGGTGGTTACTACTGCACAGAAGTATACAATAAAATGGTAATTAGTCAATAAAAGATACTTTCACAAGTGACAATCCTGTGAAAGAATCCAGCTTTAGAAAATGCAGGTAGACAGCCACTTCAACATAGTTCTCTTTAAATGGGCTGATCTAAATGTCTTGGTGCCAAAGAAACAAAAATGCTTAGATGGACTTTTAATGAGTTTTATCCATTGAAACATATCCCCAAAGACAGAGTGATTTTTGAGTAATGAAACTAGTTTTACTAGAATGCATTTCTGGACAAAGAGAAAATACTGAAGGGCAAATATTATTAAATTAGGAAGCCAACAGTATCCTGGGAGGTAAGTTTAACCTGGTTTATTTATTTATTTGTTTGTTTGTTTGTTTGTTTGTTTATTCATTTTTATTTCCCAGAAGATGAACAATCACAAACTCTGTGTGAAACGTACAATTTCTAAGCAGCAATACTACTGCCAGAATAGAAGGAACTTGTCTGGATAGAAGTGAAATTATAAAAATGAAGTCAATTTTCAATAAGTGACCTTAATGATAGTGAGGGAGCAAAAAGAGACCCTTAAGTACACCTAGTTTGGCATTATTTGTAAATACAGTTTTGTTCAGAAATACTTTTTCAGGTGTCTGACTAGCTCCCATAATATACTACCCTTATTTTGTGAGGAAGAGATTGTGAACATTGTATTGCTTAGCGTGTTCCAAACAACCTGCAGTAATCTGAAGGAATGAATCTTCAAGCAGTGGTCTGAAGAGAAAGTTGAGATTTGATTCCTGAAGCGGACTAACAAACAAGAAAACCAGCCCCAACTCCTTCCAAGCAGAAAGCTTTCATATTCCAAATTTTATTATCTACTATTGCATTATTTAATAAATTATCATCTGCAAAGGCCACAAACAGTACCTCAAGCAGTGAATGAGATAGAAAGGCTGAGGGGGATAGAGATGAATGTCAGAGCTGTTTGAGTATCAGAGTTGTCAAAAACATCAAAAAATACTAGATATAGCATCTCTGCCAATGATAAAACAGATAAGACTTGGCCAGTGAAGAATTATCAGTTGATTAAAATACTATCCTATTCTGATCTTTATGGCATTCAAAGGTCTCTGGACTGCGCTAGACATTATAGTATATGGAGCTTGACATGCATGAAATATATTATGCCATATTCTCACTTAAAATTATCTATTGCCTACTGCAAGTCAGTAGGAAGATGTCTCTGTCTCTGCACATTACAGCTAACAAGAAATGTAGATATGGGAAAGCACTGCCTATTCATTTTGAAGTGCAAATTTACATAAAAAGTTTATACGAACTTAACATAACTTAGCCTACCTTCCATTTTCTTTAAAGGTTCCAAAAGAAAATTTTAATCCAGAGTAAAAGGCAATATAAGATCTTTTACACTCATTTATACAAACTTTTATATATCCTACAGCCTGAGCTTTTACTTTTTACAAACTATACTTATTATTTTTTTCTTTTTATAATGATAAAGTCTTCAACTAATAGCTAGTCAATGTCTGGCAACCTAGAGCACTACAGGCCTAATATATCACCTAGGGACACATAAAAATATCATAATATGAACATAATAGCGGAATTGGAAAATGAAGGACAGAAAACCTCAATACTAACAAAAAATAAAGGATGTGTAGATTGTTGTATTTGAGATGAAGTACAGCAGAAATCCTTGAAAATTAAACACATCAGTAACCTCTGTGTTAAACATTTGGTTTGACCTACGAAACAGAGCAATCACTGAAAGTGCCTAGCACCTTTAATTCCCCTGGGCCCCAGTTCTTCCAGATATCAGTCAGTGTCTTGCATGATTACTTTCTAACTAATTCTCTCTCATATTTATTTTCATGCCACGAACGCTTGCTGATCCTAACTTGCCAAACTAAATGTAATGACAATTAATCCTACAGCTTTTAAGCTATCTTGAAAAAAAAAAATACATTTTCATACAGAGAACTTGAGACAGTTGAAGTTTTCAGTTGCTAAGCAGATAACATCTCCATGATAAAGATGTAAGCAATCCAAAGGAAGAAGGAGAGAAGGGGACTGTTGCTCTTTTGCAAAGAAGCACTTTGCAAAAGTTTTATAATCAGAGGTAAAAAGCTAGTGTTCATATCTGTACTTTAAATACTTGGTATATTACATGCAAAGATACCAAAATTATGCATCCAGCATACCCTTTGCAACCATAGCTGCCTGTAAGAGTTGTGTCCACTCGAAAGAAAATATCGTATTCAGCACAGGCATATGTTTTAAATAATCTAGGCATAGCGTGCAGTCAGAAGTAATTTATTATGTACACCTGTAAGAGTGCTATGTTTTAGAAGACAGTTTTTATTATAATATTATTTACTTAGAGGGAGGGGAGAATCTTGACAGTTTTAAAGAATTAGTTTATTCCCTTAATTAAAAAGAAAAAAAAAATATATATCCTCCACTCTCAATTCAGTCCAGATTGTACTTGATCATTTCTGAGTGGGCTTGTGATTTTTATACTTTTCAACATGATGAAAAAAAGGATTAAAGCTCAAAATACCCCTTTTTAAATGAACCAGCTTTTACCAGGAGCAGATAGAAATCTTTGTTCCAAGTTGACAGAAAAGAGCTTCATTCTGCCTTTGACACAGCCACCCACTGCCCATTCAGGGTTGGGGTGGAGCAGTGTGTACAGGCTGAAGGGCTTGATATTCTTCAAGGGTCTGCTCTGGTTTCTCTTTTTTTCTTTTGTGGTATAAGGGGATGGATTATGTTGAAAAGGAATTTTCTAATCTGCTGTGTATAAATTTCACCAGCAAAAGCTGCTCACAATCTACGCTGCTTCAGAGAATCACCTTGGCAGAGCCCTTCAAGCATCTGCATTCCTGGGAACGTCCTGACTCACTGCTTCCCCTCCAGTGCTCAAAGTACTCCTGTCTAGGCAAGGATGCAGACATCTCAAGTAGGAGTGCTCCATGGGCACCTAAAACCAAAAATAAATCTAAAGCATTGGTAAACCTTCAGAAGGCAAGATCTATGGTTTTTTTCTACTTGGAAATACATTTTTGTACAGAATGACAGAAGGGATAAGTACTCATTGCATTTTGCAGCCTACAGAATAAGGGAATTAAGTTCCAGCTGAAGGTATCAAATTACCTCCATAATCACAACCTTTCAGTCCCTGTTTTCAACAAGTCCCAACCCTCAGCTTGCTCCTGGCACTAGAAAACTTCCATTTCAGGCCTGCTGTTTTACTCTTGCCCACAAATCTTGGATGCTCATATCGCTCTGAACATGACATTTCTAAAGCAGTAGTGTTTGTCTATTTGCATGTTTCCATCTCCATACATTTGTATGAACCTTCTACCTGTGTGCAGAGCACATGTTGAATAAAAGAGCACTGGAACAGGCTGCCCAGGGAGGTTGTGGAGTCTCCTTCTCTGGAGACTCAATGCAGACTTTATTGAGAATAACAACCCTTGCTTTGTGGACTCTGCACTGGCTTCAGAGTATTCACTCTATCCAAACTCCATTAATCACAATTCCTAGGCTGAAAAATGAAAGTCACAGAAGCTAGATTTTAATCACATTAATTATAGTATCTATATTTAGCATCTGTATAATCACCACTTAGTAAGATTAACTTAATTTTGATAACAAAAATAATTAAGGTAAAAGACACTAAAATAGCTGAAGACCAAAAATATCTACCAGCTGGGAATCTGGGATCTATCAGGATCTCGGGATTGGGCCCAAATGCAATTTTTGTATAATTTCAGATTGATTAAAACAACAAATACAGAACCTAGCATAAATACATTCCATTTTACTCATATTACTCATAATTTAAAGGTAACAGCTCTACAGCCTTCACAATAAGGAAGACGCATATGTATCTCATCTTCATCCCAACAGAATCATAAGCATGAAGACCCTCTAAATACCAATAAAAGATGACTGTGATATATGCCTCTCCTATTAATGGTAACACATACATACTTCAACAAAGCCAACAGACTCCAGTAATTTGGGTCTCAAAATTGTACTGTATGTGTTAAATAGCTCTAGATTACATCCTGCAGTTTCGTTTAATTTGTATCATATGTACTCTTTGTTATGACACACTGTATATAAGTGTCCATAACCTGTAATATAATAGTCAGCACAACTTTTCTAGAAACTGGAAAGTGCTTTATCCTTATTTTACATATCAGGAAATCAAGTAAATAGAAAATTACTGATCTGCCAAGAATACTCCAAAATTCTTTTAGACCAAAGAAATAAAAGTAGCATCACACTGGTATTTGGAACACTGGATCATTTTATTCAAATCTTTTGCCATTGCCTATTATTATAGCTTTAGTGGACGGGGTGGGGGGGGGAGGGAGGAGGGGAGGAAACAACTCTAATTCCACCTAGAAAATAAGATCAATTGTAATTTTAATTTTAAATGCAAGTTAAATAACAATAGAAAATATACCTTAACAGTCAAAAGAGCACTTAATATGGGCAAATTTCACAGAATCACAGAATGTTAGGAATTGGAAGGAACCTCGAAAGATCATCTAGTCCAATCCCCCTGCTGGAGCAGGAACACCTAGATGAGGTTACATTTAACTTTGCGATTTTTAAATGTAGTGCTTTTTGTTCTTCTCTCCATATTTTTTGTTTTTTCTCCAGCATTTTGGGTGGTCTTTGCTAGAATGGGACTTTTTTCTGGAGCAGATTTATCTTTCTTATGGGAGAATATTCAGTCGCAAAAAGAAATTCCCAAATCAGAAGTCAAAATCCTTTACAAAATGAATTGCATCTGCCAAGATGGTGTTGTTAAGGTCACTGAGATACCACCCTTTCATGCAATTCAAATATGTAACCTGATTTCTGTCTTTTAACTTTGGTTTACCAAATAAACTATTGTGTTTTCTCTCAAAAACATATTTGATATTAATTCTAAAAAATGTTCCATTCAAATAAAGTCATACTGGTATATTTTGGTAAAACTGAGCTGTTTATTATTGTAGAGAAAATGTTTTTCAGTAGCAAGATGTTTCCCAAAATATTTAGATTTAAAAAAATCTTTCCATGTTTTCTTGTTAACTCTTAAAAAAAATCAAATAAATACAAAAAAGTCTTTTATGTTGGCTTTGTGTGGATTTTGTTTGTTTGTTTGTTGGTTTGATTTGGCTTTTTGGGTTTTGTTGTTGTTGTTGTTTTGGGGTTTTTGTTTGATTTTGTGGCTTTTTTTTTACTTTCTCCAGGTCAAACAAACATATCTGAATGTACTTAAACTTCACATCTATTATTCACTACTTATTTTGAGGCTTCTTATAAGCTTCTTCTACACCCATTTGTGAAGTCATTTCAAGGACTTGAGCTGCAAAACTGAAAGTGAAACATATTAGTGTGACATGCTACATTCTTCCAACTCTCAAACTGTTATTTTTACAAAATATTCACTACATCAATTACCAGCTGTTTCACAGGTAGTATGACATCTGACATGGGTCCTCTGCATCCTTTAGGAGATTAAGATTACTGTTTTTTCCAAGGACAGTCAAATGTTTACAAAAAGAGATTAATTTACTCTCACAAAAATTATTAAATTATTATAAAACAGTAATAGATTACAAGCAACATTGTTTTGGGGCACCATTTGCAAATGTTTCAAATGGGTATTCAGTTCCTGCTGTTGCCATTACACACATCCAACAGACCAAAGTATCAAAAGGAATGATAGAAAGCAGCATAATGGACAATACCACAGACAGGTTACTATCTTCTTGCTACAGGTACAAATTAATTCAGCCTTTTGACAGCAAGTGTATAATAATTTGCTGGAATTTTTTGTTCCTCTGGAAATTTAATAATAGATTTAGATTGTTAGTTAATGATACTTGTAGCTACAGAGGGCTCATTCCTGATCTGATTCCTCTAATTTCACTGATATTTGTCAGGAAGGTTAAGATGAAGGAAAGACAGAAGTCTTATGAAGCTTGCATTCCAAGAAAAAGAAAACACTTTTTTAAATACTTTTTCTTCTTTTTTTTTTTTTTTTTTTTTTAGAATAAAGGATCTGCTCTGGGGCTAAAATGCGAATCAATGAAAAGTTTGGTGAAGGAAGAAGGCATCGATTTGAAAATACGTAGTATGGGCATTTAAACTGATAAACAACCATACTCAAAATTGCAACTTCTCAAAGTAGCACTGCTGTCTCCAAAGCAGGGTTCTGTCACCCAGCGTGCAGACTTACACACAGAGATTAGGTATTTTGTGTCACAGAGTTGCACAAGTCTGGATGCTGAAATGAAGCATGCCAGGAAGAAGAGTAACTACACTACATTCACACCCTCAGGGAAGTCCTGAAGAGCAAATTAGTTACATATTTGTATATTAGTTACACAATCATTTTACCACTACACAGGCTTGCTGAGGAGGTGGTCGTAGGCTGGACCTGGGTCTTTCTTCCTGGGCGTGTAATTTTATTATTATATTATTATAATGAGTGTATAATGAGCAAAGTTGAAGTAGAGGACACTTTATCCAACAGTCTCAAGATACACCTTAAACAAGACTCAATTAATTGTGCACACTCCAGAATGTCTACACTGCAAGGACAATAGTTTTTGATAAGGTGTTTTCCAAATACCTCCTATCTTTGTAAGAGTAGCAGACTGGCCAGAAACTGACAGGATTAACATATCTTTAGATTAGCAATTACTGACAGGATTCATTCTTTTAAGTGGTGATGACTACAGAATTACATTTCAGGTTGTTCTATTGCAAGAATACCATCAATTTTTGATGTGGTTTATACATCACCAAATCCCCATTGCCAGGAATGACATTTCAGAATTATTTAGTTATTTTGCTGGTCTTCCCTGCCGCAAGGAATCCCTTCTCCCTCACAGGCTGATGTTCATATTGTGAACTTTTCTTTCTTGCTCCACATGTGACATATGATATGAGACTAGCATCAATATTAAGATGGCCTTTTTATCCTGTGGTTTCCCTTAGAGTGTTGCAATCAAACTGTGTAACACTCCAGTGGCATACACACCCACTGATCATACTGAGGACCTCACCTGTTTATGTTCTGCCTTGTTCTTTAAAAAACACTTGTCCATTTTTGTTGGTTTTGTGCAATTTCTTCTAGCAAACTGTGTTTCATTCTTTTGAGAAACAATCCATTTCTAACAGTCACAGAAGCTTAGTTACTGATGTGTCTTCAGTCTCGTTACAAAGCCACAGCTGTGTTGTCACTACATGCCCGTATAATGACACTAGGTGGTGAGGTACAGTTCAGGATGACAGCTAGTCACCTAGTGTTGTTAAACATCCATGAACATCAGAAAGTTAAACATGCAAGTGTCAGCATCTCAGGAAGCATTTGCACATGCCTCATGTTGTTCTTTAAAGAATAGTTTATCCAAAACTCTTCTGTGTTGAAGTGATTTAATGCAACAATTTGAGTATAGGACAAAAGAGGGGGAAAGCTGCTAAGGGATAGTTATCTAAAGAACTACTAGACTTGTGGTATCCCATTGCAAACTATCCTTTGGCCAAGGTCTTCTAACTTCTGGCCTAAAACCAAAGTACCTGCAAAAACAAATCAGGTAGGAAAAATAAGGACTATACAAGTTATTAATTTTCTATAGAATGCAAGGAAGTAGGAGTAAAAGTGTTCACGGTGGTCTAAAATAAAAGCCTGAAATGGGCCTATCACTGATGAAGCCATGAGAAGAAAGTTAAGGAATCTCTGAGAAGAACAAGAGTTTCATTGTAATCCAGAGTCTGAAGGTGAACAGTGGGCCTGATTAAAAATTGAAGTTTTGAAGAGTAACGTTTGAAGAGCACAGTGAAAGACCCTGAACAGAAGAGACAGAGAGGTCTATATGAATCCAGGCAAGTGGATTCTTTCTGGCTTTCAGAGAAGAAAAAATTAATAGTAAGTATTTTGTCCTAGAACAAGAAGATTCTGAAAGACTAAAAGAGAAAGATAAAGACTTTTCTATGTAAGCAATGGTTTTATTATCATGAAAGAGATGAAATTCTACAGTTACCTAGTGAACCAATTTCTCAGCAGAGACAAATAAAAATGAGCATCCACTCCCGATGTCAAATTATGAGAAGACTTCAACATTGTTATAATCGACTCCATACAGTATCTTAATTGTCTGTAGTCTTGGGTTTTCTACTTTTGTTTGTTTGTTTTGTTATTTTTCCTGGTTTTCTTTTGTATGCTTGTAAAGGTGAAGCAGTCTTTGGGAGAAATCAGCGTGAGGAAGTGGTTACATAGTGAACTTTTTGGAAGACTTTTATTGATGCATAGGATAGATTGAGATATCTTGTGACAACACTTATGGAAAAGGAATCCATTTGCAATAGGTCAAGTAGGCTGTTGGTTTAAAATGAGTTTAAGATAGAGAAGAAAATAACTATGGTCTTCTACAACCTATGTTACCAGAATATTTGTATGCTTCAATATTATTGATGTATCTAGCCTCACAGTACCTCTGTGAGGCAAGAAACTACTACAAACAATATATTTCACAAAAGGAACTGAGAAACAGCAGTATTGTAAGATTTTTTCCTGTGTTCACACAGGATTTGTGTCATGGAACAGGGAACTGAACTCCTGTTTTTCAATCCAATCAACGTTTAAAAGCACAAGGCCACCTTACCTCTCTAGACCTGTATCCAAAACTCAAAATGAACTCCATTGGACACCTCCTGTAAACTATTCAGATGAATGTTTCCTTCCCGGTATTCTTTCTTTATAGACAGCAAGAGGTTGGAAAAAGATAACAAATAACATAAAAATAAGAATATGATGTATTTTAAAAGTATGAGTTAACCAAGCTGTATCAACATGAGTTGTGGTTGTAAGCTTTGTTAGATTAGGAACCATACATTTAGGGAGCCTCTTTAAAGGTCTTCAGGCCAGTTTTATATGACATTTCAGATTATATATTTCAAAATAAATCAAAACTACTAAAAGACAATTAAAAAAAAAAAAAAAAAAAAAAAAGAAGGCTTGGGACTCGGTTTTGGTGTGATCCCTGTAAGTTAAGAACTGTTATGTTACAAACATGGTTCTTTGAAAAGAAAGTCAACAAAATCCCTAATTCTGTTGCTGACATATTTTCCTCAAAATGGCATATTTAGACACTATTACTTGAACAGTAAGAATGTTCCATCTGGTTGCAAACACTGGCATGTGGTTGGCAGATGGTGACAGGCAGGAGGAGGGAAAACTTGATTCTATTCTAAGCTTAGCTGACACTTCCATAATTTGGACCATGCAGTTATCACAGAAAGCTATGCATATTTTGCTTGAGATCAGAACTTTGTTTCCTTTATTAGTTGTAGTGTATTTTCTGAATTATTTATGGTCCTTGGTTTAACCACATTCCCGGAAGACAGTAGTTCCAGGATTAATATTACTGCTGGAAGAGTTTGATTCAAATATACTACTCCTGGCAAGGTTGTGAGAGGATAGTATGTGTATGCTTGTGTGTATATATGTTACAGCCTCTACTTATACAAGAGGATGTGATTTTAAGTATACTTATCTATTAGGAAGTCTGGTAGCTTTTATTCCAAAAGCATGTACAACTAGAATAAAATCACCCTAGAGGTGCAAGGCAAGGAATAAAAAGTTTGAAAGAATTCTATAAATGTAAGACATATTCTATATGACAAATAACCCATTCTCAATCTCATGCAAAGCTAGTGTTTAAAGTTACAGAAGTCAAAATAATTGAAAAATTGAATCTTTTATAATAAAAGGACTCTCAAGTGTCACACAGCCCTAAATTCCCAAAGCAAATTCATTCTGGAATAATAAAATAAAATGAAAATGTTCTAAAAATATGTAAGTGTAATTTCTCTTCTTAAGTGATTCCACACTTTGAAGATGCATCTTATATGGTGTTTTTTGTCATTGTGTTTGCTTGTTTGGTTGGTTGATTTGTTTTATTTAGTAAGCCACTCATTTTTTTTTTCCATCTATACTCCACATTGAAAAACTGCTGAGAATTAGATGACACAATCCCTCCAATTCCAAAAGATAGATGAATTAGATGATGATTCATTCACTTGATTCATTCTGAAAAATAAGTATTAGTTGGAAAAGTGATTCTTAGCCTGCACATCAAATTACTCAGATCTCTTGGATTTTTTTGAAGATTAATTGCTTGAAAAATAATCTGCCAAACAATTAAAAACAAAACCAAAACGAAAAACAACACAGTAGTATTGAAAATTCCTTCTTGTCTTAAACTACTCCTTTTTGAATGGTATCTCTCAGAATTTGCTTGCGGTTTCTTAAGAAAATTTCATAAAACCAATTTATTATTTTTAATAATCTCTTCATGGATTTTAAATTTGTAAGACTGACACAACACACCAGAGACAAGCCATGTAGACACTGATCTTTTCCAGCAGCATTGTCTACTTCTGTTGTTCTTTAGAAGTGTCTCCAGTATGGCATGCACAAATATGGCTTCCCTTTGAACATTTGTTTTCCATCATCACATATTCCTATTTTAACAAAGAAAAAAAAAATAATTTTCCCTATGTTGGCATATGTAATGCAATGAGGTCTAAGTGGCACATTTTCTCTCTTAAAATGGATAAGAATACCTTTTAGTCAAATATGTGGTTCTGCTTCTTCCTCCCTTCCCTTCCCTTCCCTTCCCTTCCCTTGCCTTCCCTTCCCTTGCCTTCCCTTCCCTTCCCTTCCCTTCCCTTCCCTTCCCTTCCCTTCCCTTCCCTTCCCTTCCCTTCCCTTCCCTTCCCTTCCCTTCCCTTCCCTTCCCTTCCCTTCCCGCACCTTCCCTTCCCTTCCCGCACCTTCCCTTCCCTTCCCTTCCCGCACCTTCCCTTCCCGCACCTTCCCGCACCTTCCCTTCCCGCACCTTCCCTTCCCTTCCCGCACCTTCCCTTCCCTTCCCGCACCTTCCCTTCCCGCACCTTCCCTTCCCTTCCCTTCCCTTCCCTTCCCTTCCCTTCCCTTCCCTTCCCTTCCCTTCCCTTCCCGCACCTTCCCGCACCTTCCCGCACCTTCCCACATCTTCCCACACCTTCCCACACCTTTCCACACCTTCCCACACCTTCCCACACCTTCCCACACCTTCCCGCACCTTCCCTTCCCGCACCTTCCCTTCCCGCACCTTCCCTTCCCTTCCCTTCCCGCACCTTCCCTTCCCTTCCCGCACCTTCTCGCACCTTCCCTTCCCTTCCCGCACCTTCTCGCACCTTCCCTTCCCTTCCCTTCCCTTCCCTTCCCTTCCCTTCCCTTCCCTTCCCTTCCCTTCCCTTCCCTTCCCTTCCCTTCCCTTCCCTTCCCTTCCCTTCCCTTCCCTTCCCTTCCCGCACCTTCCCGCACCTTCCCTTCCCTTCCCTTCCCTTCCCTTCCCTTCCCGCACCTTCCCTTCCCTTCCCTTCCCTTCCCTTCCCTTCCCTTCCCTTCCCTTCCCTTCCCGCACCTTCCCTTCCCTTCCCGCACCTTCCCGCACCTTCCCTTCCCTTTCCTTCCCTTCCCTTCCCTTCCCGCACCTTCCCTTCCCTTCCCTTCCCTTCCCTTCCCTTCCCTTCCCTTCCCTTCCCTTCCCTTCCCTTCCCTTCCCTTCCCTTCCCGCACCTTCCCTTCCCTTCCCTTCCCTTCCCGCACCTTCCCTTCCCTTCCCTTCCCTTCCCGCACCTTCCCTTCCCTTCCCTTCCCTTCCCTTCCCTTCCCGCACCTTCCCTTCCCTTCCCTTCCCTTCCCTTCCCTTCCCGCACCTTCCCACACCTTCCCACACCTTCCCACACCTTCCCACACCTTCCCACACCTTCCCACACCTTCCCACACCTTCCCTTCCCTTCCCTTCCCGCACCTTCCCTTCCCTTCCCGCACCTTCCCGCACCTTCCCGCACCTTCCCGCACCTTCCCTTCCCGCACCTTCCCTTCCCGCACCTTCCCTTCCCGCACCTTCCCTTCCCGCACCTTCCCTTCCCTTCCTGCACCTTCCCTTCCCGCACCTTCCCTTCCCGCATCTTCCCTTCCCTTCCCGCACCTTCCCTTCCCTTCCCGCACCTTCCCTTCCCTTCCCGCACCTTCCTTCTTTTCTTCCTTCCTTCCTTTTGTGTCACTTACAGATTTTAATCTTATGGAGTCATGGCTAACGTTCAGTGGCATGCTTTTATGTTTTGTCTTTCAGGAAGAGTAAAGTACTGCTGTACTCCACTAAGTGGCAACACCAGTAGTGAGCAAATGATTTCAGGGACCACTGGCAGCATCAGGATCATCAGAATAAGCAAGCTGTTCTCCCAGGGAGTTAGTGGTATTCCATGTAGTAAACTGCTTTTCCAGTCAGCTTTAACATGGTAGTGGAGATGATTGCTCTGTGCTTTTGAGTAAATATCACACAGTACCAGAATTTCAAAATGCACACTCAGACAAAGAACTTGCCAAAGCCTGAGCAGGTGACAACCATCAAGTAAGTTTTTCTTTTCACCTATAGATAGATCAAAAACACTAGACAAGAAATCCTATTGTTTTGTCGTATCTAAGTGTTAGGGAACAAGCAAATTTGTTGAAAATACTTGATCTATTACAGTATTATGCTTTGAATTTAAGCCTGCATACTTACACTGCAAATTGTCCCCTCTCTCCTCACTTCTTTGAAAGTAACTAAGTTTTCTAAAAATAACAGGATCTGGACTGAGGAAACTGATTAAATATAGTACCCTTGGTAAGAGGAAAACAAATCAAACTCTTTAAAGGCCAATCAGCATATATAAGTCACTAGGTAAATGCAGGTCTATTTTTACTGCCCAGTAAGTGTGTGCACAGCTGCGACTCAGCTGTCACATGAACTATTTCTAATTGTAGGCTAGGGAATAAAAAAAATAACAAAAATAATTATTTTTTAAAAATATGTATGTATCTCATACTGGGGAATAAATTATTTTGTAAATAAATGAAGAGTTTTAAAACCCACTTCCCACTACAATGTCTGTCATTTCCAAAACACAGGGGATTTTGCTGTAAGAATGTGTCACTCCTTTCTCCCGCTTTTGTATCTATACAGACTGCCTCTTTGTTTTAAATCTCCTCAGTGGAATTGAACTTCTCACACTAAGTGGCTGATCAAGAGATACCAACATAAGAGTGGATGCCAATTTCTGCTCCCTAGAAAACCATCATGTCTACAGCCTCATTAAAACTAAACTTAGTCAGGATTAAATGCAGCAACTGATGAAGAAATATGCCTGTTCTTCAATCTTGCAGACAAAAGAAACATGTACTTCAATTTTAAAACTGCCTCATTTTTTTGTATTTATCATGTAACCAAGAGGGAAGATTTTTGTTTTGTGATTATCTTTTTTACAACACAAGTAATACAAAATACTAACATTATTTTCTCTCAAATCCTGAACACAAGGATGGGTAAGGAATCTTACATACTTATTAAGCAAGGCAGACTTTTCCACTTTCAGTTTTTGGAAACTGTGTTTGGAATTAGCCTCCTTTATTTCAAGGAGTTGCAATTTTAACTGTCATAACTCACAAAAGAAAAGAGGTTAAGCTAAATGAAATAACCTCAATCTCTGTCCCACTATGACTAATTTTGGATAAGAACTGACAAATAATACGATGTCTTTTAACATCTTGGAACCTTCTCAAAATCGTGCTTCCCACATTTCAGGGTGAAGATTTTAATCCTTTGAAAATATGCAGGCAGATATTCAGACCCAAAGCATACTTGGAACTTCAGCAAAAAGACTTCCTAGTGCATTGACAAACCAGTGATAAAACCATTCAGTTGGTCCTCAGGTCATGCATCTTGTATTAGAGGAAATCTCTAAGACAGGAGATGCCCACCAAGAAATTCTACTCATTGCAGCAGGAAGGATAACTTGACTGGGACGGTGGGAAGAATAATCAGTCTATGAGGGGCCTTCTGCTGTCAGCACAATCCAGCTGGTCCTCAGGACTAGTGAGTACTGGAATACTGGGCACAAAGTTCATAGCCGAATAATGGTAAATAAAATACACTGGCCTCGCATTAAGTTCTGCTCTAAGCTAAGTCTGCTTAGACCAGATTATTTGAGTCTTACATTAATTTAAAAGCAAAGAGGTCAGAGAAGACCTAGTATTTTTCTATTTTTTCTTTTGGTTATGTGTTCATGCCCATGACTGAAAATTGATGAGAACTACTGTAACAAGTGTTACATCAGCAAAGCAATGATCGATGGAAAAAAATCATTACATAACATAGTTTTTTAAGTCATACCTGACATCTGAGTTGTTCTAATTTTATTCTACTAGTACAGTAGATATACATAGAGTAGATGCAGGTTCACTACAGCAGACCAGGATCCCCTTCAGAAGAACGGAAGATTGGTGGAAGTTCTTCACTACACATGAATTATTACAAAAAAAAGATCATGATTTGCACAACTCAATTCACTCCTGTACAATTCCTAGAGAAGTAAAGAAAATGGCCTAATTATTATCATATTGCTGACATTTTTGCTGTATCGGTTAAACTGAGAAAGAATCCCTGATCATGATCATGTTCCTTCTGTGGCTCTTATGAAAAGAAAATCAGCTCCTGAAAAAGCAGAGTGTTTAAGATAATTTCATCTCATATTTGATGAAGAAAATTGTCATAAAAAAGCCAGAAAGAATTCACACATAGAATTGAACAGGTAATTTTGATGTTTTAAATGACATAAAAAGTTAGTTTCAAGAAAGGCCATGTGAAATGCTTGCTGATTTCTTATTATTTGCAAATTTCTAATATACACAGCTAACGTATTTCTGAGAATATTTTCCTAGACATCTATACATTCATAGGGTAATTTAGTTAGTTAATTTTAGTTTTCTCCTAAGAACTCTTTTCCTTTCTGCATCATGCATATCTGTGTGTGGAACTGAAAGCTCATAAGTAGCGTTTTTTTTTTTTTTTCCAATGGCAATTCTGCTGCTAAATTTATTTCCTTGAAATTTACCTCCTTTTTCCCTTATAAGCCAAAAAATATATTCCACATTATCCTTGAAATAATATTAAGTGATTGGACATAAAAGTGGTTCTGAAAAGAACTGACCTCCAGAACTTCAGCAGCGCTCACATAGGTGATAGGATAAAATGAGCAGGTGCTTTTTCTTTGTGTAAGAAAGAATTCATAAATGGGCTACTTGAGAAAGTGAGTAATATTTTTGAGCTGATACAAGTCCTGTTAACAATCACTGCAGAACAGTGGATTAGACATAGATGCCCCCACACTTCAATGCAAAATGATTGGTGATTCATCTTAGTAAGAGCAGGAGCAAAATTAGAATAGAGTGGGAACAATCATACAGAACAGTCACTGTCTGATTCATCCTAATATTCAGTAATATTAAAATATGATTCAGTTGGAGCTCATTTGTTCACATCACCTTGCCCATGTCATCACTATTCTTGATCTTAATAACCACCAGCACATGCTATTTAAATCATAGCAGTAAAATAGTACTTGAAGAAATCCTTGCAAGCAGTCTCTTCTTCTGAAGCAACCACTGAATCTTAGATGGATAAATGTGAACGAGTGTAGTAGATGCTTGTTGCCTGTTCATATTCATTCTGATGCTTTCCCTGCTCACTGCCCATTCCAAAATATCTTGCAATACTGCTTTTAGTGCTAGTTAGATTTATAGCTTTCTCATGTAAAATGTATTTTTCCAAAGCAGATACATTACAACACCACTTCTATTGCTTATACATCCACAATATTGTTTGTCCAGTCATTTGTAGGAATTGCTGTAAAATTCTACATCTTTAGACATTATCTGAACAAAAACATTCTATCTCATAATTGCGCAGTGTTCTCTTGGATACCTGAGGAAACATTTGAGAAATAATTTGAATAATTGAATAATTTGAAAATCCTACTGTGACTGTACCAGAAAAACATGGGATTCTAAATAAGATTGTGGCTTGAGGTACATATTGCTGTGGCAAATTAGGTATTTCAGTAAGCCATCACAAGAGATTGTCTAAGAGACCACAAAATGAAAAAGAAAGAGATGAAAAAAAAGGAGGGAGTGAGATAGAGAGGTAGGGAAGGAGGGAGAGATGAAGGGACAAAGGGAGAAGCCACCAAACACCTGCAAGCTGTAGTCTGCTTTAGCTCTGTGGGAGTTTTGCTGGAATGAGGGGTACTGGAGTAAGTGCAAAAGGCACTGGCCCTGCTTCAACCTCTGATCAGCACCAGGGAAGAGAAGTGGGTGAATGCCTCCCCAGAGATGCTGGTGTCTCTTGACACTTGTGTCTCCCTGGCAGAGCTCCCAGCACCCAATTAGTCCTCCTTCAAAACAAGGCTTCAGAGTTCATGTCTCAGCAAAGTACATAGTGAAAGTTCATCCCTGTTTTGGCCCTGTAACATATTGTTTCAGTCTCTAGCAGGGACAATGGAGCATTGATTTGCAGTCTGAAGACCAGAGTTGAAAGAAGAAAAGCCAGAAATATTTTAGGATTTTTTCTTCCTTCATATTTCCCTCTTTAAGGAAGAATTTCTTCTTCAAGTTATACAGAAAATTACAGGATTCTCTGTACCTATTGGATCCAGTCATAACTGATAATATGAAAGTAATTTCTGTGCAATAGAATAAAACCTGCTCTATCTGAGCTCTGTAAGTGAAAACATGATATGGCACTTCAATGGTTTTGGTAACATTAAATGTACATGGAAATGTCATAACATAAAAACAGGAGTAAAGAAATAATGTTTCCAAAGTCAACTGCTTCCCAATATGTTGTTTTCATATGCTGCATGACACTCAGAATTAAAGCTGATGAGAATATTAAATACCTTCACAGGTTTCAAACACTAGAATTACAGTGTTTAACAGCAAAACGCTTTGTTTCGGTTTGGACTTCTGTAGGTCATAATATTTCAGTACCATACAAATATTAATGTAAATAAATATAGATAAGGAATATCAATAGAAGACCACATGTTAAAAAAACCCTTAACAATATGATTTTAATGTTATTGGTAAGGTAATGAGAATGTTGAAACAATTTATTTTAACTTATTATCTCGTGTAATTTTTCTCTTTTAAGTAAACTGTATTGTTTGGAAAAGATTGAAAAATATTTAAAAATGTAATTTAAAAATTCTTCCTGAAAACATTTCTTTTACAATTTCATCTTTCAAGTTTGACTGTATCAAAATTATTTCATTAAATTTCATTTTCTCTCTGGTTTTTCAAAGGTGCCAGAAACGCATTTGATGTGCTAATGTAATACTTCTTTGAAAAGTTTGTTCTATGTTTGTTCCCTCATATACCACTGCATAATGTTTAGAACTTGTGTAAATTGAGAAAAGGTTAGATACTACGCTCCATCACCCAATGGCATGAACCTATCAAGTAAGGAAAGCCTCTTTGTCTATAGTAATTTATTTGGTTTGAGCTGGACATGAGAATTCGAAATAATGAGAGGAACTCAAGCAAAGGCAAAATTTTTTACTTGACTAGTGGGCCTTTGGTCTGAACCTTGCAACCAACTATGTTTATATTCTTCTACAAACAGATGAATAACGTAATTTTCTCGCATAAAAACTTGAAATAGAAGCTTAAATATTTCCTTTGCATTTCATCAGATGATTTTAAGGCGGAATAACTGGATATAGATACTTCCTTTAGCTAGTAAACAAGTGTTTTTTCATCCTGTAGTAACCTTATTTGCCTCTTGACAGTGAAAATATTGAAGACAATATGTCATCAGAAATCCAAACCTTATGGTTTTACACCTCTCACTAAGAAATTGCATCACAGTTTACATACCAGACACTGTTAAGATCACTTATAGCCCAGTCTTTATGACCCAAATCTTTAATGAGGCAAACCCATTTGAGATAGAATAGATCCTAGTGTTGTTGACTCACTGTTACAGACATGGCTTATTCTAAAGCAAAGGATTAAAAGTCAGATGATTAAATGAGGAAAGAAGGCATAGATTTACAAATTTGTTTTAAGTGCCTTCTAGATTCTGGGACAAAATATCCTCCATGGTTATTTCTTTCATACAAATACATATGTGAGATATATCTGAGAAGAAAATGGAGAAATATGATCAGCCTTTTTTTGAATACTAGTGCATTGTTTGGTCACGTAACAGGAGAGGCAGCACTGTTCAAATAAGATAAATTGTCGGAAAATTGATATTATTTGTTCTCCATCCCCATTGTAAATTTGCTCTACTGTGAATTAGAATTTTTGAGTGAAATCCAGTCACCATAGAAGGTTTTCAAGTGGAATTCAAGCTTCTAATGAACTGATCAGGATGAGTTAATCAAATCCTTCATATGCATAGAGCCTTTGATTACAATGAAACCATTCCAGCACATCCCTGAAGTATGACAGAGTCTTCAAGCAATGAAAATTAAACTGCTTGAATACACGTTCATGTAGTTGAATCAGCCAGATTAAGTAGCTGGTATTTGTATAAAATTATTATAATCTACCAGCCTTACATTTCAAATAGACATGAAATGTGTAGGGAGCTACATAAAGTTAATTCATGTCTCAATGCTTCCTATTTCAGACAAGACACAGCACAAATATTCCATCTTTTCTGTAAGTGCTCATAAGAAACTGTATCCTCTGTATTTTGCTAGAAAGCTCACAGCTGATATGTTTACCTAAGTAAAATACATCTACACAAGAATTAAGCACTGACTTCAGTGTCTTGAGAACAGCAACCATAAAAAAATGAAGTGGAAATTTTTTTATTTGCTCTAATGGTGTAGTATAAAATAAATCTCTTTTTTTTTTTTTTTGTTCTTTATCTGTGCCCTTCAAAATTATGTACATTCATGAATAAGACAAGGAGCAACTAGAAGTTTCTGTGAAGATCTGGAAAATTTTTCATTTACAATGATTTCTAAGAGGTTTGCTTTGCTTGAGAGCAAGGGTAGTCCCTGGATGTATCAAGCAGAGGAGGAATTAGGATCTGCTCTTCCCAAGGTACATTTTACTTTTTCATAGAATCATAGAATAATTTATGTTGAAGAAGACCTTTGAGATCAAGTCAAACCATAAACTTAACACTGTCAAGTCCACCACTAAAACACATCCCCGACTGTCACATCTACGCATATTTTAAATACCTCAATTACCTATAATAATGAAAGTTCCCAGTTCAGGGCTACCTTTCAGGACAATCGGAAAATTGAGGTACTGCAAATTATAACACACTCTTTTTTGGTGAAAAATTATCCTAATTTTACTGGAGGAGACTTTGGGGGATGTATACATTCCACTAATCTAAGCAATGAGATAGATAGCACTTCTTGAGTCCTATATTTAGCTACAGATTAAACCCTCTGTGTTAAGAGAACACAGGGACAGATTCTGAATGTGGGCAGCTGAACCAGGGCAGGCTAGAAAAGAAGAGTCTGTGTCTAGGGAGAAGAGTCTGTGAGATGGCATGAGTCTCAGAGAAGTGAAACTTCAACCTTATCGGCTGCAAAATAGTTGCAGTGAGGTAACTGATGATAACTATCCCTTGTGCAAGACAACATCTCCATGCTTCTGACAATTCGCCTCTGATTTGAGAATAAAAAAAAGATCAAACATGGAACATTGACAATGCCTGTCTCATGTAATTTCCTAAGCCATAGTAAAAACAAACAAACAAACAAAAAACAAAAAGAAAAAACAAAAAAGAGGTTCACAAGAACTTAAGTAACAAGAATCACTGCTTTTTTTCCTATGAGAAAACCAGAGGTGTCCATTTGTGTTTATGAGACTTTAAGACAGAGAAGCCATAAATAATGTTACAGCACTACCTGTTTATGTTGAATAAATGCAGCCTAGAATCTCAGCTTTGTTCTCTCAGGTAATCATGAATGAAACGGTGTGGTTTCAGAAATATAAGAATGCACTTTCAGAATACATAGCTTGCAAATGCACCTCTATAAGCATGAGAGCTCCTGTTTGATTATTTTTCCACTGTTTTCCACAGTACTGTGGTTTTTTAAGTACTGTGACCAAACAACTACAAAAACTATCCTGAATTGGAAGGGTCCCATGAGGTTCATTGAGTTCAGCTCCTGTCTGAACGCAGGGTAATCTTAAACTTAACCCATGTATCTAAGAGCATTGTCCAAATGCTTGCTAAAAACCAACAGGCTTGGGGCCATGACCACTCCCCTGGGGAGCTTGCTCCAGTGCTAGAGCACCCTCTCACTGGAAAGCCCAAGTACTTGAGGTGAGGCTGCACCAATGCTAAGTACAGTGGGACAAACACTTCTTTGAACTCATCGGCTACCCTGTGCTTAATGCATCCCAGGATATTGTTGGCCCTTCTGATCACCAGAGCACATTTTTCCCTTGCATTGAGCTTATAGTGAACCAAACCTCCCAGATCTTTTTCTGCAGGGCTGCACGCTGGCCTCTTGTCCCCCAGTTTATACATACATCCTGGGTTATACAATCTCAGATGCAGAATCCAGCATCTGTCCTTGTTAAATTTCCTAGAGTTGGTGATTACAAGTGGTCCAGCTTATCACAACCTCTCTCTAAGGCCTACTTAGCCTCAAGGGAATCAAGGGCTCCCCATATTTTAGTACCATCAGCAAACACACCTGGTGTGCACTCAACTCCTATGTCCAGACCACTTAAACAATTTTGAAGAGAACTGGTCCTAAAATAGAGCCTTGGAGAACAACACAGGAGACTGCTCACCAGTCAGATGTTACCTGATATATTGCAATTCTTTGAGCCTGAACCTTCAGCCAATTGTTCATGCAGCTGTATGCTGTACATTTTGTCCAGATGGAAACTGTGAGAGACAGTATCAAAAACTGAAGAATTAAAATCTGAATAGTCTTTCACTACCACATCAGTGGTCGACTCTCTGGTGTCCTGAACAAGTGCTGCTATATTTGCCGTCATGTTTCAAATGAAGTTCAAGGTTTATTTGAAGGTTCAGGGATATTATGGGGTGAGGGGGAAAGTGGTCTAAATTTAACCAAAACTGACTAACCTTCAAGTTTTTTGTGGATTTTCCAGTTTAGTGGAAATGGTCAGTCCTTGAAACTTACTCTAGCCAGCTGAAGTGATAGACACCACTTTGACAAGAAGTCTGTTTGGATCATACAAATGCATTCAAATACTGATTTCTAAACTCTAAAAGATCAGACTATGCAGACACTTATATAAACGTCATTTTAAAATAGATTTGATCAAACAGCAAATCAGGCACCAGCATATCATTTCTTGGATTATCAGAACTGACTGTAGCCATTGGAGCTATGTTGCACAGCTTATACTAACCCTGTGTCGCAGGAATGTTTGCCTATGAGCAGCATTTAGCCTGAACTCAAGTACCTTTGCCAGTGCTTTCTTGGAAATAAGGAAACATTTCCCTATGTTAACAAACAAACAACAGACATTCCTATATTTTCAAATTTTATTTTTAATTTAAAGGAGTCAGATAACCTCCAGGTTATTTCCTTCCAAAGTCTATGTTACTATATACTGATTATCATGGTAAATTAAATTGTGGTCCAGATTTTAAAGCACGTGAGTTCAATTTCATTATAGTAGCTTACCATATCATATATGAAGTAATACAATACAACAGAGCAACAATGCAAGAAAACTACCACAGCTTGTGCTTCTGCTTCTCTTGGGCAGTGCTGAGGCTGAATATAAGAAATGAGCAAACTTCAGGTACATGTTTTATTCATTTTCTGTAATTCTTAACCCCTTGTTTATAACTCTGGTCTCTTATTGTTCAATGTCACTTGGCACAATTTATGTCAAATTGACAGACTGTCTGACATGTGACTTTGTAGTCTGACATGAGGATGTAATGAAATAATGAAATGCTTAAGACAAATCTATTCATCTTAGTAACTTAGAGCCAATTCAAACATAGATAGCATTTAAGCACCATCCAGGAATAATATTGTGTGAAAAATGATGCATTCTCGAACCATTTAATTTTTTCTGCAGCAGTTCAGAAACATGCTAAGACTCAATCTGAGTCGACTGCACCCACATTGAATTGCTGACACTTCTTTGCTCTCCCTCCTGCTGAAATCCTCCACTTAAAACCCAGGCATGCTGTCACAAGTCATACTAGACAAGTGGAATGTCCTTTATGTGTTTAAATCTCTGCGTAATTCCATTATGCAATCTACATGTAGCTTTAAATTGACAATAGAAATGTCAAACATAATTAAGTGTAGCAAATCTTTTTCTACATTCAGAAACTCTGGCACAAGTAATTCACTGTATTAAAAAGAGAGTATTTGAAGTTTCTTCAAGCTGAGAATGACATACTTGTGAACTGAGTGAGATAAATATGAAGTAGTTTTGAATACACAGATGGCTTTATTTTAAAATAAACAATTCTCAGGTAAGTTGTCATGAGGAAAACTGTCTTGCTAAAGAGATTTTGTGAAATATATCTTTTTTGATTAGCATATTACAGCAATATTTGAAGTAATGCTTCTAGGTAAAAATGTGATGTGAAAGACTGCTCTAACTGAAATGAGTGCACTAAAATGTTTCATTCAAATGGAAGAAAAATACAACTTCTTATAATGCAAATACACAAATTATATCTGTTTTAATGCTAAAATTTATGTAATTGTAATGAAGATTGCATAGAGGTTACATGTTGGTATAAATTTTAGCTTTCAATTTCAGTAATGTTTGGCTTTTTAAGAAATTCAGTTTCAGCTTGATTCAAAATCTAATATATTCAGTTGAAGTATGTCTATATTCACAGAACTCATGGAAAACTTTTCAGCCCACAGAAAAAAAAAAATTAATTTAATTCTGATTTTTATTTAATCCTTATTTATATTCACATAATTTATACTACTGGAAAACTGCACTTTTTGGGAACAATTGTTGAATACATGTATTCATTCTCATCTGCTCTTCACTTCTTGTATTACATGGAAGGACACTGAAGATACAGAAGAGAAGTCCAAGTTATCTGTCTTCTACATTGTTAGCAACTGCTGAACGTATATATTCCTACATAATCTTTATTCAAACTAAAATATTCTTCAAGAGAAAAAAATAAGTTAGTTGTTAATATATAATTGCCTGACAGAACAGATAAGTTCATTTTTATATTAGGTAATAAAGACAGAAATTAGCCTTGATTTTCTCTATTGCAGGATGTTTTAGTCTGTGACAGCCAGTTGTGCCAAAGTTCCTGGACCACCTTTCACAATTCCAGAAGCCCTTAGAGCATTACCTCGTGTACCTCAGCTAAACCATCAGGGCTTCCATAATCACAGGCTATCAACTGAGAAAATAAAGGAACAACATCATCATACTTGCTTTTAGTGGTAGACAGGTGAATTATCTGAGTTATCCCTTAACTTAAACCCTCAGACAGGGCTTTAAGTCTCTCCAGATCTATGCACAGTTCTTGAGCAGGCAGACAGAGGAGTCCAGCTTTGCTGGAAGCTCCAACTTTCCACCTTGGGGTTATGCCAGACATATACTGAAAATAGCAGCAGTGACTAACTGGAATTGATATTTTTTTCACTCTAAATAAAAGGTCTGAAACCTGACAGATACTTAGAATCTTTGCTGTGGACTGATACTTATGTGCAGATACTAATAAAAAATGCTTCCTATTTTTGAAATAAAAAAGGTAAGGAATGCTGATTTTTGTCTCAAATAGCATCTAATCAAATATCTAGCAGTTGCAAAGTCTCATGAACTTGAAGCAGTATGTTTAAGTCTATTATTACTTTTTGATGCCTTCAAGTCTGGAACACTTTTCTAAAAAACATATTTCCTTTCAGTCAGAAATTTGAGATTTGTTTCAAAAATTATTGGCTGAGAGTCCTTGTATTCAGCTGTATATGTCTCTGGTTATAATTGTTCCTTCTGAGTTAGCTTCTTGTATTTTTTTTTTTTCCTAAAACTTTGAATTAAGAGAAATGTGCATTTTCAAATAAGATAACATTTTTATCATCACATTCAATTTAAAACAAACCAGATTTCTTGTATTAGTGATCA
This sequence comes from Nesoenas mayeri, assembly GCF_963082525.1. Lineage (NCBI taxonomy): Eukaryota > Metazoa > Chordata > Aves > Columbiformes > Columbidae > Nesoenas > Nesoenas mayeri. Next base: position 40,279,911 of record NC_137542.1, read on the forward strand.
TTGTAAGTTACTAATATTCCTTGCCCTTGCTGTTACATAATTCTCTGGGTCACTTCTTGATCAAAAATACATGAAAACTTCCTAATGAAACTAAATAACACGCTACTTGGAAAAGGAAATTGACTTGCCAGATCGCTAGCTTTGAAATGGCAGAAAGGTATTTTTTGGGAAAAAGCACAAATCTGTTACAATTCACCTCTGCTACTTTCGAATCTCCAACACCTTCTTTGATTTTTCTCTCATGTGCTTGTTCCTTCCTACCTGAAAAGACTGTTGCTTAAATACCATAATGATTGCAGGATCTCTTTGTGGATCCTCTGTCTGCAACACTTGTGGGTAATGCATATCCAGTATCAAAATTACAAACTGAAATCTGATCATCTGTAAATGCTAGTACTCATCATTTTGGAATATTATATTTTAATAAAATTCCCTATGTACTTTACTTTGATTCCAGCAACACTTGTAAAAGCACTTAGCTAACAGGAATACTTTATATACACTGTTTAAGTAATTTCAAGAGTTTTGATGTAAACAAAAGCACATTGTACAATAGAGTATTTATGACAAACTCATTTCACATCTTTGGACGACTCATTAGACAAACTTATAGCCATGTTCTAGGAGCTTACTCTGCTACAGCTGGCTGTCCAATTTCCTTCTAGAATGCATGTGTGTTTTTCAAGCAGTGATTACACACTTAACCCATTGGCTTCTTGCACAGTAGCCTTAACAGATAGGCAGAATTGCCAAGAAGCAGAACTCTGTTGGGTAAACAGCAAAACATTCACAATCAGAAAACAGTCTTTGTGTTGACAAGACAGCGGAGACTGTCCATATTAATCCTAAGTTTCCTTTTCTTTCTTTCCAGTGATTAAAGAGGTTGAGGGGAGGAAAAAAAAAAAGGCAGGGGGAAGTGACGTAGCAAAGTAGTCAAAGTAATCTTTACAGAGCTAAGAGGTTTCCAAATATGGGAAGTATTAGTAGAATGAATCTTAATCACTTGATCTGAAATGCAAATGTGGAACATGAAGTACAATAACTTTTGCAAACAGTCACCTAATTATTGTTAATAGAAAACGTACTCCCTGCAACGATCTGCAAAATGCTGTTTTCTCAAAGAACTAGAAAATACAGCTTATAATTTTTTTAAAAAATAAAAAAACAACAAACAAACAAACAAAAAAAAACAAGTGACAGAAAACTCACTTCCTGTTCAAAAAACAGCTCTTTGTGTGACCTATTCTAAGTAATTTGCTGTAGACTTCAGCTTTTATGTCAAGTGGACATATTTGGTAAAAAGGATTTCCAAAAGCAAGAAAATCCCAGTATTTAAAATTCAGTATTCAATCTATGTTTCTTTCTGGAAGTACTTTCCCACCTTATTCTTGTAGTAGTAATACTGCCCAGTCCTTCTACAGAATACTTGTTTTCCTTTTGTTGGATTGCACATAGCACTTTCTCTTAAAAACAAACGAACAAACCAACCCAAACCAAACAAACAAAAACAAACAAAAACAAACAAAAAAAAAATCAATCAATCAAACAAACAAAAAAGGAAAAGTGCAGATGCTACTGTCTTCATCCCCTGTTGTTGCATGCATTGACACATCTACTAATTCTTGATGACATAAATGATAAACTCTTTCTGTGAGCCACTGAGCCAGCCTGCAGACTTCCTTTCTATTTTCCAAAGAGAATGCCTCCTTAGGTGCATGCTTCTAAGTCATGACTTTTTTTGTTACTCCAGAATCTGAAAATTAGAGTTTCAGATCACTTCATTTAATGACTTTTGTTCATTTAGTCTTTCTTGTATCAAAATTTGTCTATAAAAATAAGCTTGAGGTCAATAATTAGCAGGACACTTTCGTTTAGTTGGTTGGGGTTTTTTTGTTGTTGTTTTCTCATATTGTAGCTCTATTGTAGGTACAGTAGCAAACAAAAAGACTGACAAACTTTATTTTGGAATAAAATGGTTTGTGTGTTTTCTTTGTCTAACTGAAAACCAGATGTAATCTGAACTATTTTAAAATGAGTTCTTCTTAGAGCCAAACAATTGGATGCTATTTTTGTTTTAGAAATGTTTAGAAACTTAAATATGACTTGTATTTTTTACTAACTCCAGAAACTTTGTGCATTATTTTCAGTTAACCAACATTCCGCTTTTTAAACTTCATATGACAGCCATATCTGAAACTGTTCTTAAAATTTCTTCAGTTGAACTCACCTGGGGTGGAATAAACCCAGGCACCAGTACAGGTTAGGGGCTGACTTGCTGGAAAGCAGCATTGCGGAGAAGGACCTGGAAGTCCTGGTGGGCAACAGGTTGACCATGAGTCAACAATGTGCCTTTGTGGCCAAGAAGGCAAATGGGATCTTCGGCTGCATTAAGAAAGTTGTAACCAGCATGTCAAGGGAGGTTATCCTCCCTCTCAGTTCCGGGCTCATCTATTTAAGAAGGAGAAGGAATTAGTGGACAGTGTCCAGTGGAGAGCTACAAAGATGATTAGGGGTTTGGAGCATCTTTCTTATGAGGAAAGACTGTGAGGGCTGGGTCTGTTCAACCTGGAGAAGAGAAGGCTGAAGGGGAATCTCATAAATGCTTATAAATATCTGAAGGGTGGATGTCAAGAGGATAGGACCAGACTCTTTTCAGTGATGTCCAGCAATACGATGAGGGGCAATGGGCACAGGCTCTAGCATAGGAGGTTCCATATAAACATCAGGAGAAACTTCTTTGAGGATGCCAGAGCACTGGAACAGGCTGCCCAGAGAGGTTGTGGAGTCTCCTTCTCTGGAGACATTCAAAACTGGTCTGGACACATTCCTGTGTGATCTCCCCTAGGCGAACCTGCTTTAGCAGGTGAATTGGACTAGATGATCTCCAGAGGTCACTTCCAACCCCAACCATTCTGTGATTCTGTGAAAAGAATTTTTTTTTCATTTCATTAAATATTTTTTTAAAATGTATGACAATCCTTAGGTTGTTTTTTAGAAAAATTAAAATACTTCACTATCAAGAATTTGCAATTAAACATTTTTATTATCTAAACTGCTGTTCTCAATTTGTAATCAAAGCTAACTTTTCATCAAAGCTCAATTGAATTTAAATTACCAGGTTGTTTTCTTGCCAAAACTGTATTAATTAGTAACTATAAAGCATTTTTTCTCATTCTGAGTTGAACCAAAACTTGGTTTATATAGCTCTGTTATGTAAGGATGAGAAATACAAATTCTCCTTCTTGTGTTGTTCATTTGACTAGTTCTGTTAGCATTCTGTTGGAAATCAAATATATGACTTAGGGTAAAGGGCACAGCTGTGCCCTCACAATGTGAGAAAACAGAAGACTGTACATTGTGGGATACAGTCCAAAATGTGTATTTTTATTTTCAAATGTGATTGGTTTTGCTCTTGACTAAAGATATTTGAGTGCATCTTTTTGAACTGCCTAGACTAGCTTTGAGTTGAAGCAAACCAAGATGAAAGCTCTATAGCCAAAGATACATGTCCTGATCTATTTCGGTGATAAGCAGTTACATAACACACAAACTATAACTTTTAAGCAAAATAATTTTATTGAACTAGAAAATCAATAGGTGTTCCTCAGAGTACATAAGGCAGTATTTACTTACTTACTGAATTCAGTGGAGTCCAGCTTTTACCCACAGTTGTGTAAACTGCAAGAAAAGTATTTCAGATTTTGACTGGCCTCATATATACAGTGAGGGGTAAAGGCACATTACGCCTCGTATTGGTACCATCTAGAGAAGTAATACAGCCTGTAGCAGTTGAGCAAGTAAGAAGCAGATGGCTCTGTCTCCCTCTACTTCTTCCTTTTCACCCTAATCAGGTAGGAGCTACATCCAGTTATAAAACTGTTCTCAGTTGTAACTATCATGAATATATCCAATACAAACTGACCTCTATTCACTATATCATTGGTAAACCAGATATGGATAGGAGGATTTCCAAATCTCAAAAATTATCCTGAAGATTCCAATCATGATACTCATTGTGATGTGTTAAGTTCAAGAATGCTGAAAATTCTCGTCTTTGGAACTATTTTTAATTATCTGTGTGACTAAGGATTAAAATAAAATAATGTCTATGCTTTAAACATTAAAGATTATCATACTTGGTACAGTGACAAAATTAAGACATGAAATCAAAAGAGGCAAAAATTCAGAAGGCAAACACTGTTTTGCTTCATACTAGTTAGAAGAAATTGTGAAAAAACATGATATTGTTAAATTATTACTTTCAGTGAATGTAGTTGCTGTTAGGTTAATTTATTTTCCTTGAAGTTAGTGACTTCAAAAGCTATAACAACAAATCTACATACTTAAAAATTCAGCCAAAATTAGATAGAAGAAATGCTTTTAAGCATATGAAAGTTACTGACTTTTTCAGATTAGTTTACTTGTCAAGGAATCTACAGTGAGTTTTCTTGTATTAATGTTTTTGTCATCTATAATAATGATAATAGATAGGCTTCTCTTTGTGTCAGTTCACAGCACTACCTGAGTTTGCAAAACTAAACACTGCCACATCACCTCCAAAAGTCCTGAGAAGAAAAAAAAAATAGATTTGCTTAGCTAACAGTTTGCAACTGTCAAGTTCCCAGACCAGGGGAACAACTTCCTCAGGTGTTGTTCATCACACACATGACATCATCACCATTCAGAAGTAGTGTTTAGGTAGAGATCACACCTGGATGAATCAGCTGTGCTTGTGCTATGTGCACTTCTTCCATTACAAAAGGAAAATATTTCCCTGATTAGAAATCAACAGTGGAAAACTAACATTAATGTCTGAGAGATTTTCAATATCACAATTGCTATCTTCTTAATTCTGTTATAAAAGTCACCTATAAGTTATACTAAAATTAGGTCTGCTAACAGAACACGTTATACACTTCATATAGTCATGCTGGATTAAAGGCTCACTCAACATCTGCATATAATTCTATTTATAATTTTTACTTACTTAATTTATGGCATTTTCTAGAAAGAGGATGAGTAAAAGGCAGCTTGATGATCCCATAGAACAGTCAATCCTTAGGATATCATCACTCATGTTAAACAGTCAGTATGTTGTTTTAATCACCTTCTGAATTATAAGAGCATTATTCAAGGTTGAAATATTTTATACTTTGAACTGCAAGACATTATATGCTGTAGGAATTCTCACATTTTAAATTGACTCTAAAGGAATAATGTCTGAAAAGCATCTGTTGTTTACTTTTGAAAAGAAATCTAACATTGCATTTACCCACAGATGGGATGGATTAAACACTATTTTCTATTGCATGTCTTTTACTGCCTCTCAGCAGAGAAAACACCTTTGGGTGTAAAATTCTTCCCAGGAAACTAAGCAAGAGAAAACATTTACAGGAGGATCCTTGCTTCAACCTTGCATAGTTTATATGCTTTTTAAGGCTCAGAACGATGAGGATGTTGGAATCTACAGAAGCAAGTGGTCGGAGGTGGGAATTAATCCATAAAACCAAATTATAAAAGAAATAACATTATTGTTCAATTTAATCTTGTAAACAAAATTGAAACAACAAGTGGTGGCAGTTCCTATATTTTAATCTTTGTTTTTCTCAGAAATAAGAGTACCTTCAGCAGTGTATTTGATACATATTACAAGACTGATTTTGACAACAGGTGATGGGCCACATAATTACCCTTCAGAATGTGCTGAAGTGGAGGACTTTTAAGCTTTTTTTTCAGATTAGTGTAAGATTTATCTTACATTTTGTTCAGATTATGACCATATTCAGTTCTCTAAAATGAAGGTATTTCTTATTCAGTTTCAAACATGAATTACAAAGGTGATATAAAGCACATTTTCCTGTGTTCCTTTTCCCACCTTGGCCAAATCTGAAAGCTGGGGAGAAAGTCATACCTGGGTCTCAGAAGAGCAAAACCAGAGGTTTTACTGATGTGGCAGTATTGCCTCTGATTCATAAACAAGGTCATTTAAAGGTAGCTTAGGCTGCTCCGAATAACAAAGCAGTCATGAATGACCAGCTCTGATTTCAGGTCTGGACACCCAATATTGCATGAACAATAAACTCATAATCAATCCAGAACTTGTATGAGTTTCGCTACTTCGGCTTGATCCCTACAAGTCAATGAGGCTTGATGGGATTCATTCAAGGGTGCTTAAAGAGCTGGCTGATGTCATAGCGAGACCTCTCTCTGTGGACAATGCCCTCAGACACATGATGTGAACTGTGTGGCTGTCATATGCAGGGACAGGAGTTAGACTCCTTGATCCTTGTGGGTCCCTTTCAACTGAGGACATTCTATGATTCTATTACAGATAGGGATAAAGCATTTTCTGTTACTTTGTTAATCCAGAACCCCAAGGTGCAGATAGTTGCTTTGGACAGTTGAAGAACAAGCCAGTATTGCATTTATGCCAGCCAGGAACTGCTGTGACGCTGGGGGTTTTCTTAGCCACCCCTAGCTGTGCAAATGCTTCCATATGAAAGGGAGAACCTGGCCAACTGAATTGTCGTAACATTTCCATTAAGGAATTATACAATTATTCATTAAATCCTTTGCTTCCTATTCATCATTAGAAATCTGTGGGTAAGTAGAATAATTTGAGCATTTGCAGCTAATTTACTCCAGGTGTTATTGAACTAGCATGATGTAACTGACATGTTACATATTGCTCATTGTCCACTTCAGCCTACATGGAGAAAACATGTTGTAACTCCTGAGGCCAGTAAGATGGGAAGAAAACATTTCAGTGAGCAAACTAAACAGTTTTAAGAAACATTTTAACACCATGATGCAGACCATATTTTGTATTTTATCAACCAAATCACTTCCTTGGTGTGAAACAGAAATTGCATTAATATATTTGAACTGTGAAGGTTTTGTCAAACACAAAAATATAAAATAATGGAGATGAATGGGTACCTGAATGAAAGAAATACAGATCCAGAGAGCAATACTCATAACATGGAACAGTCAGCCTGTTCACTAAGAGCCTGCTAATGCACACCTCCACAGATGCATTTCACTTATTAAAAAGAAGATCAGATTAGAAGATGAAGAGAGCTAACAACTACTGAATGCTTTGTGCTTGCAATTAAGGATGATGGCAACCCAAGGAAATATTTTGCATGCCCTTAAGGAAGCTGTAGCAGCTGCAATGAAACACTGCTGGGATTCCATCCTTGAAGAGGAACATCACATTTTGAATCTGTATTGGTATCAGAGTGCAATAATTATTGTTTAGTCTTTTTCATAGTAATAAGATCTGACCCAAGGTTGGTAATGTAGAAAGGTGTAAGAAGAGAGGCAGCTGCTTAAAAAAAAAAAAAAAAAAAAAAAGGTATTGAAGCTGAAAAATCTTCTGATCTTCTGCCATAAATCATTGTCATTACCACATGTGCCAGTTTCCCAAAGCATAACTATATTGACACACTTCTCCACTGCCCACAGGAGTATTTTGGATTTTCATCATTGACATTAATTGGAATATTACCACATGGCTTCATAATTGTCAGAAGCTACCATGGTTGATCGAACAAGGTCTTACGTTCCTTTTGCTTTTATGCCTTCCCAAGAGAACAATAGTGATTTTCTGGTGACAAACGTGCACTGCACACAACTTTGCATCCATATGTATATCTATTTTTTCTGAGAACAAAGATAAAAGAAATTAATTCAGCAACAGTGGCAGCAACAGAAAGGCTAGCCAAATTGCCCAGTTCTCACATACATGGTGGAAGATAAGTCAGACTCCTAATGAGTGTTCCATCTTTTTTGAAGAGGGTATGTTTGGCCTGAAAGTGTGATGCTAGCTATAAGCAGAATATCAAATAAGCTTTTATTTCTGTGGTGAGTACTGTCATGACCACAGACTCGGGTCTGTATTTGAAACTGAAAAATATTAAGAGATATTCTACTTCTTTCAATGTAGGAATCACATATTCAAAATAAGAACAGTACTAATTATATTTTCTATGGATTCAGCATAGAGAATTAGTTACAGGATTGATTAAACACTGCTATGAAGGTCTGTGATTAAAATATAGCCCTAATCTTTTATCTCTTTTCTCCAAGTCTGAAAAACAAAACTGCAGAAGACAGGGAAAGGGTGAAAATCAACACCAACCAGCCTCTAACTAGAGCTACTGTACTACTTAACCCAGCATGCATTCGCACACAGTGCACATGGCTGCAGGATCTTTTTTGTGACTTCTTGTCACTTGTATCTGATTTTCTACATTCCTGAGCTTCGCATGTTCGGGAAGCAAGGTAGGGGGTGGGGGTGAGGGGAGGGACTGTTGCCCTTTTTTTTTAATTTGTATTTTATTTTGGTGAGAAAAATGAGTATATAAGTAACCTATTCCAAACCAGATTGTAACTTACTTGGATCACAGATACTTTTCTTTCATGCTTTTATAGGGGCCATGATGTTATTTGCCTGATTTCTGCTTTTGTCAAATGCTGTGGTGTAAATAAATAAAATTTAGAGCAAAACGTGATTGACAGTTTTCCTGTGCAAACCAGTTGTAGACCTGTTGCAAGAAATACAAACTGGTTGGCATTTCCCAATACTCCTTCTTGGACCATCCATCTGTCTGTCTGTCTATCTGTCTATATATTTTAAGCTAATGCAGAGAATATCCTTTGTTTTTCATAAGGATACCTCACAGAGGATTTATCAATCAGTTTTATGGTCCTTTAGCATGGATTTTCACAGAAACAAAGAGACCACCACTAGAGCACTAAAGATTATTTTTTTTCTCTTCACTGATGTTGCTTCACTTGTTATACTTCATGTCAGTGCTTCCCAGTTAAAGAGCAGGGCATCACCTGTGAGGTTCAAGCATTCTAAAGGTCATGTGCAGCCTTGAGCTTAAGATAATAGCCTCTGAGGTATCTCTACTGGGATCTAGGTATCCCTTTCTTACTTACTTCCTTCCTTTCTGCCTGCCTGCCTGCCTTTCTTGGCTTTCTTGCCCCTCTTTTTTTCTTTCTTTTTCCTTTTCTCTTTTTCCTCTTATCTTCTTTCTTTTCCTTCTAAAAGTTGTCTTTCCTGTTCTATATGTTTTTAATTTTGCTACCTTAATTTCGCTGCCAGTCAGTGAGAGCTGCTTCAGGAACAGGGTGTTTTATTTTCAACATACCAGCAAAATGAATCTCTTGTTCCATTTACAACACACAATCTCCATTTTATTGCTATCGTTTAATCATGCATTTCTAATGGAAAAAAAACAAGGTGTACAGTAATATTTTTATTTGAACATGTAAACTGTTCTGTAGTCAAAACATTACTGTGAACCTCAAAAGCGATCCAATCTGTTCATTTTTCATTCTGTTTATTGTAGTCTCATTTGCCAGAGTATTGTTATACTACCATCCTGGTGCCTTTCCAAATATAATCCACAACATCTCAAATGTTTGCCATCACATAAAAAAGTGCTAATATTTTTTTCACACATTTAAAAATTAATCTCTTTAAGATATTTTTCACCTTGAAGTTTCTATAAGTCATCAGTGCTTCAGGAAAGTCTATCATTTCTTAAAAAGATAAATGCAAAATATTTAATATGCTCAGAGATCACAGAGATGTGCATTATTTAATAGATAATAGTTTCCTAAACATGTACAGAACTAAAACTCACAGGTTCTGTTCCAGAAACTACTACAATATGTTAACTTCAAGTACAAACCATCAATTTTATAGAATGGTTTTAATGGAGAATCAAGCTCAATAAAATATTGGCTTGCAGCTTAAATGATTAACTCCCACCCTGATTTTGACGATTTCTGCTTGATTTCTCACTACTTCTGCTACCTTTCTGAGACACACAATCAGATGGTTACTAACCTTTCTCCAGAAGTGGCAACAGTAATTTTGAAACCATGCAGGTGGACAGGAGATATGAAATTCACCTTCTCCAATCCCATATGAGAAGTCTATAAACAGCAGAATATTGCATAAAAGGTGGAAGTAGAAAAACATGTCATTTCACCTGGCTACACTTTCTAAATAGAAGATCGACTTCAACTTAATTTTTGAAATGTAAACTAGACAGCAAAATCCCAAAGAGGTTTATGTGCAACATGTCTGGTATGTTGAAAGGCCATAGCTGTATGTTGTCCTCTGACCACTAGCTTTCCATATTTCTCTCCAGTTGAGAGAATTGTCATCTGAAAATTTAGTACAAAGATCAAGAAACATTCTCAGTAGTTACACAGTCATAACTACAGTGCCAAAGCTTTGTGTTGCTCCATTAGCAGCTCAGATCTGGACTGTCCTCGTGAAGCACCTCTCCCTCTGCATGGAGTCCCATAGCGCATTATAGTGAATGTTCTCCTACATCAGGCCTCATTTTTGTTCATTGATCAAGGTGTACACCACTGGACCCGTCTCCAAGATCTCACTAATTGCTTGTATCAACTGACACCATCAGCTAGAAGAAGGATGTGTTGAGTCTGCACCAATGGACCTTAGTTCTCAATATGTGGAGAACAGGTATTTAAAATGACAAAAATTAAGTTATCAAGTACCACAGAGTTAACCCAGATTTGGTAGATACTTGATGTTCTTGACCTTACTTTGATAAGAAGGTTCCTCGAATGGATCAGGGTTAGAAATAAAATATCCTTTGGAAAGCAAACCCCTGATTTGTACAACAACGTACCAGCACAAACAACTTCTAGCTTCTGTAAACCACCTCCAGCTATGACAATTTCCTTGCCCAAGCTCAACCATGGAGCCCAGCCACCAACAAAAAGCCTGAACTAAGGTCCTTGAAGACTTCAGTTCTCTTAAATATTCTGCTCACTCACCCTTTAAAAGTGAGACATATGTAACATTAGTGTAAGTTATATATATGAAAAATAAGTCAATCCAATGCTTTTGCCAAAGAGCAGAAAATTGAGATGCCATCTCCAATGACTCCTGATATTAGTACCATCATATTGGAATACAAACAGCATAACAAAACACAGATATTAGAACAACAAATGTTCAGAAAAAAAAAAAAAATCTGCACTTCTTCCACTGACCAGAAAACTTTGTTGATTCTCTTGGTCTTAAACTTCAATTCATTTTCCCATTACGTCATACATGGATTTATAACAGGTTATTCTTTTGCTTCCAGATTTATAGGGAACCAGAAATTTTTCACTTCTAAATTTTGACCATATTTCTTAGTACATAATCATCCATTATCTACACAGACCACCTGAATCATCATC